>NC_091320.1:26210320-26215320 GCF_038502225.1 Cherax quadricarinatus | reverse complement strand
AGATAATGGAATCTTCTTTCTTATTTACAGGTGAGTGTGGAGCGGGGCACATTGATACCTTACCACCCAGGTGAGACGTGACGGGTAGCTTCACACTGTTGTATTGCAGTGCACCCTGACAGTAGTGTTCCAGTGCTACTAGACAGTAATGTTGCAAGGCTACTAGATAGTAGTGTCGCAGTGCTACTGGACACTTGTGTTGGAGTGCTACTGGACACAGTGCTGCAGTGCTCTTAGTGCTGCAGTACTACTGGATACTGTGTTGCAGAGCTACTAGACAGTAGTTTTGCAGTGCTACTAGACACTCAGTAATGTTGCAGTTCTACTATACACTCAGTAATGTTGCAGTTCTACTATACACTCAGTAATGTTGCAGTTCTACTAGACACTCAGTAATGTTGCAGTTCTACTAGACACTCAGTAATGTTGCAATTCTACTAGACACTCAGTAATGTTGCAGTTCTACTAGACACTCAGTAGTGTTGCAGTTCTACTGGACACTCAGTAGTGTTGCAGTTCTACTAGACACTCAGTAGTGTTGCAGTTCTACTGGACACTCAGTAGTGTTGCAGTTCTACTGGACACTCAGTAGTGTTGCAGTTCTATTGGACACTCAGTAGTGTTGCAGTTCTACTGGACACTCAGTAGTGTTGCAGTTCTATTGGACACTCAGTAGTGTTGCAGTTCTACTGGACACTCAGTAGTGTTGCAGTTCTATTGGACACTCAGTAGTGTTGCAGTTCTGTTGGACACTCAGTAGTTTTGCAGTTCTATTGGACACTCAGAGCGACATGTATGGGATACCTTTGATATACCTTTGATGAGTTTTGAGAGAGTTTCTACTTCCGGAGTCCGGCCATAGGCTAGGCTTGTCTGGTGCTAGCGTGGTCAGAATGTGGGGGTGCAGCTGCGTGATAAATGTGGAGGTGCAGCTGTGATAAATATGGAGGTGCAGGTGTGAGATACTTGTGGAGGTCCAGCTGTGATAAATGTTTAGGTGCAGGTGTGTGATACATGTGGAGGGGCAGGTGTATGATACATGTGGAGGTGCAGGTATATGATATATGTGGAGGTGCAGGTATATATGTAGATGTGGAGGTGCAGGCGTGTGATACATGTGGAGGTGCAGGTGTATGATACATGAGGTGCAGGTGTATGATACATGTGAAGGTGCAGGTGTGTGATACATGTGGAGGTGAGGTGTGTGATACATGTGAAGGTGCAGGTGTGTGATACATGTGGAGGTGCAGGTGTGTGATAAATGTGGAAGTGCAGGTGTGTGATACATGTGGAGGTGCAGGTGTATGATTCATGTGGAGGTGCGGTGTATGATACATGTGGAGGTGCAGGTGTATGATACATGAGGTGCAGGTGTATGATACATGTGGAGGTGCAGGTGTGTGTGAACGAGATTATTTGGTGATTCTTGCAGAGCGGGGTTCAATGATAAACGTCTTCGGAGGCTTCTTACTTTATTTGGAAAGTCGTGGTGGGTACACAGGCTTGTGTGTTTGTGCCCATGGCCCGGGAGGGCCATGCCCACGAGGGAGAGAGGGAGTAGGCTTGTTGACTGCTTCTAGGCTGCTGAGTGAGAGAGAGCGAGTGGGACTAGCGTCCCACTGACCTGGGCAGGCCGAGAGAGGGCAGCACCTGAGTGCCACGAAATATGAACTAAGCTGGCAGACAGCATAGGCTGTCTGTGCTGACAGTACAGGCTGTCTACATTTGCTCGGCCACACACCTATTACTGGTGGGCCCGTAGGTGCAAAAGAAGTGCTTACACTAGCTACCCCAGGGAGGGACTGGCTTTTGCTCACTTGTAAATCAAAAATGGACATAAAATGCAACAGGCAAAAAAAAAAGAAAAAAAAAAAAAAAAACTCCCATCCTGGAGGAAGAGAAAACTGGCTTGCCCGCGCAGCTTCATTGAGGAGAGAGCCCGGAGACGTCAGCACTGGAACTAAAATCTTCTATATACAGGTTGTCCGCAGGGCTGAACATCAGGCTGGACTACTCGTCTATGAACACTGTTGCTCCCTCACATCTGCAAACAATGACTGATGGTAGCATTTCCTAAGGTGTGACATATGACTCGAAGGGCAGCACTGCATTGACTGTAATACAGGCTTTAAAAGAGACACTGGGTGCACATACCTACAATAATACTATGTCCATGGAATTCATTATACTCTGGGTACCCTTCTAAAATTATTTACATGATGTCCACCCTAACTCCATTATCAACTAACTATACAATGTTCGTGCATTTATACCTATTTCTGCAAGCAAACAATTCGCATAACAAGCGTAGGAGTCAGACAAGTTAGTAGGTACGTCAGTGTCACAGAAATGTACTGTTGTCCTGGGTCGCAGGCCATGAGTATGGAGCCTTACTGGGCTGTCATCAGTAACAGTAGTAGTGGGAGAAGTAGACGGGTTGTCCCTAGCATTGGTCTGATTGTGGCGTTGCAACGCACGCGATTCCAGCTCTGCTTCGGCTTGCACATGGTCCACATACTTCATGTGATCAAGGTGGGCTTCTTTGATAGTTCCAGTAGCAATCTCCCTCACCTCGAACTTATTGCCACGGAGCTGTCGGAGGACACGGTAAGGACCCACGAATTTAGGGACAAGTTTGTGCATACCTGAGGTCTGCACCGGGTTGAGCAACATAATGTTGCAACCTGGTTCCACTTTGCTTTCCTTGGCTAGGGCATTGCGCTCAGACGTGAACCTATCAGTAGCGTTCATAAGGTTCTCTCGTACCCGCTGGAAAACAAGCTGCGTGGTCCGCATCTTTGCTACACTGGGGTTATCAGTGTCGAAAGTAGGTCGAGGCGGAGCAAATAGAATTTCGTATGGTAAGCGCTCGTCATAGCCTTACAAAGCGAAATGAGGTGTCTCACCGATTGAGCTGCGGAGGGAGGAGTCTAATGTACACTGAACATCTGGGATAGCCTCATCCCATGTAGTACAACTTGGGTTGACGGTTACCCTGAGCACCTCCAGGACTTTGCGATTTGTACGTTCGGCAAGACCATTACTTGCAGGGTGGCGTGGGGCTACTGGCGCTTGGTGAATGTTAAATCTGGAGCAAAGATCCTGCATTATGGCGTTTATGAACTCAGACCCATTGTCTGACAGAAGGACACGTGGGTAGGTATGACTGAGAACGACATGCTCACGGAAAGCATTAGCAACAGTCTAGGCAGTTTTATCAGGAATGGGTACTAATTCACTGTACCGCATCAAGTTATCTACCATAACAAGCAGGTGCTTATTTCCCTTCTCCGAGGTCGAGAAGCTCGTATCCCACCGCTGCCACCAATGTGAACGAGATTATTTGGTGATTCCTGCAGAGCGGGGTTCAATGATAAATGTCTTCGGAGGCTTCTTAATTTATTTGGAAAGTCGTGGTGGGTACACAGTTTTGTGTGTTTGTGCCCATGGCCCGGGAGGGCCATGACCACGAGGGAGAGAGGGAGTAGGCTTGTTGACTGCTTCTAGGCCGCTGAGTGAGAGTGAGTGAGTGGGACCAGCGTCCCACTGACCTGGGCAGGCCGAGAGAGGGCAGCACCTGAGTGCCACGAAATATGAACTAAGCTGGCAGACAGCATAGGCTGTCTGTGCTGACAGTACAGGCTGTCTACATGTGTGATACATGTGGAGGTGAGGTGTGTGATACATGTGGAGGTGCATGTGTGTGCTAAATGTGGAAGTGCAGGTGTATGATACATGTGGAGGTGCAGGTTTGGGTGTTGATGTCTGCTCACCAACGTGACCAGTTGGAGGTCAGGTGGGGTGCACTACCAAACTACTGATACACCAGATATCTCCACCACCAGTAACATGTTGGTGCAGTGATGCATACGTAAGCACGCGCGCGCGCGCGCACACACACACACAAACACACACACACACACACACACACACACACACACACACACACACACACACACACACACACACGGAAGAGTTAGTCTCAGAAGTGTCCCTGTTCGCAGATGATGTGAAGTTAATGAGGAGAATTATATCAGATGAGGATCAGGTAGAACTTCAAAGAGACCAGGACAGGCTGGATAGATGGTCCAGCAACTGGTTTCTCGAATTCAACCCCCCCCCCATGCAAGGTCATGAAGACTGGGGGAGGACAAAGAAGACTGCAGACAGAGTATAGGCTAGGTGGACAAAGACTGCAAACCTCACTCAAGGAGAAAGATCTTGGGGTGACTGTAACACCGAGCACGTCTCCGGAAGCACACATCAACCAGATAACTGCTGCAGCATATGGGCGCCTGTCAAACCTGAGAATAGCGTTCCGATACCTTCGTAAGGAATCGTTCAAGACACTGTGCACCGTGTACGTCAGGCCCATACTGGAGTATGCAGCACCTGTTTGGAACCCCCACTTGATCAAGCACGTCAAGAAATTAGAGAAAGTGCATAGGTTTGCGACAGGGTTAGTTCCAGAGCTAAGGGAAATTTCCTTCGAAGAAAGGTTAAGGGAAATCGGTCTGACGACACTGGAGGGTCAGGGGAGACATGATAACGAGATACAAAATACTGCGTGAAATAGACAAGGTGGACAGAGACAGGATGTTCTAGAGATGCTACACAGAAGCAAGGGATCACAATTGGAAGCTGAAGACTCAGATGAGTCAAAGGGATGTTACGAAGTATTTCTTCAGCCACAGAGTTGTTAGGAAGTGGAATAGTCTGGCAAGCGATGTAGTGGAGGCAGGAGGTATGATAAAGAGGTATGATAAAGCTCATGGAGCAGGGAGAGGGAAGATCCAGTAGCGGTCAGTGAAGAGGCAGGGCCAGGAGCTGAGTCTCTACCCCTGCAACCACAATTGAGTACACACACACACACACACACACACACACACACACACACACACACACACACACACACACACACACACACACACACACACACACACACACATACACATCCACATCCACACACACATCCACACACACATCCACACACACATCCG
>NC_091320.1:26192820-26202820 GCF_038502225.1 Cherax quadricarinatus | reverse complement strand
CACACACACACACACACACACACACACACACACACACACACACACACACACACACACACACACACACACACACACACACATGCATGCACGCACGTACGCTCCACAATCAGTGCGTTGTGCTGCTTCCTACACCAAGATGGTTAACGTAACTGATAAATGTTTGGCAAGTAGAAGAGTTGGAGTAAAGTGAGGAAAATATGTAAACACTGGAGGTCAGGAGCCAACCTGAGTGGTCCCTGTGTAGCTTAGATGGATAGATATTTTATTAACATTAACATTGGTGTGTGTAGAACCTAGATCATTTACCCCGGACATAGAAGAGAGGCGGCACTTTTTGCTGGTTCCTGGTACAGTGTGAGTGTTAGTTGGCAACTTAGTGGGAGTGTCGCCTTGCAGTCTAGCAGGTTGTGTAGTAATGTGGTGACAGTGATGGCACTGTTCTTCTGCAGCATTGCCAGCTGTCCTGATGTTGCTGGGGTAGCCTAAATGCATCAGAATGTAGTCATGTGCTGATAATATGGTCAGGTCCCTGTTGGTATGTGCGGGATGGCACTCTAGGCTTGATGTGGGATTGGTATTATTGGCATGTGGGGTTGGCACTTCTGCCAGGTGGGGGCTGGCACTGTTTCATACCATGATTCTGATAGTGATGCGTGACTGATGGGGTTTTGTAGTATTTTGAGCTAGTAGTTTGGTCTGTCTCAGGATGTCATATGTACCAGGCTGTGTGGATCAGTGGGTCAGCAACAGTCGAAACTGGTCACAGGTATATCACTAGAATGCTGATATAGAAGGAAGTAGCTACTTATTTATGTCTTAATATCCACTTGAATATGTTTGTTTTTTCCTTTTGCACCTTGTGCCTGTAAATTGGTGAGAATAGAGGGAATGAATCACGTGTAGTCTTGCGGTTGTGTGACTGGAGAGCAACACTGGAATTCGTTTGAATTACAACGTACTGTCTGTAGATGATGTAATGCTCGGATTTGTGGTTATTGGATTGATACTAACTATTGACTAGTATCTTAACACTGGATTATCCATTGTAATGTACCCCGACTGTTGTACACTTATTGTCTGAGTTTACAGAGTTCACTAAATTGCTGGGACTTGCTTGAGTCTGCGTGGCGTAGTATTGTGGGAATACTGCAAAGGAACTTGCTCGCTGGGGAACAAATTATAATATTTCTGTTGGTCCAGTCCACCATGACACTGAGGCACAGGCTTCCCGATTAAGTCAGTTCCCATTCCCAGCAGTTGTTGCCTAGGTAGCAGTTTTTGTTAGTGCTGCCTCGAGCTTGGTTTACAGCCAACTGATGCTGAAAAGGCATCTGCTAATGAAGAGTCTAAGTAGCAGTGAAATCTTGTATATATTCATCGGCATTGTTTATGATGGAACTGATCCTGAGGCAAGTTAGTTTGATCCATTGTAATTTATGAAGAAGTTTTTGTATTATTTCCATGTGTTCCTTGTTAGTTGTGGTGGTTATCAAGGCCAGCACACCGTTAGGAAGCAAATGAGTTGAACATAACCGTCATGGGCATTAATAATAATACTGGACTAATAATACCAAGTAACCTATCATTTGGATAACACAGGAAGATAAATATAACCAAGACCAAGAAAATGACACAGTAGATTATGAGAACCTTCAGTACAAGAGAAGTGTTGCTGGTAGTGACACTGATCAGATCGCTTGTCCTCTCGCTTCTAGAATATTATAGTTCTGTACTCAGTGTCTTACAAAACAGGAGAGAGATGAAACCTGGAAAATGTAGAGATAGTTTAGTGTCTGCCTGGAATCAATAAAACATTTAAACTGGAAACTCCTCAATGTACTTGTAATGTGCACTTCGAAACGGTGAAGAGAATGACTTGATAATATATATATTGAAAAATACTTGAGTTTCAGATCCCCAGTCTACACATCGCCAGAATTTACTGGAGTGAAATATATTTGAGGAAATGTAAAAAAAAAAAATAGTGACAATACGATTGCAAACAAGTCGAATTATAGCAGGACTCGACTCGCCTGCCATGGGATTGATCCCCACCCGTTTTGTGATTTGATAACAGTGTCCAACAGGGGCTCCACGGGCCTAATTCGACCCGTGTCGTTATCTTATATTTTCCAGGATGCTACTAGAAGATTTGACGAATATTGCTGGAACAGAGGTAGAAATTTCCCAGAAAAAACTGGACCACTACTTGCTGCAAAACCCTTGATCAAAGTATGATGGTTGTATAGAACTGCAGGTCGCTAGCAGTAACAGCCTGGCTGACCGAGCAGTCAACAAGTGTGGCATTAATCACATGTTTCCAGATACCAAGGCATTGGTGACATAACAGGTTGTATATTGTTTAGCTCATTTTTTCTTGACCATCATCACCTGTATGTCTTAGTGTTATATTCTAGTTAGGTAATTACTCTACAGCTGACCTTAAACGCTGCTTAGGCAACTTTTAAATAATAACTTGTGAGAAATAGGTGTATAAGTTAGTTATGCTAGGAGCAGTAGAGTTATGAAGAGCTTCTAGTGAGGTAATGGTGCATCATATCAAACCATGGTACGGGTGAGGTTAGAACCCATGGCCTAGAGTTTTACGACTCACTTGCCATGGGTTCTAACCCCACTCTTACCGTGGTTTGTTTACAATCGCGTTATTATTTTTGAGTCATGCATCTCAGCAGATTGTGTCATCCATTTGGCTTGCCCCAACTCACGTATTCTACGTAGACAAGTGAAAGAGGCAGGTTTGTGATGGATTAAAATACCTGTGACAAGGTCCTGGAGTTGTACTCGGCATCATCCTGGTAGTGAGATTGTGTGGAGCAGAGTGTAAGATGCTGCAAGGAAGTAATAACAGGTACTGAAGCCAGGGCAGAACTGGTTGACGACCTGGACAGTCAGGTTGTGTTGCCTGGCTGGCAAAAACTGTTGTGTTGTGGTACTTGAGTAACCTGTCTTTAATGTCTTTAAAACTCTCCTGTTCCCTTACCTCCCTCCTGTTCCTTTCCCTCCTTCCCCTTCCCGTTAACCTCCCTCTTCCCTCCCCGTTCCTTTCCCTTCCTTTTTCCCCTCCCTCCCATTCCGTTCCCTCCTCATTCCCTTCCCGCTTTTCTGTTCATTTCCTTCTTTCTCATTCCGTTCCTTCCCCTCCCATTCCACACCTTCCCCTCCTTCTAAGCCCCTTCCCTCCTTCCAACCCCCTCCCACCCTCGACCCATCCCTCCCTTCCCCCTTCCTCTCCCTTCCTTCCTTCCTTCCTGAGTGTGGTTTAAGGTGAGATGTAAGCTACCCTAATGTAGGACAACTGTACCAAGAGTGCGTCCATCCCACCGCTGCCACCCGTCTCTCGTTCCCTGCTCTACTTATGTAATGGCTTCACCAGATACATTCACAAGGAATAGAAGAATTCAGTTCTGTGATTCACTGTACAAAGTGAAGTAAAAGTCTTCAAGAGGAAACTGAACAAGTATCACCAGGTACCAGATCAACTAGACTAGTGGATGTGCGGGGCTACGGGCCACCAGCAACAACAGCCTGGTTGACCAGGCTAGCACCAGACGAGCCTGGCCCATGGCCGGGCTCCGAGAATAGAAAGACTCAAAACTCATCAAAGGTATATCAAAGGCAAGGTAATGTCAGAAAGAACTCTATCGCGCCTCCAGCCCAGGGGCACTCCAAGTTTAGCCTGGCCTTGTCTATTACTCGGGCGCCCTGACACACACCGCCACCAGTGAGCCATATGTAGCATTTCTGCTATTAGAGCGATAATTCTATGCACATCTTAATGGTTGCTAACAGTATATACATGAACACAGTGGGGTGACAGTCATCATTACTGACAAGTATGGGAGTGGTTAAGGTCAGTTGTGGGTGTGGTTAAGACTCTTCAATCTTCTACCAACAGATATGATAAATATTGCCGGAACAAGTGCACAAGTTCAAGAGGAAAGTGGATCACTACCTTCAAGTGCCAGAACCAGGTTGTGATTGCTATGTGGGCCCAGCGGGTTGCTGGCAGCAACAGCCTAGTTGAACAGGCTATCAACAGAAAAACCTAGCTCCAGGCTGGGTTGTGAGGCCTGGGGTCAGGTGACATTTATCTCACATGTATATCAGAGTATTGTTATGTCGGCTATTCTATCAGCTGTGAGGTGGTACCATTAATCACCTTTTTAGAAAATGATGCGTTAATGAATTTCATTGATCTGGGAGAACAAGTTCGTTAATTTGTCACACACAGTTTATAACAAGGTCTCTCAGGATAAGGGTTGATTGATGGTGCTTTAAACCATTATATGGAAGTGCCGGTAACAACCTTTAACATCGTGTGATCACGCGACTACGGTGGAGCATGTTGAAACCTTACTTCGTAAGTTGCTCAGCTTATCCTAAGACGGTTCAATGGAAAATTTCTCAAGTCCATTACCAGGAAAATATCTCCAGGTTATATAAACTCTGAGGCTACGAGACAGGTATATTACATGACGTATTATTAGTGGGAGGGATGGGAAGAAGGGGGCTCGAAAAAATGTCTTGGAATTTTGGCAGACATGTCCTTCTAGACTGTAGGCACGACAGAGGAATGCCTTGTGCGGAGTGATGCTAGTGACCGTTGGCGTTCTCAGTAACCTCTTACGTGGTGCTCTAATAATAAGCGATGTAGAAGTCTGCGGAAATGTCATTCGAGTTTCACTAACCCCTACAGACACCCTCTCCTGAATTTGTATACAACTTGGCATATTCCACTAATTGGTGGAAGTTCTCATTATCTATCCTGTCATTTTTCTAGCAGATGCGATTGATACAATGTTATGGTCTTTGAAAGTGAGACCCTCTGACATTGTTTGTGTGTGTGTGTGTGTGTGTGTGATCCAATTAGTATTTGCACTAATAACTTATTACAGTTGTGACCGGCTGTGGACGTGTGAATGGGTCATTACTTTGTAATTCGTTCATGGTTGTAACCATGTATAGACGTGTAGATGGTTCATTACCTTTGTAACTTGGTTATGATTGTGACCAGATCTACCTGGAGCTCATTACCTTTGTAACTTGTTCAGCTATCATAACTTTGGGGCCCAGTCCCTGGACCCATTATGTACCTCTGTAATCCCTTGACTACCGCCCACACCATGGGTATGGTGTGACTACCACCCACACCATGGGTATGAGGTGCATAAAGATATTAAATTAAAATATTAACTGACTGGTGGAAGTTGAAACTGGTCAGCGTGCTTTTGAGAAAATGACTGACCTGTCTAGGAACTTCCTATAATGATTGACCTGTCTAGGAACTTCCTATAATGATTGACCTGTCTAGGAATTTCCTGTAATTGACCTGTCTAGGAACTTCCTATAATGATTGACCTGTCTAGAAATTTCCTGTAATTGACCTGTCTAGGAACTTCCTATAATGATTGACCTGTCTAGCAACTTCCTGTAATTGACCTATCTAGGAACTTCCTATAATGATTGACCTATCTATGAACTTCCTATAATGATTGACCTTTCTGTAAACTTCCTATAATGATTGACTGTCTAGAAACTATCTATAATGACTGACCTGTCTGTAAACTTTCTATAATGATTGACCTGTGTATGAACTTTCTATAATGATTGACCTGTCTTGAAACTTTCTATAATGATTGACCTGTCTTGAAACTTTCTATAATGATTGACCTGTGTATGAGCTTTCTATAGTGATTGACCTGTCTTGAAACTTTCTATAATGATTGACCTGTGTATGAGCTTTCTATAATGATTGACCTGTCTTGAAACTTTCTATAATGATTGACCTGTGTATGAACTTTCTATAATGATTGATCTGTGTATGAACTTTCTATAATGATTGACCTGTGTATGAGCTTTCTATAATGATTGACCTGTCTTGAAACTCTATAATGATTGACCTGTCTTGAAACTTTCTATGAGTGACCTGTGTATGAACTTTCTGTAATGATTCACCTGTGTATGAACTTTCTATAATTGACCTATCTTGAAACTTTCTATAATTGACCTGTGTATGAACTTTATAATGATTGACCTGTGTGTGAACTTTCTATAATGATTGACCTGTGCATGAACTTTATAATGATTGACCTGTGTATGAACTTTCTATAATGATTGACCTGTGTATGAACTTTATAATGATTGACCTGTGTATGAACTTTCTATAATTGATCTGTGTATGAACTTTCTATAATGATTGACCTGTGTATGAACTTTCTATAATTGATCTGTGTATGAACTTTCTATAATGATTGACCTGTGTATGAACTTTCTATAATTGATCTGTGTATGAACTTTCTATAATGATTGACCTGTGTATGAACTTTCTATAATTGATCTGTGTATGAACTTTCTATAATGATTGACCTGTGTATGAACTTTCTATAATGATTGACCTGTGTATGAACTTTCTATAATGATTGACCTGTGTATGAACTTTCTATAATGATTTACCTGTGTATGAAATTTATAATGATTGACCTGTCTAGTAACATAATATACCAGTTCTACTTCTGTGTTTTAAGTCCATACCTTTTAGCAATTTTTTTGAATTGTTTCTTCAATCCTCCACTTGAGTTAGTACGTATGTTCATATACAGATTCTTATGTTAATTTGACTATGAACATGCGTACTGGTTCCTTTGAATTTTCCACAACTGGTCAGATTTTCAGTGTGTCAATATAACCAGCGTCATCGTCACATGAATCAGTGGCCATCAACACCCATGCCTCATGAAAGACTTTAAAACATAAAAATAAAGGAACACTGCTGAAGGCCTGTTGGCCCATGCTAGGCAAGACCAACTCATACCCGTTATGTTGAAAAGGGTATGAAATACCTACAAGTTACAGATTAAGACACGTGTGTAGGAGTTGGGTATCTTTATTGATGAAACGTTTCGCCTACACTGTAGTCTTCTTCAGTCAAATACAGAGGGAGCAGTTGTAGTAGTGAAATAAAGATGTAATCAGTCCATCAACCTTGGAGAAAAAGTATTTGAGGTGGTCAGTTCCTCAGCCTGGAGAAGAGTTCAGCTCCATGGTCTGGAATGATATCGTTCCAGCCTACAGTGTAGGCGCAACGTTTCATCAATAAAGATACCCAGCTGTTGCACATGTCTTAATTTTCAACTCATACCCGACCACACCCACTCGTATACCCGTCCGTCCTATATTTAAAGCTACCTGGAGTCTCTCCCCGACGCAGCTTGAGAGTTTATGCCACTCATCTTCAACTCTATAGCCAAACTAGTACTTCCCTATATCATATATAAATCTTAATTTGTCACTTGAATTCATTGCTGCGAGTTGTGTCCTGGTTAGATTATTTCAGCACATTATTTATATCCCTTCAATAATATCTCCTCCAGATATTATTGCAATCTCTGAATTGCAAGTTCAGCGACTTCAGCTTATCTTTGTAAGAAAGGTTTCTGGTATATGGGATCAACTTCATCATCCTTCTCTTATATTTTCCAGCGCATTTATGTTTATTCTGCAATGTGGAGACAGAACTGAGCAGCACAATCTAAGTGAGACTTCATCTAGGATATACAGGGTTGTAGTATAATTTTAAGATTTCTATTATTTATACTTCTTAATATGAAACCAAGAATCCTGTTAACTTTACTGCCAACACATGCACTGTTGTCTTGGCTTTAAATATTAGCTAACCAGAGCTTCTGAATCTTTTTTTTCGTATTCAGTTTGACTAAGGCCTACGTTATTTAGTTTTCAGTTTGACTAAGGCCTACGTTATTTAGTTTTCAGTTTGACTAAGGCCTACGTTATTTAGTTTTCAGTTTGACTAAGGCCTACGTTATTTAGTTTTCAGTTTGACTAAGGCCTACGTTATTTAGTTTATAAGTACTATAGTTATTTTTTTCCTAGGATTAGAACCTTACTTTTATCCGCATTAAACCTTCATCTGCCACTTCTCCGACCACAGTATAACCTACCCAGGTCATTTTGTAGCACACACACACACACACACACACACACACACACACACACACACACACACACACACACACACACACACACATTAATAGTCTGACTCGTACTTCTACCTGCCTGTTGCGGTTTAATGGTTTCCCAGATGTTTCTGAGAACGAATAATTTTCGTGGAATGTAAGTTACTGGTGGTGCCTTGTCAGACTTGTTCACCACAAGATTTTGTGAGATACGTAACGTTATGTCAAACGAGTATTATGTCTCATATTTGGTGGTGATAGTGGGAAGGAGGTTACGAGATGGAGGGAGTAACGGGTTAGATACAAACACTGCTTCCGTGAGAGGATGTTGCTTGTTTCCAGCACCGGTTGGTTCCAAGTGTATCTCACTCATTTTGTCCATTCCAACAGTTCTTCTGGTATATACTGCACCAGTATAAAGGCGTATGCTTCTGTACCAATACTTACTGATGTATATTGCTGGGAACTTGCTTATAGCTAAAACATGAGTTATAGCCTAATAATTTTAAGATGTTATATATCAAAATCTTACTCTATATGTAAAAAAGTAGGTGAAGTCAGTATCAGACATTAATTTGAATATTAAACCTAAATCATAAAAGATATGTTAGCATCACTAGTCTAAGTCATACAAAAAATGTTAGAACCGGTGATCAGATTACAAACACGGTAAATACTTGGTAGAATCAATAACCTAGTTATAACAGATAAATTAATAAGTTACTCAACAGATTTTTAACATTCGATGGAAAGGCGTATTGCGGGATGTCAGAACTCGCTCTTAATATATAATATAATATTCTCACTCCTTTGGGAGCATTGTTTTAGTAACCGTTAAGTTCCGATACAATGCTATATTTTATACGTTGGAGCCTAGACCACCTCTGTCTGACTCCACCAGTTAACGTCTACTGTGCCGCCTCCTAACTTAATGAAGAATAAAATACAATATAAATCACCATGTTTCATTACAACTAATAATATATATCCACCTTCTCTTCACTAGTATAAATGGAGCTTCAGCCAAGAATTCACTAGGTGTGTGAACACATCCTTCCTGCATCATAACCTATAACTCCTGCTGCCGCTCCTACTTAAATCCTCCCACCATAAAAGATGTGACAGTCACAAACAGCTTTCAGCTTTTATTATTTCCACACTTTTATAATTAGTTTTTCCACCTGAATCCTACGTCTGTACATTTTACGAATAATAAAAATGTTGCAAATAATAAAAATGTTAAAAAATCCAAAATGCAAAAATTTATATATTTCATACTATGAAAATACTGTTCCTAAATAAACTGTTATATACCTTCATTATTACACAGTTATTCCCTAATTACCAAACCCTTGAAAGATATATAAATTACTGCCTAACTTGATACAATATAATATAAATTACCAAAACACTCGTAGTAGTCTAACCCTATATATATATATATATATATATATATATATATATATATATATATATTATATATATATATGTATATATATACATATATATATATATATACATATATATATATTGGACTTTGCCAATGCTTTCAACTCAGTCAGAAGGGATGCTGCTCTCCAAGCAGTTTATAGAAACTTCCCTTCCCTTTATCCCTTCATAGAATCGTGTTATAGTGTGACTTCCAAACTATTGTTTGGGGACCATGAAATTGACTCGTGTGAGGGCGTGCAACAGGGGGACCCTCTCGCCCCCTTTCTATTTTGTTTGGTCATCAAGGAAGTCACGGAGGCACTCTCCAGCGAGCTCAATATCTGGTTCCTGGACGACGGTACCCTGGCTGGCACAACAGAATCTCTCCTGGAGGACATCAGTAAAATTAAAGACATGGGAGAAAGCCTGGGCCTTTCTTTAAACCCCACCAAATGTGAAATAGTTTCTACCAATCAACAGTTGATCCAGAATATTAGTACCGTTTTACCAGGAGCACGAGCCATTGATCCAGCCAATAGCACTCTCCTCGGTGCTCCTCTTGGGTCCAATGCCAT
>NC_091320.1:26105320-26185320 GCF_038502225.1 Cherax quadricarinatus | reverse complement strand
TCTGCTGCCTTCCACTATGTTGTTACAACTTACTTGCCTTCTTTCTGCTGCCTTCCACTATGTTGTTACAACTTACTTGCCTTCTTTCTGCTGCCTTCCACTATGTTGTTACAACTTACTTGCCTTCTTTCTGCTGCCTTCCACTATGTTGTTACAACTTACTTGCCTTCTTTCTGCTGCCTTCCACCATGTTGTTACAACTTACTTGCCTTCTTTCTGCTGCCTTCCACTATGTTGTTACAACTTACTTGCCTTCTTTCTGCTGCCTTCCACTATGTTGTTACAACTTACTTGCCTTCTTTCTGCTGCCTTCCACTATGTTGCTACAACTTACTTGCCTTCTTTCTGCTGCCTTCCACTATGTTGTTACAACTTACTTGCCTTCTTTCTGCTGAATTGCAACACGTTGTTACACCTTACCTATCTTTCTGCCTTCTGCCTTTCTTCACCTGGATACACGCCTGGTAAACCAGGCTGTGTGTCCCAGCGGTCTTCATACCTACATAGCCTGACACGTCCTGCACTAACTTTTGTTTCCATAGTTTATTTTACAGGCTAAGAGCTAGTATTCTAGCTCGCCTTATTTTAGATCTTGGCTCTATTTGTGGTATATCACTTATGCTTAAAATTCGATATATAATACCTGAATACCCAGGTACCCATTGATGTCAGGAACGATTGAGGTATCAGGTTTCAGAAGACGTGATCGTATGTTTCTTTCCGCCTGGTAATCGAGGCCGAGTGTTTTCGGTTGTGTACCTGTCACTCTGGCCTTGTGTTCCCCCATCCCTCTCCCCGACGCTCGATTTGAGTTTATTGATGCTTGATTTATCCAACATCCTGTTTTTTGGCCTAAATAACGGATATTTTCCCTTTCGTCAGAATTTGCAATGGTTTATAGCCTGGGGGTTGACACTAAATATGGACTGGTTTGTAGTGAGAATAATCTTCTAATTGTTTTATTTTGATTATTGTATCTACAGTAGCAGCAAATCGTTATTGATTTACTATAGCATGTATAGTTCCTGTAGCCATTTTCGGGATCACCGCCCCCCACGGCCCTGTCCCAGACCAAGCTTCCTAGTTGATGGCTTGATCAACCAGGCTGTTGGGGGCCAGCCGCACTCAGACCAATGTATGCAACATATCCCGGCTGATCAGCAACTAACTTCAGGAACATACCGAGTTCCTACTTGAAGACAGCCAAGAGTTTGTTAGTAGTTTCCCTTAACAAAATGTTAGAATAACTTAAAATTGGTGATGAGTAAATTAATGATGTTAGCAACTTAGTGTTAATGGCAGCGAATAATAAAGAGGGTTGTGGTGCTTGATGAATTATAGAACTCGGCTCCATCTACAGCACGCTACTGTATTCTGCCTCAAGTTCAAACTTGTGGAACTACGTGTTCATCTACAATTGTAAGAACCCGCTGTCTCGAACTTTTAGTATTCGACGTAGGTGGAGCTTAGACGCAGATGGCATCCCACAGTCTTTAAAACCATGACGTCGTCACACTTCACGATAAAGAAATAAATAATATAGACCAACAGCACCAACGTCACACATTATCAAAATCCTTGAACTGTTCTAAAAAATCCAAATTACCAGTCACATGGAATTGCAACACTTAATCCAGGTCAGCATGGGTTTAGAGCAGGTCGCTCCTGCTGTTCTCAGTTGCTTGACCATTGCGGCATTGGAAGACAAGTTGATGTAGTGTACAGTGGTTTTGTAAAAATCTTCGACAAGTGTGACCAGTGTGTGTGATAGTGAACAAAATGCGTGCAAAATAAATAAGTGGGCAGATTGATGTGGAACTTCTTAACAAATAGAACCCAGTAAACAGAGTGAAGCTAGAGGCTGCCACAGTGACAGGCAGTGTTCCTCAAGGCACAGTACACACCCCACTACTGTTTCTCATTATTATATCCCTCATAGACAAGGACATAAATTAAAACGTTGTAATGTTCTTCCTGATGACTCCAGAATCTCAGAGTGGTGTCTACTGAAGACAGATAAAAATCTTCAAAAGGCTGTTAATCAAGTCCTATAGTTGTGAGCCTTAAGCAACAGTATTATGCTATGGAAGAATGGAGGAAATAAAGGCTGTAACCGAGTACAGGACAAACTCAGATCATTCAGTAGAACGGAGTTCCATGTACGAGACTTGGAAGTAATGATGTCAAAATGTCTCTCACTCATAGATTACAACTGTGTCGCTGTTACTACCGCAAGGAAACATGCTCCTTAACTAGAACTTTAAAGACAACAGATGCTGAGCCAATGATGATATTCTTCAAGTCTCTTTGTTCTCTCTAGTTTGGAATATTGATGTATATTAAAGGCCTCCTGCAAGGCAGGCGAGGTTGCTGTCCGTATATATCCAGTCGAACATCTGAACTACTGGGGATGTTCGAGTTCCTTAAACTGTACTCCTTGGAACGTAGGCGAGAAAGGCAAATCAAAATTTACACCTGGAAAATCTTGAAGGGGCTGATCCAAACCTGCATGCTGCCGAAATCACCTCGCATGACAACAAAGAGACGGTGCAGGGCGCGACAAGTACACTGTCTGAGGTCCTTGACCTTTCAGCACCCTCCCTTTCGTGCAGAAAAGAATTACCACCAAACCTCTGGCTGTCTTTAAGAGGGGACTTAACAAGCTCCTCAAATCAAGGTTGTGGTTCATACATTGCACTGCATGTGACCAGCAGTAAGACCCTGGTTGATCAGGCCTTGATTCAGCTGGAAGCCTAATCTAGGACTGGGCTGCGTGGGCGTTGATTTCCCTTCCCCGAAAACATTCTTCAATTATCCTTCATGTATCCACAGTCCTTGTGACTTCACCTACCTCTTGAGTGCAGGTGGTCACATTTACTCCAGGTGTATATGGTTGCATTTTGTTGGTAAGAGTGTGTGTGTTGTTTGAGCGTAGCACCACAGCTCTACACTCTTATTGATTGTATCCTGCCCTGCTGTGTTGCCACTCCTTCCAGCGTGAAGCAGTGAACTTGCAAAATGGTGTTTTGCTATTTTTGGGAAACGAGAGAACCAGTATTACGTTGCGGGCAGTGTGGCTTGACACACGCGAGCATTGTGTACCAGTCTTTACTGCCCAACCTCCTAATCCCAATTCTGTGACCCCTACGACTGTAGCACTCCCCAATAATAATAATAACAATGACAATAATAATAATAATAATAATAATTGAATTCGATGGGATGCACCTGGAGATTTTCTGGGATGAACTCACGCAGGGTTAGCCACACCTTTACGCTAATGACACCCAACACCCGCCGGGTGAGTGTTCCTCGTATGATCCCGCACCTTGACAACAACCTGGTGCCTGTAGAGAGCCCATCCTGACACATGGTTCATGGCTTCTTTGATAGCGTCCCCCAGATTACACACTGAGGCGCCGGGATTGATCCCCGGCACGGGTGAAACGTTGGGCAGGTTTCCTTATACTTGCTGCCCCCGCTCATATTGCATTATGTAGGTACCTGGGTGTTAGCCGACTGTTGTGGGTCGCATTCTGGGGGGGGATAAATTTAACCTAAAGTTGCCCGAAATGGTCTGCATAAGCAAGGGTTTTCTATATGCAGTAGTATGCCAATGATGTCAGCTAGGTTTGTAATAGTTATATCACGTACTTGTAAAAATAGTATTTATTATTATTATTATTATTATATGCACATCAATAATTTGGTTGATCATGCAGTGTTTTTTATATTAACTTCATTAGGTACACATATACCTTTTACCCAGCATTTAAATACTTGCAGTAGGTACTAGAGTTTCTTACACACGGGACTGGGATGCGACGTTCCAGAAGGGCTGGAATTTCTTAATACATTTTTTTACTGGATGCGACCCACCATGGTCGGCTGACACTGCTAGGTGACCAGGTGCAACAGGGCGGAGAATGCACTTTTTGTTTTTTCATTACGTCTGAACGGCACACGATGTCATATAACTGACACAAACACTGATCTCGTGGCATTTGAAAGAGAAATAGAAAACATGGCCACTCATTTAGCACCTGCACCGGATTTGTGGAGTTCTTATTTATAAAGAAGTACAAAATACCACCAGGACGAGTACTAGGTATCGTTTGAAAAAAAAAAAAGAGTGAAATTCGAGACTTCATAAAAAAAAGTGCAGCTATAGCTCCTCTGCACAAAGACAGTAGAGTGCTAGCAGATAATTAAAGAGCAGTAGCCCAAACATAGCAAAAAACGTCTTGGAGAGGGATGATGAGACGCCAAATTACTAACTTTATGTACCCCCCCCCCCACACACACACAGTACTGCGCAGTCCAAATCAGCATGGATTTAGAGTGGGGAGATTATGCTTGTCAAAACTATTAAATCATTATGACAGGATCACGGAAGCGTTTGAAAAAAAAGCGAAATCCCGATGTAGTATACATGGACTTGGGAAAGACGTTTGACAAATGTGACCATGGACTGATTGCACAAAAAATGAGGTGGATGTTCAACTTTGACAAATAAAATGCAAGTAGTGGTAGTAAACAAGGAAAATTTAACATTAGCAATTAAAAATCTCAGTACTCCTAGTCATGGTCCTGTCACCTCGATTGTTTTTCATCTTCGTAGCAGCCATAAATAAAGACGATCTCCACGGTTTCGTATCATTTGTAGATGATACAAAAAAAAATGAAAATCACCTTGATAGAGGACTAAGAAAAACAGCAAGAAGATATAAGCAAAATCTTCCAGTTGGCAGTGAAGAATAACCCGGCATTCAGTGGTGACAAGTTCCAGCTACTTAAATATGAATAGAATGAAAAACTCAAAAGGAACACTATATACAAAATGCAAAAGGATCATCATATAGAACGAAAGGAACACCTGAAAACCCTTGGAATAATAATGTCAGCTGACCTATCTTATAAAGAACACAGTACTGCACATGTCACGACAGCCAGGAAAACGACGGCGTTAATAATGAGAACATTCAGTACATGGAAAATGGTGTCAGTGGTGACACTATTCAAATCAGTCACTTGTCCTCTTTCGCTTAGAGTATTGTTCACTATTGACTGCTGCTTTCAGGGTTGGAGAAATATCAGAGATGGAACAGAGGTCATTTACAGACCACATAGAGCCAAAATATACTTAGTAGAGCAGAGAGAGAGAGAGAGAGAGAATTATAATATATACGTGGAAGGACTCCGAGGGTCTGGTGTCGCACTTCACACTGCCACAACGTACTGGAACGAGATATATTGTAAAAAAATGTCAAGTAATCCTAGTGAAAAGCAGGGGCACCATGGGCACAATAAGAGAAAGTATAAACATCCGTGGTGCAAGACTATTCAACATCATACCAAAAGATAGAAACACTGCTGGGACAAGTGGAGAAGTTTTCAAGAGGAAACTTAGATATGCATCTCCCTTAAGTGACAGATCAGCCAGGCTGTGATAGATATGTGAGCCAACGGGCCGCCAGCAGCAAAAGTCTGGCTGACCAGGAAAGTACCAAACACGCCTGGCCCAGGGCCGGGCTGCAGGAGTAGGACGACTCGAAAATCGTCAGAGGTATATCAGAGGTGAAGTCCCACATACAAGTGATGCCTGTGAGGATGGAGGTGCCCAGCCAGACACCAACCTGCACACTCAGCACCCAGGTGTATACAGGTAGGTAGCAAGTGGTGACTGTGAAGGGGCGAGGCGCCCTGCTAGTAATTATTGAAGTGAGAAATGATAATGAAGTGTAAGCAACGTGATGGGTGGAGCTCAGCACCTGAAGCAGTGAGGCGCCGTAATGTGATTCATCAACACAAAGGTTTAAGTTATCCTTTAGTTTACATTCGCAAATTACCATGCCTTAACATTTTTTTTTTTTTTTACACAGTTACGCGCCCACAGTTTCACCGAGTAAGATTGTCTTTGCTACGATGTTTATAGATGAAACCATAAGTTATTATTTTGTGTGTGCTGGTAAAGCTAGTTTAAAGAGAGTGGTGATCTAACGAGTCAAGACTCGAACACCATGTAAGGTGAGCGAGGCTGAGAGAGACTACAGCTGGTAACAGTCTTGGTGCCAACCACCAAACTGAAAGTTTTTCTTAAATATATTCGCTCTTAAATTTATTTATCTCTTTACAGGGACATTCGTATCCAACTCTCCTCCTCTATACAATTTGTCGCATATAAAAATTATTCTACGGTTTTCTTTAACTATATTTTAGTCTAAAGTGCGCATATAAGTTGGTATCTATTTTTTATAGTAGTTATCCAGTTAATCAATTTCCTTGCTTTTGTGATAGCAACACTGCTGTGATGCTTGAGATTCTGAAACTATCACTCTTTAAGTCCCTCACATTCCTCCTTTCCGCTATTGGGCGCTTTGACTGTTTTATTCTCCATTCCAATTTTTAGAAGTAAGAGAGAGAGGGAGGGAGGGGCAAGGAAGGTGTGAAAAAGGGAGAGGGGGAGGAGGAGGAGGGAGAATTGAGAGGGAAGGAGAGGGAGGCAGGGGAAAGGAAGGTAGAAAGGGGATGGAAACAGGGGAAAGAAAGATGGAAGTTTGAGGGAGGGAGAAGAGGGGTTAGGGGTTGAAGGGAAGGAGAAAGGGAAGACAAGGTGGAGGTCGGGGAAATAAGTGGAGAGATTAAGACTGTGACACTAACTTGATGGAACTATATGTTTTGTAGTTTTATTTATTTATTTGTTCTTTTTGCACTGCTGTTTAAATGAAGTATTCATATATAGAGAGGTATGTATATTAGGGTTATAACTTTTTTTTTTTTTTTTACCTTTTTCCAAATAAAACATTTATGTCATAAATCGATGAAGTTTGTTTAAAAACAATGAAAAGTCCCTAATTCCTCTCAGTTTTCAAAAAAGGTCACCCCTAAATAAAAACTACGAATCACCATATATCTGCATTACTACTCATAAGTAGCAACTCAAGAAAGTACTAATTGGTAACTCAAATAAAATGAAAAATATTAATCACCATATGTTTACGTTACTAATCATAAGTAGCAACTCAGAAAATTACTAATTGGCTACTCTATATACTGGCGTCTACTATTGTTAACATTTTGTCATTGTATTTCAGAGGAGTGTGTTAGTGAGCACCGCTTGTCTGACAATATATTTACAGGTACAGTCTAACGTTATTACAGGGAAAAAAATGGAGTTCTTGTTAAACTGCAACGAATGTCCTCAGAGAAGAGAATTACCAAACCACAATTTATCAGTTGTCAGCATCACGTTCTGGACAGGATTCTCCGTATGGTAACGGATGAAAATCTTGGCGCTAAAACCAGTTCTCCAAACATCGAGTATCCATTTGTATCCCAACTGTTGAAGAATTATGAGGAAGTAAAGGCACAGTTTGTTAATGGAACAGAAGAGATCCTCCATAAATCAGAATGGAGAGATGATATGAAGTTTTTGTACCATCTAACACGAGTGTTTAGATTATTTGAAGAAAAAGGGACTTTCCTTTGATTAACTTTCAGAAAATTCCAAACATCAGCAATACGAGGTGGAACTCAAGAGCCATTCTAGCTATTCTTGCATTCATTCTTATACCTACAAGATGGATGACTTTGTAGAAGATATACAGATTCATTTCATACACCTGGGTAGATTATTGCTTTACTGATCAGATGTACAATGAAAATAACTTCAAGAATTTTTCAGAAATATTGAAACCTTACATAAAAGCGCTGAACTCATTGAAATATCACTGGAAGCAGGAGTCGTCCGCACTCAATATACCAAGAAGTAATCAGTGTGCTGAACTTGCAATCAAAGTTATGCAGGAACTGTATACTGCATGCAGAAACAAAAACAAACTGCAGTTTCGCTCGTTTTTTTCATTTAGGGGCAACATTTTCTAAAAAGATATTGAAATGAAAGGTCATTACTTTGCTTTCAGGCAAAAGTTCATCTGATTAAGGTACAGGAATATTACGTTGTAAAAAAGTTATAACCCTAATGGGTACTCACCTTTATGTAGTGGTTACAGAGGTCGAGTTCTATCTAGCTCCGCCAGATTCACTCCATCCTAGCCTCGTGGACCCTTTCATTCCTGCTCTTAAAACTGTGCACAGAGCTTTCCTTCACTTCCTTACTGAGATTATTTCACTTTCCGACCACCCGAAGACTGAAGAAATATTTCCTGACATCCCTGTGACTCAGCTGTATCTTTAACGTCAAGCTATATCCCAAAGTTCCAGTTTCTCGCCTCTTAAACAGCCTGCCCCTTTCTACCGTATCAATTCCCCTCAGTTATGTTATCATAACTTTCCTGTTTTTTCCGTCCTCTAATGTTGTTAGATTAAACTTCATTAGCGTTTCCTCCCTAACTTAAGAATAAGGTTCAGTGCGTATTTCTGCACTGTCTCTAGTTTCGTAACATGCTTCCTCAGGTGTTGGGTCTATACTGGTTCTGCGTACTCAAGATGGGTCTGGCATATGTTGAGATTCCCGTAGGCCACCCTTTGATTTGCTAGACGGGCATAGGCTACAGAGGTTATTCGACTGATGTGAGCCTCTGGCGAAATACTAGACCTCTGTCTCGAGATTACACCGTGTCCGGTCTTCTCTACCCTTCTTTGATCTTCATGACCCTGCATTTACTGAGGTTGAATTCAAGCAGCCATTAGGCTTGTGTGTGTGTGTGTGTGTGTGTGTATAGGCTTGTGTGTGTGTGTATAGGCTTGTGTGTGTGTATATATAGGCTTATGTTGTGTTTGTGTAGGCTTGTGTGTGTAGACTTGTGTTGTAGATGCTTGAGGCAGCTGTCATTAAGGGGAAGGGTTCCTACCCTGGGGTATATTTTACCTGCAGATTACCTTAGATGTAACTTGGTGCCCAGGAAAGTCTGACTTGCCATTTGCGTTATTGAGCATGCCAACCGCAATTTCTGGCTCTGATGGAAATAGTTCAGTTTAATTTCAGCGAATGAAAAGGAAGAACGAAGGAAGTGGGAGACATCAGAAAATTGAAGAGAGACGAATGAGAGAGAAATGACAGAATTTGGGAAATGGCAAGGAGGTAGAGAATCATGGGGACAGTGAATGGGGAAGGTGAGAAGAATGTGGCCCTGTGGAAGGTAAGGAGAATTATAGAGAGAACGTGGGTGGGTAGGTTTAGATTTATATATTCACTGAGTTATTTGCGTGGGGGATCGAAACTTGGCTCCTGGACCCGCCTCTCAGACTGATCGAAATTACTTCTTGCGTCACAGGCTTGGCCTAGCATCGTGGGCATGATCTATCCTGTAAAGTAAAAGGACACAAATGCAACTAATGTCACGTTTTTATTGTGGCAACGTTTCGCTCTCCAGGAGCTTTGTCAAGCCGGCTTGACAACCTGCTTGACCTGGTAGGACAGGCCGTGCTTTGGACACGCTTTCTTACCTCTAAGAGAATATTTTCCCTCAAGCTACCTGTTGCAAGTCTTGTAACATTGCATAACTCCTGGCGAAGCACGAAAGTGTGAAAGACCTTGAGCTAGTGTTCGGAATTCCCCTGTGGACACTGTTAGATACACACTTCTAGTACTGGTAAGACTTCCCTTTTTCTCCAGAACAGCCTGATTTTTTCGTGGCATGAATTCAGCAAGGTGCTGGAAACATTCCTTAGATGTTCTGGTCCATGTTGACGTGGTAACATCCCGCAGTTGCTGCAGATTCATGCTGCGAATCTCCCGTTCTATAACATCCCAAAGACTTACGCTAAATTCTGATCCTACCATCTGCATGTCAGAGCAGTCCAGTTTTGGTGAGCCTGTGCTCATTGTAGCCTCAGTTTCCTGTTCTTAGCTGATAGGAGTTGAACCCAGTGTGGTCTTCTGCTGCTGTAACGCATCCAACTCAAGGTTCAACGTATTGTGCGTTCAGATATGCTCTTCTGAATACCAGTGTTGTAATGCAAGGTTATTTGAGTTACTTTTGCCTTCTTGCCAGTTTGAACCAGTCTGATCATTCTCCTGTTAAAAGGCGTTTTCACCCACAGAACTACCTCTTACTGGATATTTTGTGTTTTTTACACCATTCTCTGTAAACTCTAGACACTGTTGTGCGAAAAAATACCAGAAGATCAGCAGCTTATGAGATTTTCAAATCACCGTATCTGGCACCATCAATCATTCGACGGTCAGTCACTTAGGTCACATTTCTTCCCATTCTGATGTTGGGTTTAAACAACAACTGAACCTCTTGACAATGCTTGCGTTTAGTCATTGAGGTGCTGCCACGTGATTGGCTGATTAGATATTTGCATTAACGAGCAAGCGTACAGGTGTACCTGGTAAAATGGGTGTATGTATATTTAATTTGGGTAATTGCTTTTCTTTGGAAAGAGAACTAGGTCGTTATATTCTGAGAAAATGTTTATGGGAAGTTTGTGTGTAGCTGTGGTGTATAAAATGTGTCAAGACCAGTGACCTTTCCAAATACTCTGGGCACCTTTTTGTTGTATACTTATATGTATGAGGAGTGAGGGTATCATGTATGTATAGCGTAGTATGCTTGTTGCACTCATGCTTTCATTATTGTTATCTTTCATCATCTACCACTCTTGTAAGGAGTAATTTCAGTGTGCAGATTAGTAACCATTCTTCCAGAATTTTCCAGGTACAAATTATGATTGTATAGTATGTGTATAAGTACTTCCCAAAGAAGGATAGGAAAACAGAACTTGACAACTGTTGCTTGCAAGAGGAGGTTTTCATGGAAAATCTTGCCAACTTTTTTGACATGTTAGCAAAGGTTCACTGTAAATGAAAATTGAATTAGATGTGATATTCTTATTAACACAGCAGAAAAACTCATTGTATCAGTGTAAATGTGAGCACACAGTATGCAAAACATGTTTTTGTTGGAAGTGTTTCACTGTGAACATCACGTCAAGCCTTGAAGAAGATCTACCCTGAGTGAAACGTCACCAGATAAAAGCTTATTCTGCATATTGTATGTTTGTGCATGTATTTGAACATTCGTAACAGCAGTAGAGAAATACTGAGCAACGCAGCAGAGGTCTTCCATCGTCAGCTTTGGATCTCAGAAGGTTTAGGAGGGCTGGTTGTCTTCGAGCCTCGCCTCGAGGTCGCTGTCCACGAGATGGTCAAGAATCTACAGCTTCTGCAAGAGATAAATGATTTTAAGAGCTTTGACGGTGAAACATTAGAGCATCAAAGCTCTCCCTGGATACCTTCTTGTCACAGCATAAGGTTGAATAACCTCTTTGATCCCCTTGTGAAGAATGCTCAAGAGAGGGCAGCGTCATTTTTGGTGGAGAAGCCTACCGAGTAGTTAATAGATCTCACCCTTCTTGAAGTACGGGAGATAGCCACGTGACGTTGGTAAATGATTGTCGTCTAAGAATATATTTGCAGTCTCAAAAATGTTAAGAACCATTAGCAACCTGAACGTTAGCAGCCTGATCAGGCCTTCAACCCTGAGGCCTGATCTGGGACAATGCTACGGAAGCAGTGACCCCCTGGAACTATCTGGAGGTAAACTATGAGTGAACCTCGTCACCTCATGGTGACCTTACTAAACGTTAACTTTTTAGGTTTTGTCATAGAATTATATGACCTTGGAACAAGGGTAGTCTTGATAAATGGGCACGTGTGCAATATCTGGGTATCTTTATTACGTAGACGTTTGGCCAACCAGTGGCTTCATCAATACAATACAATACAGAAGACTGGAGAAATAATCAGTCCCTCAGCCTAGAAGCAGGTGGCCAGTACCGCAGTCTTGATGAATCAAGGCCACCTGCTTCTAGGCTGAGGGCCTGATTACCACTCCAGCCTTCTGGTTGGCGAAACGTCTACATAGTAAAGATACCCAGATGTTGTACATGTCTATTTATCATCGTATCGGTATTGTATACCACTGATATTCAAGGGTAGACTTGTTGAGAATGAGTTTCCACCATTTGCAGCTGTGGCGGTTGACACTTGTCCCGATAAGGTTGAAGTATTATCCTAAACAATATAGTAAGCGGAACTTGTATCCCCTGGCCTGAAGAAATGTTAAAATTTATTATATTATTTGTGTGGGTACATTTGATTATCTTTTTTAATTGCAACGGTGGAATATTTTGGATTTTCCTAAATTCAGCATGTGTAAATAATACAATAATTGTGTAATAAAATATGATGCTGATTTGACCCTTTCGAGAAATTTCGAGGGGAAAGGGGTAGAACAGCTGATGAGTGACGCCAGAAGGGAGACGCCATTTGTAATTTGTGGTCACTGGTTGTCGTGGAAAATTCATCTAATAATAAGGTGTCTTCGTGGCCAAATTGATTTTTTTCTGACTGTATTTGTAATAGGAACCCGTGTTAACGACCCCTTCTGAAGAACTGGGACAGGAAATTTGCGGGATCTCAAGAATTACGTGTGGATGGCGGAAGATAAGGGATACGACCATTACTCACAGGAGCGTGCACCATTAGTCCTTTCATTTAGATCTCTGACTGGCCAGTGTAGGGTCAAGGTGTTAGGCAGGTGTTGTGGTGTGATCCATCAATAGTAATTAAATGGTAAGTGGTAATACGAATTTCTTTTGTGTACCACAGTTTTAATTTACCAAAGTAGCTGATTTTGATACTGTAATTGTTAATTTAATATCAGGTCTAGCTTTTTGTGAGAGTGGTAGGGAGTGGGCTTCGAGAGTGACAGTTCGGCGACCTGCTGTGACTAAGTCCCTTTACCTCGCCCAAATTACTTGCAGGTTATAATTCAGGTAATAACCTGTAAACCTCGTGCAGGTAATTTGTTCACATAATAATAATTCACATATCAACTCTGGGATAAATAATTTTAAACTCATCGTCATAAATTTTATTACCGTTTTTGTTCGTGTACGTAAAGATTAAATTCACTGGGAGAATTCTACAATTATTTACTACCAGAATTGAAGTTATAAAAGGAAGAATATCGAATATATTATTATTTTATAATGTCCATTTATAAAATTTTTCTGAACATTTGGTAGCGGATCTGTTGAGTGAGTGCTTATACAGAGGTTAATACCTGTCGTTTACCATGAGGCACGTGCATCATTACGATCGAAATTCCTCTGTAGACTCGCACTACACTGTCATTCATCTCTTGTGAAGGTGGCTGAAAGGTGACTCAACAATAATTTGTTAGATAGCACTTCCACTTGTTGTATTAGGGACTAAATTGATGTAAGACTTATGAGGGAGAGGATATATTATTGTTATAGATCAATCAGGTAGGTGCCGGATCAACCAGGCTGTAATGGACATGTGGGCCATCGGGTTGCCAGCACCAGCATCATGGTTCACCAAGCAAGCACCTGTCAGGCCTGCTCCAGGTCCGAGCTCCGGGAGTCGAACAACTCCAGAAGCTCGTATAAGGTATATCAATGGCATGTCAAAGTTAAAATGAGTGATAATAGACTGTGATGACAATTTGTCCTGTCATTAATAGTTTAAGAGGAGGATAGTCACAAAGAACCTGGACAGAGAAATTACAATGCATCTGTTTCTCTCCGGTATTAGCACTTAGTTTTGAGCCGTATCTATGTTTCGTAGATATGTTCTATATTCCCTAATGGTTATATTTAGGTGGTCAGAATCCAGTAGCCTCATTATGGAAATCCACTCAGTCACAATGCCCTGAGGTACATTCTCATGTCGTCTAGTTTTGTGTACGAGGCGGTCATGCCTACTAGACCCTTGTCCAATCCATCGTTCCATTAGTGTTGAACATTTTTGTTGTGTGTGTGTGTGTGTGTGTGTGTGTGTGTGTGTTTTACCCCGAGGAGCAAGTTACTGTGTAGCGCCACTCATCGTGAGTGAACCTATCACCATAATGACGATACAGTAGTTGACACGGTATTAACGATATTGGCTCCAGCCTCGTCTCTCTCATTATTTATATATCACTATCTTTAGAATTACCATTACCTAATTGTACCAACCTTCTTTTTTTTGGGGGGGGGGGTCAATATTACCAGCTTTGAGACTATTGTTCTCTATGTGAGGGACTGTCGGTACTACTTAGTATCATGTGAGAGCATCCTCACTGAGCAGCGACAGTTATTGAGGGAGACTAGGCATGAGTGCTTGTCGCTACTCCAGTAACTAAACGGGGTGTTGTATCCTTGGAGAGAATTAGGCTAACACAGCACAGACGTAGTAGCGGGCGGTGGCTGGCTTCCCAGGAATGCTCATGGAGTCTGCAAAATGCTACACACACACACACACACACACACACACACACACACCCACACACACACACACACACACACACACACACACACACACACACACACACACACACACACACACACACACACACATCACTCTCTCTCTCTCTCTCTCTCTCTCTCTCTCTCTCTCTCTCTCTCTCTCTCTCTCTCGCTCAAGCGCACGAACGAACGCATTAACGAATCTTAGATGTAAGATTTGTTGTGATACTCTTATTTATATTGCATATGATATACATGTAATCTACTCTGTAATTGTTTGCTTGTACTGAGTCAGTCGACTTGCATGGTCACAAATCATTTTATTCAGTGAACGTTAAAACCCAACGTGCGTAGTTTAAATTGGTATAATTATATATAGTATAGGGGTAAAATCTCAGCAAAAGTGGTGCAAGGCTCGGGGTTAAAGGCTCTTAAACAAGCAGTGCACGTAAATGAGTAATGTTCAAACCTGTATGAGGACGCGATGAGTGAGCATATGGAGTCCGAGAGACGATAAGTATACCTAGTACTTGGTGGAGGTATTGGGGGTCATCGTTCTCGCGACCCAGGCATGGTTGACTGGTTGACTCTCTTGGTAATCAGGCTGTTTGTTTTTGGTGTACTTTTTGCCTGGTGGTGGTTTGCACCGTCTCCCGTGTCTCCTCTATTTAGGGATTACTTATTGTGCAGATTAATATTTTCAAGGTAAATCTTACAAACATCTACTTAAATGAAGGATATACTGTACAAACTTATCTTTATTGTCCTGTCTTTCTTAATAGTTCTTATTCCTGTAATATTTTCTTAACATTTTAGGAGGCCTGGTCATAGACCAGCCTCCCACCGCGCATAAGAGAAATTACAAACCTCAGGTGGTCTTCAAGGAGGAACTTGATAGTCCTCATATCAGTTCCTGACTTACTGGGCATCAGTTCCTACGTTGGACTGCAACGGCAAGCAGTAGCAGCTTGTCTTCGGATACCTATACTTCTTCTATCCATTTTTTTTGCCTCAAACAGTTGCATAATATTTATTTTTATACATTAAAACAAAAAAATAAAAAATAATGGAAGAATTACCATCTAGACACCAAAACAACGTAAAATTAATATTATTGTTGTGAAATTGTATTCTGGCAAAATTTCATTATTTCCGATATCTAGTTTTAGAAAAATTGTAGAAGAAAATTTAAACATTTTTTTTCTTTCAATTGTGTTTTATTTTATTAAATAAAAATAAAAATTTAATATTTTTAAAATCAAATTCTTGTTCCATCTACAAAGAGGACTTCCCCCTCCCCCTTAACTGTTCAAGTTCCAAAAGTCAGCACCAGACGAGTCTGGCCTAAGACTGGGCTCCGGGAGTAGAAAAACTCGATACTCACTAAAGATATATCAGAGACAAAGGTACATGCCCTGCCCAGTAAGAACCTTGATCTTTATAACTACCCAAGCCGAGGATGCACCCGTCAGCCACCCTGACGGGATCACATTATATCCCTGGAAGTGTGCTGGTGTGGGACAGTACTTGTGCATCTACTCTGGCATACACCTACATCCTATTTAGTGCTGGTCAGCAGGGCGGTGCAGCTGATCACAGGGAAGATCACAAGTTCAACAAGTATAGGGATTTGACCCAGCAGTACCATTTCATTCTTTGATGATCAGAAACCATTGGTCCTTGGGATAAACGTGCAATGGGTTTTCTCATGGAAACCTCCAGAGACTCGAGGGATGCCAGCCTTCTCCAGCGCCTCAGTGTGGTGATCCAGAGAGGGAACGCTTGCTGCATCTTCGGTTAACGTCTGGTTTCTGAGAAGCTCCTCAACTTATGTTAAGATATTTTCCACATATTTTGCATTTTTATGTACTTAAATTCCTCATCACAACTGTACTCATCAATATGCATATATATGCTGCTTGTATCATTCAGATAAATAGTAAAAACAAATAAAAGTGCAAATAGTGGGTGGTAGGGAAAGAAAGCAAACAGCTCTGGGGAGAAATTCGTAAATTTTTCCCTGAATGAAGTTTATTCTCTTCTCTAAGGACGAGGGTAAAAAATTAACACCAGAGGTGATACTTCCTTATAAATTCTCTCTCTCTCTCTCATATATATATATATTAACCACGAACGAGTAGTAGTAATCAATAACAACACTGCGACTAGCCGAGGATTCGAACCCATATCGTTTTGGCCCACCTCAGGACCACGCAGTCCCGTGGGTTAGAGCGTCATGTGTGATTTTCGTTCACCATGAGGCTGGCGAAAATGACATAGGTTCGAATCCTCTGCTAGTTGCAGTGTTGTTATTGATTTTATATATATATATATATATATTTTTTTTTATTTTTTTTTATTATCACACCGGCCGATTCCCACCAAGGCAGGGTGGCCCGAAAAAGAAAAACTTTCACCATCATTCACTCCATCACTGTCTTGCCAGAAGGGTGCTTTACACTACAGTTTTTAAACTGCAACATTAACACCCCTCCTTCAGAGTGCAGGCACTGTACTTCCCATCTCCAGGACTCAAGTCCGGCCTGCCGGTTTCCCTGAATCCCTTCATAAATGTTACTTTGCTCACACTCCAACAGCACGTCAAGTATTAAAAACCATTTGTCTCCATTCACTCCTATCAAACACGCTCACGCATGCCTGCTGGAAGTCCAAGCCCCTCGCACACAAAACCTCCTTTACCCCCTCCCTCCAACCCTTCCTAGGCCGACCCCTACCCCGCCTTCCTTCCACTACAGACTGATACACTCTTGAAGTCATTCTGTTTCGCTCCATTCTCTCTACATGTCCGAACCACCTCAACAACCCTTCCTCAGCCCTCTGGACAACAGTTTTGGTAATCCCGCACCTCCTCCTAACTTCCAAACTACGAATTCTCTGCATTATATTCACACCACACATTGCCCTCAGACATGACATCTCCACTGCCTCCAGCCTTCTCCTCGCTGCAACATTCATCACCCACGCTTCACACCCATATAAGAGCGTTGGTAAAACTATACTCTCATACATTCCCCTCTTTGCCTCCAAGGACAAAGTTCTTTGTCTCCACAGACTCCTAAGTGCACCACTCACTCTTTTTCCCTCATCAATTCTATGATTCACCTCATCTTTCATAGACCCATCCGCTGACACGTCCACTCCCAAATATCTGAATACGTTCACCTCCTCCATACTCTCTCCCTCCAATCTGATATTCAATCTTTCATCACCTAATCTTTTTGTTATCCTCATAACCTTACTCTTTCCTGTATTCACCTTTAATTTTCTTCTTTTGCACACCCTACCAAATTCATCCACCAATCTCTGCAACTTCTCTTCAGAATCTCCCAAGAGCACAGTGTCATCGGCAAAGAGCAGCTGTGACAACTCCCACTTTGTGTGTGATTCTTTATCTTTTAACTCCACGCCTCTTGCCAAGACCCTCGCATTTACTTCTCTTACAACCCCATCTATAAATATATTAAACAACCACGGTGACATCACACATCCTTGTCTAAGGCCTACTTTTACTGGGAAAAAATTTCCCTCTTTCCTACATACTCTAACTTGAGCCTCACTATCCTCGTAAAAACTCTTCACTGCTTTCAGTAACCTACCTCCTACACCATACACTTGCAACATCTGCCACATTGCCCCCCTATCCACCCTGTCATACGCCTTTTCCAAATCCATAAATGCCACAAAGACCTCTTTAGCCTTATCTAAATACTGTTCACTTATATGTTTCACTGTAAACACCTGGTCCACACACCCCCTACCTTTCCTAAAGCCTCCTTGTTCATCTGCTATCCTATTCTCCGTCTTACTCTTAATTCTTTCAATTATAACTCTACCATACACTTTACCAGGTACACTCAACAGACTTATCCCCCTATAATTTTTGCACTCTCTTTTATCCCCTTTGCCTTTATACAAAGGAACTATGCATGCTCTCTGCCAATCCCTAGGTACCTTACCCTCTTCCATACATTTATTAAATAATTGCACCAACCACTCCAAAACTATATCCCCACTTGCTTTTAACATTTCTATCTTTATCCCATCAATCCCGGCTGCCTTACCCCCTTTCATTTTACCTACTGCCTCACGAACTTCCCCCACACTCACAACTGGCTCTTCCTCACTCCTACAAGATGTTATTCCTCCTTGCCCTATACACGAAATCACAGCTTCCCTATCTTCATCAACATTTAACAATTCCTCAAAATATTCCTTCCATCTTCCCAATACCTCTACCTCTCCATTTAATAACTCTCCTCTCCTATTTTTAACTGACAAATCCATTTGTTCTCTAGGCTTTCTTAACTTGTTAATCTCACTCCAAAACTTTTTCTTATTTTCAACAAAATTTGTTGATAACATCTCACCCACTCTCTCATTTGCTCTCTTTTTACATTGCTTCACCACTCTCTTAACTTCTCTCTTTTTCTCCATATACTCTTCCCTCCTTGCATCACTTCTACTTTGTAAAAACTTCTCATATGCTAACTTTTTCTCCCTTACTACTCTCTTTACATCATCATTCCACCAATCGCTCCTCTTCCCTCCTGCACCCACTTTCCTGTAACCACAAACTTCTGCTGAACACACTAACACTACATTTTTAAACCTACCCCATACCTCTTCGACCCCATTGCCTATGCTCTCATTAGCCCATCTATCCTCCAATAGCTGTTTATATCTTACCCTAACTATATATATATATATATATATATATATATATATATATATATATATATATATATATATATATATATATATATATATATATAACTGTTCTGGGGACCCTCATCCTCAGAGAAAAGAATAAACTTGCTTCAGGAAAAACTCAAGGTTGTCCCTGAAGCTGTTTGAGAATTTTCTCCTACCACCCCTATATTTCAAGTATGTTTTATTTAAAGACAAAATGCATTGGCCAAACATACACACACACACACACACACACACACACACACACACACACACACACACACACACACACACACACACACACACACACACACACACACACACACACACACACACACACACATACACACACATATATATATATATATATATATATGGAAGTAGGGCCTCTAGTATTGAGGGGGACCTACAGCCTGATTAGAGAAATTAAACGTACTTCAGAGAACAATCTGGAGTTTTATCATAGTGGTTGCAGTTTACGACTCTGTGGAGACAATATTTCTATTATCCTTTCTGGTAGTGTTTACTCTGCTGGTTTTACTGACAGAGTTGGCTGGGTGTCTGGATGGAGAAGATACATCGTTGTTGACCTTGCCTGCCTCCTAAGATAACTTGATTCTTATTTAGTGGATTTAAACCTCTCGGCACTTATCATACTTATTTGTAGATGGTGTTTGTATCCATTGTTTCCTCGTCTTGATCATCCCACTTTTATATCAGCCTTATAGAATAGACACACACACTAACCTGCAACAAGATCACAGTAAACAAGTGATATCACAATATGTATGTATGTATGTATGTATGTATATATATATATATATATATATATATATATATATATATATATATATATATATATATATATATATATATATATACGTGAAAAAAATAGTGAAGATTCACTGTGAACATTTCTCACATTATCAAGGACATGTACTTGAAAATGTGAGGAATCAGGAAAGCGCTTGAATGTTCACTATTTTTTCACAGTGATTGTTTTGTATATTATGCATTCTTTAACATACCTATGGCTCAGTTATCTGTTTAACTTCTACCCGTAACTCTTTGTCCCCGATCGTCTCTTAAACAATCTCTCTCTACTGTTCGTTTATCATGTTTTCTCCATCTTTATCATTACTTAACCTTACCTTAGACGTCGTCTTTTTCCAGACTCCTCAGTGTCTCACTCTACTTTCTAGTCTTATTGTATTGTTGTTGCGAGACTGTATTGTGTGAGCACCGTGCAGTGTTGGTGTGTGTTGTACGGTGTGCACACACTTGAGTGTGAGCACCCTGCATTGTTGGTCTGTGTTGCAAAATGTGTGCACTCAGCTATGAGCGCCATACAGTGTTAAGATGTATTGTACGGTGTGTGCACTCGGCTGTGAGCACCGTGCATTGTTTGGGTGTGTTGCATGGTGTGTGCACACATGTGAACAGCGTGTAATGTTGGGGTGTGTTGCATGGTGTGTGCACGCATGTGAGCAGCGTGCAGTGTTGGGGTGTGTTGCATGGTGTGTGCACACATGTGAGAAGCGTGCAGTGTTTGGGTGTTACATGGTGTGTACACACAGGTTGTTGGCAGGCAGACGGTGCGACAGGCTGGCGTGACACCAACATCACCACTACTCTCGCACTTGCTTCTTGATCTCGTGGTTTGTGTTGTAGCTCTCTGCCGCATTCCTCTCACCTGCTTTAGATGCCTGGGTGGAGGAGGAGGAGGAGGGGTTCCTGGGTCTGCAGTAATGTTGAGGCTGCCACGAGGTGTGCACCCTTGACTGGTTCTCAAGGTTGGCACTCAAAGTCTTGTTATGGTGCGTCTGCTCGTGTTTACCCAAGCCACGGCACTTATCCTGTGGCAAGTGTTATTCTATGCGGTAACAAGGACATAATACAGTTTTAGTGTATTCGCTTATATGTGGTTGCAAGGGTGGGTGGGTGGTTGTCTGTTTGTTTGAGTTGTATGTGCGTGAGAGTTTTGGGTAAGTAACCTTCTATACCTGAAGGAGGTTTCCTGGGGGTCAGCACCTCTTACTGGTGTGAGTTTTATCAATGTATTAAACTTAGTTGCGGTGTTGGTGTTAGTACCTGGAGGTCCGCTAAGTAGACTTTACTTTTGGCTTAGTGGACATAAACTTGGCGGATAAATAATTTTGTGGGAGAGTGTGTGTGGCTGGTGGAAGTGATGAACAGTACTTGACACAGCCCTGGGAACTTTCACTTCTCTCCTGGTTACCCACCTTCTCACTCACATTATTAGTTTATGGCATATAGTACCATGTACACTAAAAACCATCCGCTTATCTTCACCTGATGCAACTTCACGACAGGTACCCGTTACTCACTTCCAATAATAATAATAATAATAATAATAATAATAATAATAATAATAATAATAATAATAATAATAATGTAGGAAATAAAGGTAATATAAGCAAGGTTTGGTGTGGACTGGAAGCAGCATAAGCTAAATGGTGGTATTGCAGCTCCTGTGTATAGCAACAGTGGCACCAATCACGACCCATGGATTAAATTAAAATCCTGGTTTAATACCCACGTGCTTTAGTTGTACAGAGGTACAGGTGTAGGAATGCCAGTTGGCTAGCCCAGGATGAGGTTCACATAAAGTCTCTTAGATTATCTCAGGGTCGAGTTTATGCCTCTCATCTTGTCAGTAAACATACCAACATGAAGACATTACATTTCAGTCCAAATAGTTGACACCCCATTGATGATATCAACTCCATTCTTGGTTGTTGCAACATTAAGGCATCACTAATTTTATAAATTACTATTATCTAATTGCAGTAAATAAGACATATATTTTTAAAAATGCTACGAACCCTGATTACAACATACGTAATATTGTTCGTAAGTATTTGTGATAGTATGAGAGTTGTACCCATTTAGAACAACATTTTCAAATATTGTTAACCAGGTCACGCAAAGGGTCACAGAAAGCGATCAGCCTCTCTCGTCCGGTCTTAGACCGGTCCTCCAGAGTTCTGTAATGCTTCAGTAAAAAAAATATGAAAATACATTTATGGGACGTTGTGTATGGTGGTATGTTGTGTTCACCTAGTTTTGGTTGTAGGGATGATCTCAGCACCTAGCCCCGCCTCTCCACTGGCTGCTTCTGAGTTCACTCTGCGTAAGCCCTATCATACCTATTGTTAAACTATGTATGGATCCTGCAACTTCACTTCCTGACCACTCTGAAGCTAATGAAGTATTTTTCTAACATCCCTGTGACTCGTCTCTGTTTTTAACTTCTAGCTGCGCCCTCGTGTACCTGAGACCCGCTTCTCAGACTCTTCCCCTCCACCTCGTCGATTTCTCTCAGAATTTTGCACAGTATAATCATATCATCCATGGGCCTTCTCTCCTCTAGTGTTAACGGATTTAGCTCCTCTAGTCTCGTGTCATGATTCTTACCCTCAGCTCTGGGATTAATCTCTCTGCAAACCATTCTACTTTTACAATCTTCTTTATATTTTTTATCAGATGTGTGTTCCATATTGGTGCTGCATACTCCAAGATGGTCCTGACGTATGTCTTGTATAGTGTCATGAATGCCTTCTGGTTGAAGCTCCAGAAATATGCCCAGTCTTACGTTTGCTGCGGCCGTTATTCGGTTGATGTGTATCTCAGGCGAAATACTCGGAACTGTGCTCACCCTGAGGTCCATCTCTTTCAGGGAGATTTGCAGCCTTTGTCCCCCCACCCAGACTGTACTCTACTTCCACTATTCTCTGCTCTTCCCTGATTTTCATAGTTTCTGTGGTGGGTGAATCTGCTTGTGGTACCATGGTGTATTCGGTAGGTCGCTTATGGTACCATAGTGATCTTGGCAGGTCGCTGGTGGTGGTGGTGGTTTTGCGGCAGCCTTCTTCTTGTCGTTGTCATTGTGGCTGTGTGTGTGTGTGTGTGTGTGTGTGTGTGTGTGTGTGTGTGTGTGTGTGTATGGTTTGTGTGTGTATGTGTATGGTTTGTGTGTGTGTGTGTGTGTGTGTGTGTGTGTTTGTGTTGTGTTGTGTGGGTGGCTGACTGGCTGGTGGGAAGAGTGGTGTTGAGGAGGGTAGCGAATAAAGATTGGTGTAATTGGCGGTAATGGTGTGAGGCGCGTGCCTGGGGTAGGGCAGACTCTTGTCCCCATAACCCCCCACCCGCAAGCCCCCCTCCAGCAAGCCGCAACCCGGAAGCCCCCGCCGCTTGTCCGTGGTGCATTGCACTAAGGTGTTGAGATGGTAACCCAAGAATGCAAGTTGGAATGTCGTTCATTCTACTTAAATTAACATATTCGTTCATTATGAAATTTACGCATCTTGACAAGTGCCTTTGAAACGAGGTCTAGTATTAACACTGTCAAGAACCCTGGGTCAAGACTATTCAATCTGCTAGCAGCGGATATTAGAAATATTGCTAGAACAAGAATGAAGTATTCAAGAACAAATTGGATCACTACTCGGCACTGTTCTAGATCAGTCAACATGTGATGGATACATGGGCCAGCGGGCAGGTTAAAAACAGCGAAACGGGTTACAGAGTTGATGGTCAGTCGGAGGTCTTCACAGGACCAGCACAACCGGCATAATGAACATTCAAATGGTATAAAATACCGACAGGTTGTTAGGTAAGACACATGCAACAGTTAGGTATCTTTATTTCGAAACGTTTCGCCTACACAGTAGGCTTCTTCAGTCGAGTACAGAAAAGTTGATAGAAGCAGAAGATACTTGAAGACGATGTAATCAGTGATGGACTGATTACATCGTCTTCAAGTATCTTCTGCTTCTATCAACTTTTCTGTACTCGACTGAAGAAGCCTACTGTGTAGGCGAAACGTTTCGAAATAAAGATACCTAACTGTTGCATATGTGTCTTACCTAACAACCGGCATAACTCGAACCAGCATGATTTTAGAGCAGGACGATCATACCTGTCACAGCTGCTGAACCATTGTGACAGAATTACGGAGACGTTGGAAGACGACCAAAACGCAGATGTGGTTTACACAGATTTTGCAAAGGCATTTGATAAATTCGATCATGGAGTGATAGCGTACAAAATGAGGGCCATTGGCATTACGGCGAATATAGGCAGATGGATTTTCGGGTTGCTTACACACAAAACACAAAAAAAGTGGTAATAAACAGAGCAAGATCCAGCATCAGCGTGGTCAGAAGCTCAGTGCTCCAAGACACTGTTCTGGCACCTCTGCTGTTTCTCATCCTCATACCAGACATAGATTAAAAACACCCGTCACACTTTCGTATTATCATTTGCAGATGACACTAAAATAAGCATGAAAGTCACTACGTAAAAGACACTGAAAATTTACAGGAAGACATAAGCAGGATTTTACAGTGGGCAGTGGAGAACAACATGACGTTCAGTGGTGATAAATTCCAGCTGCTTAGGTATGGAACATTGTATACAAAACTCAAGAGAGTCAACCAGTAGGACGAAAGGAACACGTAAAAGACCTGGGAATAGTTATGTCAGCTGAGCTTTCTTTTAAGGAACATAAGACAAAGATCACGACAGCCAGGAAGATGACGGGGTTGGGTATTGAGAACTTTCAAAACAAGGGAAATAATGCCGATGGTGACACTCTTCAAATCACTAGTGCTCCCTCACTTAGAATATTGCTCAGTGCTGACGGCCCCGTTCAAAACAGGTGAAATATCAGAGCTGGAACAAATACAGAGATCGTTTACGGCTCACATTGAACAAGTAAAACACCTAAATTACTGGGAACGTCTTCAAGTCTTGAAGCGGAGGAGAGAGAGAGAGATACATGATAATATATACCTGGAACGTACTCGAGGACCTGGTCCCAAATCTGCACACTGCCATAACATACTGGATTGAGAGATATCGGACGAAATGTAAAATAAACATACTGGGGTGATTGATATGGGAGGTGTAAAATAAACTCAGTGAGGAGCAGGGGTGCTGTGGGGACAAAAAAGGAACACTATCAACATCCGGGGTTCCAGACTATTCAACATCTTACCAGAAGAAATCAGAAACAGGGCTGGAACAAGTGCAGAAGCCTTTAAGAGGAAACTGGACAAGTATCTTCACTAGGTGCCAGATCAACCAGGCTGTGATGGATATGTGGGGCTGCGGGCCTCCAGCAGCAGCAGCAGCCTGCTTGACCAAGCCAGCACCAGACGAACCAGGCCCATGGCCGGGCTCCGAAAGTAGTGAAATTCGCCAAATTCTTCAAAGGTATATCAAAGGGTCCCAGTTGGTGGCAGTCATCAACCTCTCCAACATACTGCAGCGCACCCTCTGCGGTGCGCTGCATTAAGACAACTTACTGCTATTATACCACAGGTTCCAAACCGTGTGTGTGTGAGAGAGAGGGAGGGGGACGGAGGTTGCTTGGTTGGTTAGAAGGTTGAAAATGCCGACCTCAGGCACGCCCACCTCTGTCACCCCCAACTCTGGCACCCCCAACTCTGTCACCCCCACCTCTGGCACCCCACCTCTGGCACCCCCACCTCTGGCACCTCCACCTCAGGCACCTCCACCTCAGGCACCCCGACCTGAGGTACCCCTACCACAGGCACCCTCACCTCTCGAACCCCCACCTCAGGCGCCCCACCTAAGGCACTCCCCACCTCAGGCACTCCCCACCTCAGGCACCCCCACCTAAGGCACGCCCACCTAAGGCATCCCCCATACATCAGGGACCCCCACCTCTGGAACCCCCACCTCTGGCACTCCCCAAATCACGCACTCCCCACCTCAGGCACCCCCACCTAAGGCACGCCCACCTCACTCACCCTCACCTAAGGCACCCCCATACCTCAGACACCCCCATACCTCAGGCACCCCCCCTCACCTCAGGCACCCTCCCTCACCTCAGGCACCCCCTCACCTCAGGCATCCCCCTCACCTCAGGCCACCCCCTCACCTCAGGCATCCCCCTCACCTCAGGCATCCCCCTCACCTCAGGCATCCCCCTCACCTCAGGCATCCCCCTCACCTCAGGCACCCCCTCATCTCAGGCACCCTCACCTCAGGCACCACCCCTCACCTCAGGCACCCCCCTCACCTCAGGCACCCCCCTCAACTCAGCCACCCCTCACCTCAGGCACCCCCTTACCTCAGGCACCCCCTCACCTCAAGCACCCCCTCACCTCAGGCACCCCCCTCACCTCAGGCACCCCACACCGCAGGCACCCCCTCACCTCAGGCACACCCTCTCACGTCAGGCACACCCTCTCACGTCAGGCACCCCCTCACCTCAGGGACCCCCTCAGGCACCCCCTCACCTCAGGAATCCCCTCACCTTAGGCACCCCCTCACCTCAGGTACCCCATCACCTCAGGCACCCCCTCACCTCAGGAACCCCCTCACCTCAGACACCCCCTCACCTCAGGCACCCCCTCACCTCAGGCACCCCCTCACCTCAGGCACCCCCTCACCTCAGGCACCCCCCTCACCTCAGCCACCCCGTCACCTCAGGCACCCCGTCACCTCAGGCACCCCCCTCACCTCAGGCACCCCTTCACCTCAGGCACCCCGTCACCTCAGGCACCCCGTCATTTCAGGAACCCCGTCACCTCAGGCACCCCGTCACCTCAGGCATCCCGTCACCTCAGGCACCCCGTCACCTCAGGCACCCCGTCACCTCAGGCACCCCGTCACCTCAAGCACCCCGTCACCTCAGGCACCCCCTCACCTCAGGCACCCCGTCACCTCAGGCACCCCTCATCTCAGTCAGGCACCCCGTCACCTCAGGCACCCCGTCACCTCAGGCACCCCGTCACCTCAGGCACCTCCTCACCTCAGGCACCCCGTCACCTCAGGCACCTCCTCACCTCAGGCACCCCGTCCTCACCTCAGGCACCCCGTCACCTCAGGCACCCCGTCACCTCAGGCACCCCGTCACCTCAGGCACCCCGTCACCTCAGGCACCTCCTCACCTCAGGCACCCCGTCACCTCAGGCACCTCCTCACCTCAGGCACCCCGTCACCTCAGGCACCTCCTCACCTCAGGCACCCCGTCACCTCAGGCACCCCGTCACCTCAGGCACCCCGTCACCTCAGGCACCTCCTCACCTCAGGCACCCCGTCACCTCAGGCACCTCCTCACCTCAGGCACCCCGTCACCTCAGGCACCCCGTCACCTCAGGCACCCCGTCACCTCAGGCACCCCGTCACCTCAGGCACCCCGTCACCTCAGGCACCTCCTCACCTCAGGCACCCCGTCACCTCAGGCACCTCCTCACCTCAGGCACCCCGTCACCTCAGGCACCTCCTCACCTCAGGCACCTCCTCACCTCAGGCACCTCCTCACCTCAGGCACCCCGTCACCTCAGGCACCTCCTCACCTCAGGCACCTCCTCACCTCAGGCACCCCGTCACCTCAGGCACCTCCTCACCTCAGGCACCCCGTCACCTCAGGCACCCCGTCACCTCAGGCATCCCGTCACCTCAGGCATCCCGTCACCTCAGGCACCCCGTCACCTCAGGCACCTCCTCACCTCAGGCACCCCGTCACCTCAGGCACCTCCTCACCTCAGGCACCCCGTCACCTCAGGCACCCCATCACCTCAGGCATCCCGTCACCTCAGGCACCCCGTCACCTCAGGCACCTCCTCACCTCAGGCACCCCGTCACCTCAGGCACCTCCTCACCTCAGGCACCCCGTCACCTCAGGCACCTCCTCACCTCAGGCACCCCGTCACCTCAGGCACCCCGTCACCTCAGGCACCCCGTCACCTCAGGCACCTCCTCACCTCAGGCACCTCCTCACCTCAGGCACCCCGTCACCTCAGGCACCTCCTCACCTCAGGCACCCCGTCACCTCAGGCACCCCGTCACCTCAGGCACCCCGTCACCTCAGGCACCCCGTCACCTCAGGCACCCCGTCACCTCAGGCACCCCGTCACCTCAGGCACCCCGTCACCTCAGGCACCCCGTCACCTCAGGCAGCTCCTCACCTCAGGCACCCCGTCACCTCAGGCACCCCGTCACCTCAGGCACCCCGTCACCTCAGGCACCCCGTCACCTCAGGCACCCCGTCACCTCAGGCACCCCGTCACCTCAGGCACCCCGTCACCTCAGGCACCCCGTCACCTCAGGCACCTCCTCACCTCAGGCACCCCGTCACCTCAGGCACCCCGTCACCTCAGGCACCCCGTCACCTCAGGCACCCCGGCACCCCGTCACCTCAGGCACCCCGTCACCTCAGGCACCTCCTCACCTCAGGCACCCCGTCACCTCAGGCACCCCGTCACCTCAGGCACCCCGGCACCCCGTCACCTCAGGCACCCCGTCACCTCAGGCACCCCTCACCTCAGGCACCCCGTCACCTCAGGCACCCCGTCACCTCAGGCACCCCGGCACCCCGTCACCTCAGGCACCCCTCACCTCAGGCACCCCGTCTCCTCAGGCACCCCGTCACCTCAGGCACCCCGTCACCTCAGGCACCCCCTCACCGCAGGCACCCCGTCACCTCAGGCACCCCACCTCAGTCACCTCAGGCACCCCGTCACCTCAGGCACCCCGTCACCTCAGGCACCCCGTCACCTCAGGCACCCCGTCACCTCAGGCACCCCGTCACCTCAGGCACCCCGTCACCTCAGGCACCCCGGCACCCCGTCACCTCAGGCTCCCGGTCTCCCCAGGCACCCCGTCACCTCAGGCACCCCGTCACCTCAGGCACCTCCTCACCTCAGGCACCCCGTCACCTCAGGCACCCCGTCACCTCAGGCACCCCGTCACCTCAGGCACCCCGGCACCCCCTCACCTCAGGCACGTCCTCATCTCAGGCACCCCGTCACCTCAGGCACCCCGTCACCTCAGGCACCTCCCGTCACCTCAGGCACCCCTCACCTCAGGCACCCCGTCACCTCAGGCACTTCCTCATCTCAGGCACCCCGTCACCTCAGGCACCCCGTCACCTCAGGCACCTCCTCACCTCAGGCACCCCGTCACCTCAGGCACCTCCTCACCTCAGGCACCCCGTCACCTCAGGCACCCCGTCACCTCAGGCACCCCTCACCTCAGGCACCCCGTCACCTCAGGCACCCCGTCACCTCAGGCACCCCGTCACCTCAGGCACCTCACCTCAGGCACCCCGTCACCTCAGGCACCCCGTCACCTCAGGCAGCCCGTCACCTCAGGCACCCCGTCACCTCAGGCACCCCGTCACCTCAGGCAACACCTCACCTCAGGCACCCCGTCACCTCAGGCACCCCGTCACCTCAGGCATCCCGTCACCTCAGGCACCCCGTCACCTCAGGCACCCCGTCACCTCAGGCACCTCCTCACCTCAGGCACCCCGTCACCTCAGGCACCCCGTCACCTCAGGCACCTCCTCACCTCAGGCACCCCGTCACCTCAGGCACCCCGTCACCTCAGGCACCCCGTCACCTCAGGCACCTCCTCACCTCAGGCACCCCGTCACCTCAGGCACCCCGTCACCTCAGGCACCCCGTCACCTCAGGCACCCCGTCACCTCAGGCACCCCGTCACCTCAGGCACCCCGTCACCTCAGGCACCTCCTCACCTCAGGCACCCCGTCTCCTCAGGCACCCCGTCACCTCAGGCACCCCGTCACCTCAGGCACCCCGTCACCTCAGGCACCCCGTCACCTCAGGCACCCCGTCACCTCAAGCACCCCGTCACCTCAGGCACCCCGTCACCTCAGGCACCTCCTCACCTCAGGCACCCCGTCACCTCAGGCACCTCCTCACCTCAGGCACCCCGTCACCTCAGGCACCCCGTCACCTCAGGCACCTCCTCACCTCAGGCACCCCGTCTCCTCAGGCACCCCGTCACCTCAGGCACCCCGTCACCTCAGGCACCCCGTCACCTCAGGCACCCCGTCACCTCAGGCACCCCGTCACCTCAGGCACCCCGTCACCTCAGGCACCTCCTCACCTCAGGCACCCCGTCTCCTCAGGCACCCCGTCACCTCAGGCACCCCGTCACCTCAGGCACCCCGTCACCTCAGGCACCCCGTCACCTCAGGCACCCCGTCACCTCAGGCACCCCGTCACCGCAGGCACCCCGTCACCTCAGGCACCCCGTCACCTCAGGCACCCCGTCACCTCAGGCACCCCGTCACCTCAGGCACCCCGTCACCTCAGGCACCCCGTCACCTCAGGCACCCCGTCCCCTCAGGCACCCCGTCACCTCAGGCACCCCGTCACCTCAGGCACCCCGTCCCCTCAGGCACCCCGTCACCTCAGGCACCCCGTCCCCTCAGGCACCCCGTCACCTCAGGCACCCCGTCACCTCAGGCACCCCGTCCCCTCAGGCACCCCGTCCCCTCAGGCACCCCCCCCCCCTCATAATGTATCTACATGGAATATTAATCTGATGAAGACATAATTATATATCAGTTGCAGATAATTTTCAGTTAGGTTAAACATGACAACTAAAACATCCAACATTTTCATAATACTGTTTATTTAAAACTTTTTAAACACGTTTTGAAAATTTAAAAATACGTAAATCAGTTTAATTAAACTATTAACTGAAAATCTAAAATTATAGTTCAGAATTTGAACAGCAACATTTCCATTATTAAACTGAATTAACCGAGACATTTCCATTATACAATTTAAATTTTTTTTCAACGTTGAAGGTACTGAAGAACAGAACAAAACTTACATTGTTCTAATATCTGAAATTAAAAATAAACACTGTACGTACATGTAGTAATAGCTAAAATTAAAAATTCGCAAATTGAAATTTAGGAACATAGCATCTCATTTTGGGAAGTTCTGTTGTTGTGAGGAAAGTAATTGTTCCCTCCAGTGATGAACAATCTTCACTGCTTAAGAAATGGTGAACTCCAATATTTACTGGTTTGCCAGAGATGGAAGACCTATCATATTTTCTTTCCAACATTCTCTTGTATTTCCTGTTTTTTTTTTTTTTAGGCCATTACCATATATTGGTCTTTTATTTAAACACCAGCGTGTTTGTACTTGGATGCTACTTTTTGTGATTTGAAAAAGGATCCCAAAACAGACAGATGTCTGTGACGTGATGTTGCTGGGAATGCTCACTACAATTTCTTCACAACATTCAATTTGCACTTGGTGGGGTTAAACTCCAGGAGCCATCTATCAGACCTGGCCTGTAGCCTGTCCAGGTCCTCGTTCGCTTGTATTATCATTAGTTTCACGTCTTCTGCCAACTCAAGTTCTTCCATCCTTGCTACACCATGAGTTTCATCATCAGACTCGGTACTGTTTGACACTGCTAGGAAACCAGTTTCACTCTTTGAAGTCTTGAAGCTGCTGAATCCTCTCCTGAGTTTCCTTCAGCTCATTCTCAATATTGTTAAGGTTTGTTTTACCTGACTTACCGTTTCTAGATCCCAGATATAAGAATAACCTCTTCGGTACATTGGCATTGAAGAAGTTATTCTTTTATTGAGGATCTAGAAATATGTCGAGTATCATGTTGCAGTCACTGGTGTAATTCTCGAACCTATCACTGTTATCACTGACATTTTGAGAGCTGATAAAGAACGAAAAGGAACAATACAGTGGCTGGAACATTACATAACCCGCACATAGGAGAGAGAAGCAACGACGGAGTTTCGGTCCGACTTGGACCATTTACAAAGTCACACTCAAAGCTTGTTGTTCTTGATGCAGTATTTCTGAGACCCCACAGTTTCTTACACTAAAACATGTAGTTGTTTCGTGAAATATTATTAACAAAGAAAACTTGGAAATAAGATTCCACTTATTTCCATCAATACATTTCAATGCTTTTTTTGTTGTTGTTCACAGTTCCGATCTAACATTAGAAGTGTTATTCTTGCAGGTCGACTTTCTGAATGAACTTGTGCTTTGGTAATTTATTTTCTAAAGAATTCTCTAGTTAGCAATAATGACTTATTAATCACTTCTCCAGAATAGACTTGAATGACAAGCTGAATTATATGTAGGAAGCATGACAGATTGTCGCATCCTGTCCCTTCAATTTCTTTAACAGCATTGGCACCATTATCTCATGTTATCAAATGAATTTTGGAAGCTGTGATGTTCACTGCTGTGTGGGATCCAGGAAATGACATCGCTCTGAGGACAACAATTTTCTGAAAAAAAAAAAGCTTTCCTGAGACAGTGTGCTGTTAAACTTCGTTGCATTCGTCCATATATTAATGTTTTAAGAATATTGACTAGCATCGGCAGTTTCTTCACAGACCGATACCATAAAAATGACTGATATCCAGAGATACCAATACCGATACTTTAGCACACTCCTTATATAGATCTTCCCTTCATACTTTCTGGTTGATGTCAGTAGACATGATTTGGGGCCGTTGCGTGATAGGTGGTGTTGACCCGCGGTATAGTCTTGAGGTCACCTTCAGGTAAGCCTGTGATCGTTGTTAGTCTCAGCGTGTATACGATTGTGTATCACGCTACAGTTGTTATTGACACTTTTCTTGATCCCAGACGCTCACCAGAACCTGGCTCAAACCGGTCTGCCAGGGGAAAAGAACCCTGGAAACCGGTCGCATGTAATTATGTGATGATGTGGGAGGTTGTGTTATGTGTTTAAAATTATTGAAAGTGTTCGCATTTGTACCAGAGGAAATAATGTATATAAGAGAATGCATTATACATTATATAGGCTAAATTGAGTGTACGAATGTTAGATACACGAGTGGTGCAGGCGTGTGTGGTAGTTACTGCAGCAACCGTTCTTACTACAACTTTGTAAGTATTCTACCTAGACACTGGTTGATAAGGTCACAGAGTGATCTGATGGTAGCGACCAGGTGGTAGTGACTGCCAGGAGGGAGGTGTGGCACTGAGAGGAAGGAGTGAGTGAGGGAGAGTGGCAGATGGTCTCCGAGCCAGCCTTGACTCCGACTACAGCTTAATATAACCTGCATGTCAACCCCAGGAGCACTACGTCCACTTTATTGCTCACCTTGTGTGTAAACACTGCCACGCCCTCCTTTCCCCCACCCCCGCCGCCGTTGTTACTACCACCACAACCTTGAGACAGGCACACTGCTGCTACCACCGTTGTTACTATGACAGTCTTCAAACAGGCACACACCCAGCGCTGTGCTAAATAAGAAAGCACACGGTAATAGTTACTTTCAGATAAGTCGAAAAGTATAAAAGGTCAAGGGTTTTCATTACCCTTTAGATGTGAAGGGAATTACCAGTAAAGGGTTACTGGGAGGATAAACGAGTGACACTGGGAGAAGAAAGGAGTGGTACCAGGAAGAACGGGTGCTACTGGAGGGAGGTAGTAGTGACACAGGAAGGATAGATGAATGACACACAGAGGATGGAGTGGCACTGGGGGGGAGGGAGGAGTAGCACTGGGAGGAGGGAGGAGTGGCACTGAGTGATTTTGGGAGTAATTTCGGTGTGCAGAATTAGGAATAATCTATTAAGAATTTTCCAGGAGTAAATTATGCCTTTGAGATAAGCATTGACAAATTTTTTTTCCATGAAGTTCTTGATAAGCTGGGCTGTGGTGTCCAAGCTGGGCTGCTGCAGCTGACACCAACACCTGCGAGGCTTGATCTGGGAGCTGGCTAGCGGCACCTCTCAAGGGGAAGTTACAGTACTCAGCGTGTTGTTGATATTCTTCATTCCTTATCATAATAGTTGTTGTTATAAGTATGAATGGTCTCCATAATTGTTATACTGGTCTACAGCAGAAATGCTTCGGTAATAAAACTTGGTCATTCTTTACTAATTTTGGGTTATTGAATACGAAAAATATGCTTAATACTGAAAAATTGTCTGTATGAAGACATGGAGTCAGGCCGGCTGCTCTTATGCTTGACCTGGGAAGGGAGGATGGTAAACATAGGGTTCAGGTGAAAGGCTCTTGATTCACACCAACGAGACGTTATTGTTTATATATACAGTTTTAACCATTTATACAGTTTTCTATAGCCACAATACGTAATTTATTAAAAATACAATTTATTTTAGCCAATCAATTGTCACTGTGGTTGTATTCGTTTTCAGCTTCCCAAAAACCGTAAGTGAAACACTTTTTTTTTTCTTTCCGAAACACAAAATTATTCAAAATTTTAGATAAGTATTATCATCCACTAACATAGCTGCTTCCACTGCTATTAAGATCTTGCTAGTAAATTAAAAACTAAATTGGATGTGAACTATTAAATTAAAATAGAGACCAATATAAGTGAGTGAAGTAAAAATAATGTCAAGTGTGTGAGAGTAGTAAGAGCTGCGGGGACGTCAGCACCGGTGGACTCATCAGGTGGGCAAACATAAACTAGATGCAGAGTTTTTTCCCAGACCATCTTAGGTTTTTCACCTACTCGCATGACTCTGCCAACAGATGGAGGAGCAGCGTTCTCACTCACCGAGACGCCCAGTGACGCTCAAACCACAGATGATGGAGGAAGGCTTTTGAAGGTGTGTGGAGAGGTTTATGAGAGGGAAGGTAGGACACCTGCCATAATTCTTTACAGCTGTGAAGGTAGAATTTAGTGTTGCAAGGAAAGAATGTGATGCACATGAAGGAGCATAGTGAAGCATCAGTGGACCAAGTTAGAAGTAAAGCCTAGATGAGGATGACGCTAGGCTGATTTAGGTATCCATTATACGTAAACATTATTATTATTTTTATTGGCTTTTGAGTTTTGGTGCTTTTCATAGTGTGTTACAGAAACCTACGGATTTAACGTTTTCCCACGATAATAAAATGTTTGGTTTTATTTGTAATATTCACATAAGCCATGTTGTGAGTAGTGGTGGTGTGAGGCTTGTAAACAAGACAGAATACCCTGGTAACAATAATACACACACAACACGCACTTACCACACTGAAACTTAAGACGACATTTTGGTCCCATTCTAACCATTCACAAGTCACACAATAAGTCACAGTGTGACTTATTAATGGTTCATTGTTGGAACGAAATGCCATCAAAAGCTTCAGTTTCGTCAGTGCGGGTTACTTGTGCATTGTTTCAGCTAGGGTATTGAGACTTTTTATATGTATGTATAATGTTACTAACGAGTGTTGCGTTGTTTCAGAGCTCAGGCATCGGGGAGGCGAGTGTGTACCACGCGCTGGTGGTCATCTTCCTAGAGTTCTTCGCCTGGGGTCTCCTCACGTCTCCCATGATCACCGTGAGTATACTCTACCTCTTTTTGTTACATTACTTCCTCCACATGATTAGCTTTTAAGGAATATACTCTTCAAGACCGTTGCATGTGTGCAGTATGATATTAACCATACCTTTACACGTTGAAGCAAATGGTAATAGAAAGAAAGGTGAGGTAGAAAGGGGAGAGATGGACGCACAAACTCTTTCATAATAGGTAACCTTAATTTAGTTTTAGATTCATCACATCTTGGAATACTTAACCTAGTTTTTGATAATAAAATTTCGAGTAGGCTAAGGTCATTTCTAGACTCAGAAGGAGTATTTCTTCTTGAACCATTTTAAAATCTTGGCTGGAAAATCTTGCGACTGAAGCACAGATAACTGGTAACTTTCTTAACTATTGTAAGACCGTAGCCAACAAACATAATCCCGAAATAAATGTAAGGTATCTTTGTGGCACACGCATCGCTTGTACTTCAGGGAAAACATTTGTGAGAGCTTGTTGAAGTGTGCTTCTGTGAGTACCATGTTGATGGATGACTGACATCTCTGTGTTATAGTGTATTCAGCTTGATCTTCATGACTTGTGTTAAGGTTTTGAGTAGATGCGATGCTTCAGCAAGCTGTGTAACGCTGGAAGCCTCATCACTCCCTTCTCCATGTGTCTCAGTAACTTAATGTTGTTTATTCCAACACCTTCCCTGCTTTGCTCGCTGTTCACCGCCTCTTTATTGTACACTCTTACTTTGATCCTTCTCTTTATATCCAGCTTTTTCTCGTCCTTTCATCTTCCTACACTTCTCTCCCTCCACTCTGTTCTTCCTCTTGCTCCCTCTATTATACTGACTGTCATTCAGTGTACATTGGCATAGTAGTGTGTAAATTCACCTGGTAGCTCACGCTTCCTCCTACACAATTTGTGAAATTCTTATTTCTCAAGTATTCAAATTTTGACCTAAATTAATATTTTATATAAATATTTTTGTGTATAACGTGACTGTAATGTTGTGCTTTACATATGGTAGTCAATAATATGCTAAATTAAGATAATAGTGGTCATCTTACAACCATCGTGAGATAGACAGCGGTGCGCGAGGATACTTTTTACACAACACTTCAATACCTTCACAGTTCTGGAGTTTTCTTATACTTTGGCAATTTGCTCAGAATATGACTTCCTCTAGGACCAAACTTTTATAACGTATTTACATTTTTCCTGAATGCGACCCACAACCGTTGGTTAACATAGGTATTTGTTTTTTTACTGCTAGGCCAAAAAAGGAAAAACTTAAAAAACATAAAATGCTGAAAAAAGTCAAGCAAATGGTCTTTTAAAATATATGATTATCAGTATGTATGTGAAATTTCTTAAACTAGCGTTCTGTGTTGGTCACTGGTCAATATAATACAATGAAAACTAGCCAATAATAGGAGTGAACGATAACCACCGTAGCCTTCCCCTGTGCCTGCGCTTCTCTCTGCCTGGGAATCAACTCTGGTGACCCTGAGTGTGAGTGGAATTTTTCTCAGGAGTAAGCTTCTCGTCGACTCTAAAATGGCTAGGTTGTCCTGAACTTAGCGGTGGTCACTAACACACGAAACAAGTTGAAATTAAAATAGTTTTGAAAAAAAAAATATGAAGTGCTATGTCATTATGTGTACCTCAAAGGACTGGCGTGGAAATAAATATGAAAACGGTATAAAATACCGACAAGTTGATAAGACACATATGCAACAGTTATGTATCTTTATTCAGTAGACTTCTTCAGTCGAGTAGAGAAGAGTTTAGCAGAAACAGTAGAGACGTGAAGATGTAATCAGTCCATCACCCTCGAAGACGTAGTTTAAACTTGTCTGTATTTTATACCATTTTCATATTCACTGTCAGACACTGCAACAGATCGGTATCTTGGTACAGACAACACCTTTGACAACTTTTCAAGTGAGAAAGGATGGATTTGAGAGAAACGTTCCCTCTCAATGATGACTTTTCTTCTACTAGTGAACTACACCTCACCTTCCGACTGCTGCTTAAACTTCACACTTTTCCGGACTATGGACCAAAACTCTTATCCAGGCTGAGGGACTGACCACCTCAAAACTACGTCTTCAAGGGTGATGGACTGATTACATCGTCTTCACATCTCTACTGCTTCTGTTAAACTCTAATGTACTCGACTGAAGAAGCCTACTGTGCAGGCGAAACGTTTCGATTAAAGATACCTAACTGTTGCTTAGGTGTCTTATCAACTGGCGTGAATTAGAATCTCATGACAAGCCAGTGCTAAAACTAGTAGGAGTGGTAACTTTCATCAAATTAGCTACATGTTCGTTTTCTTGCATCTCCCTGGCGGATATTGGAGTGGAAAAAATCTGGAAGTGGAGTGTATTTACCTGCAATGTACCTGTGGCTAATTACCTGAGTCATCGTCCCCGCGGCCCGATCACACACCAGTTCTTCTGTTTGATGGACTGAGGAATCAGACCCGAGTAATTTAAAAGTTGCGTGTCATTGATGTTTGACCACAGTGACTGCGTGTAACACCTCCACAAACACACTTAGAGAATTGTTATTGAGTGGTAAACACGTGCTTGAAAATAACAGAGAGGGTGTAGAAATATTTTGGTGGACTGGGATTAGTAAGTTTATCCTGGTGATTATTATCAGGTAATAATAATTTTGAGTAGTAATGTACGTGGTGGTATGTTACTAGTATGATGTACGTGATGGTATGTTACTAGTGTGATGTACGTGATGTTATTAGTGTTATGTACGTGATGGTTTAAGAAATCGTAATGACACGATTGCAAATAAACTCTATGACCGCGGGTTCAATCCCGGCCGGGGGTATGGTTTACGTGATGGTATGTTACTAGTGTGATGTACGTGATGGTATGTTATTAGTGTTATGTACGTAATGGTATGTTACTAGTATGATGTACGTGATGGTATGTTACTAGTGTGATGTACGTGATGTTATTAGTGTTATGTACGTAATGGTATGTTACTAGTGTGATGTACGTGATGGTATGTTACTAGTGTGATGTACGTGATGTTATTAGTGTTATGTACGTAATGGTATGTTACTAGTGTGATGTACGTGATGGTATGTTACTAGTGTGATGTACGTGATGGTATGTTACTAGTGTGATGTACGTGATGGTATATTGCTAGTGTGATGTACGTGATGGTATGTTACTAGTGTGATGTACGTGATGGTATGTTACTAGTGTGATATACGTGATGGTATGTTACTAATGTGATGTACGTGATGGTATGTTACTAGTGTGATGTACGTGATGGTATGTTACTAGTGTGATGTACGTGATTGTATATTGCTAGTGTGATGTACGTGATGGTATATTGCTAGTGTGATGTACGTGATGGTATATTGCTAGTGTGACGTACGTGATAGTACATTACTGGTGTGATGTACGTGATAGTACATTACTAGTGTGATGTACGTGATGGCATATTGCTAGAATGATGTACGTGATAGTATATTGCTAGTGTGATGTACGTGATGGCATATTGCTAGTATGATGTACGTGATGGTATATTGCTAGTGTGATGTACGTGATGGTATATTGCTAGTGTGATGTACGTGATGGTATATTACTAGTGTGATGTACGTGATGGTACATTAGTAGTGTGATGTACGTGATGATATATTGCTAGTGTGATGTACGTGATGGTATGTTGCTAGTGTGATGTACGTGATGGTATATTCCTAGTGTGATGTACGTGATGGTATATTGCGTGTGATGTACGTGATGATACATTACTAGTGTGATGTACGTGATGGTGCATTACTAATGTGATGTTACATTACTAGTGTGATGTACGTGATGGAACATTGCTAGTGTGATGTGCGTAATGATATATTACTAGTGTGATGTACGTGATGGTATATTACTAGTGTGATGTACGTGATGGTATATTACTAGTGTGATGTACGTGATGGTATATTACTAGTGTGATGTACGTGATGGTATATTACTAGTGTGATGTACGTGATGGTATATTACTAGTGTGATGTACGTGATGGTATATTACTAGTGTGATGTACGTGATGGTATATTACTAGTGTGATGTACGTGATGGTATATTACTAGTGTGATGTACGTGATGGTATATTACTAGTGTGATGTACGTGATGGTATATTACTAGTGTGATGTACGTAATGGTATATTACTAGTGTGATGTACGTGATGGTATATTACTAGTGTGATGTACGTGATGGTATATTACTAGTGTGATGTACGTGATGTTATATTACTAGTGTGATGTACGTGATGGTATATTACTAGTGTGATGTACGTGATGGTATATTACTAGTGTGATGTACGTGATGTTATATTACTAGTGTGATGTACGTGATGGTATATTACTAGTGTGATGTACGTGATGGCACATTAAAAGTTACATAAGTACAGGTTACAGAGGTGAGGTTGTAATGATAATTTGTATAAGGCTCTTTTTTTTTTTTTCCTCTCCTGCACTCTTTCTCCTATTCCTTCCTGCACCCTCTTCTTCTTACTCTTCCGCACTCATTCCTCCATACCCTTATTCCTCCACATTCCTTCCTCCATCCTCTATCCTCCACTCTGCACCTCTTCCTCTTCCTTGCTCAGAGGTGTTGGTTGAAATACTGGAGGTTGGCGAGATTAAAGTTTGGTGAGTTTTGTCATCATTATGCCTAGAGTGTGTTAACTGATGATGTTGAGGGTGTGTGCTGCACAAACTTAGCAGTGGCAGGGGACGTGCAGGTGGGGAGGTGCAGCGGGAGGGGAGGTGCAGGGGGCAGCGGGAGGGGACGTGCTGGAGGCAGCTGGAGGGTACGTGCTGGGGTTGTGTGTGGTGACTGGCTCTTCCCGCCTGGGGATACACATCCCCTCCTTCAACAAACACAGCATGTCCTTAAGGCAGCTGGTTTTTTTTTCACCAGCTGGTGTTTTTTACAAGTGGCGGCGCGTGTGTGTTCATACACTACCACTGACATTATGAACACACGCCCAGGGTCAGGCGGTTGAGTGTACTTTCCTAGTTGTGTGTGCAGGAGTCAGGTCACAGCTCCTAGCCCTGCGTCGTAGCCTCTGAAGACTGGCTGCCATGGTTCCTAGACTCTAGGCCAGGGTTCTATCATCTCTTGAAACTGTGTGGCGTCTTACCACCTCGTGTAACTTGTTCCACGTACTATCATGAGATAAAAGTATTCTTAATATTCATGTTGCTCATCTGCGTATTTAACTGTCATCTGTGTTTCCCTTTGGCTCCTTTTAGTATCTGTCTGCTGGAGTTCGCTCTGTGTAGTTCCCTGAGCATTATCAATATCACGAACACAAAGGCATAATACCGTGACTGGAACAATACACAAATAATCCGCAAATAGAAAGAGAAACTTCGACGACGTTTCGGTCCGACTTAGACCATTAATTAGTCACGTTGACTGGTTAATGGTCCAAGTCGGGCAGAAATTCGTCATAAAGTTTCTTTCTCTTATGTGCTGTTTTTTTTGTTATTTTGTGCGTATTATCTACATCATTCATCTGTTTACTGATCCTGTCATCTAGTATGAACCCCTAACTTGAACATACGATTAAGGTGGTTTTGGCTTAGATACTGAGTATGTGTAAAAATATTTAGATTTTCACAATTTCCTGTGTAAAATAGGCTTTTTATTGCTTCAGTCTGGTAGGATCATTTTAGTTTCTGCTCTGTGTCAGTAATGTCTAGGTGTAGATTTGCTTCTCTCTGTTGTAACACGCTTCTTTCAGCGGTTCAGTAACTTTTTTCCTTTTGTAAAAAATTACTGCTAAGAAAGTTACTTTCTTAGCAGAACATATACAGACTTTGTAAGCTGTTGCTGTATGCCTTATAAATTCTCCTTAAGATTTTATATATTGTAATCATGTCAACCCTTGTCCTTCTCTCTGCCAGAGTCGCCAGGTTCAGTTACTTCAGCCTTTGGCAGGGCATTTCTCTCAGTTTAGTACTAGTTTAGTTGTAAACTTTTACACCTGCACAAGTTTTTTTTTTTTTTTTTTACTTTTGCGCGCGCGCGCGCGCGTGTGTGTGTGTGTGTGTATGTGTGTGTGGGTGTGTGTAATGCATATATATATATGTATGTGTGTGTGTATGTATGTATGTGTGTATGTACTCACCTAGTTGAGGTTGCGGGGGTCGAGTCCGAGCTCCTGGCCCCGCCTCTTCACTGATCGCTACTAGGTCACTCTCCCCGAGCCGTGTGTGTGTGTGTGTGTGTGTGTGTGTGTGTGTGTGTGTGTGTGTGTGTATGTATGTGTGATATTATCTGTAGTTAGTATGAGTTACGATGGTAGTGTGTATATTTGTCAAATACATTAACAGTTGTAATGTTAAAGCTTCTAATTCTAACTTTTTGTACTGCAGGTCCTCAATGAAACGTTCCCGGACCACACCTTCCTCATGAACGGCCTCATCGTGGGGATCAAGGTAGGTCAAGCAGTGTGTCACTGACTCGTTGTACTCTCCTATCTGTGGTTGCAAGGGTCGACCCATAGATCCAGCGGCGCTACTCGTCGTGTCAGAAGACGCACCACCATGAAAGCAATATATTACAGCCCAGTTAGTTGACACACCATTGATATCAACTCCATTATTTATTTTATACTCCCCATAGTTTCTAACTCCCCGTACCATATCCCTCACCTGGATTTTAAAGAGGGTGGCGTTACCTTGTTGCGAACAAAACGCGCACACACAATTGTGGAAATATGGTGGTGTTTACAAGGTGCAGGTGTGGAGGTTATGGATGCTGTGATTGGTGGTGGCCTAGGAATATAAAGTGTTCACTGGCAGCCTGAAGGCCATTCTCAGCTCACTGTGTCTATATCAAATTATCGGTATTAGATACCATTTATAATGAGTCTCCTTACATCACCACTGTAGTGTTCCTCAGCTCTCCCCTGGTTACCTGGAGGTTATTCCAGGGATCAACGCCCCCGCGGCCCGGTCCATGACCAGGCCTCCCGATGGATCAGGGCCTGATCAACTAGGCTGTTACTGCTGGCCGCACGCAGTCCAACGTACGAGCCACAGCCCGGCTGATCCGGCATTGACTTTAGGTATCTGTCCAGCTCTCTCTTGAAGGCAGCCAGGGGCTCATTGGCAATTCCCCTAATGCTTGATGGGAGGCTGTTGAACAGTTTTGGACCCCGGACACTTATGGTGTTTTCCCTTAGTGTACCAATGGCGCCCCTACTTTTTATTGGGGGCATTTTGCATCGCCTGCCCAATCTTTTACTTTCGTAGGGAGTGATTTCTGTGTGCAGATTTGGGACCATTCCTTCCAAGATTTTCCAAGTGTAGATTATGATATATCTCTCCCTCCTGCGTTCCAACGAGTACAAGTCAAGTGCTTCCTAACTGTGTCGATGTGCTCTGTCCATCCCTGAGCTGTGTTGAGGCACTCTGTACATCCCCTAGCTGTGTTGAGGTACTCTGTCCATCCCCTAGCTGTGTTGAGGTACTCTGTCCATCCCCTAGCTGTGTTGAGATACTCTGTCCATCCCCTGTGTCGATGTACTCTATACATCCCCTAGCTATGTTGAGGTACTCTGTCCATCCCTAGCTGTGTTGAGATACTCTGTCCGTCCCCTAGCTGTGTTGAGATACTCTGTCCATCCCCTAGCTGTGTTGAGGTACTCTGTCCATCCCTAGCTGTGTTGACGTACTCTGTCCATCCCTAGCTGTGTTGAGGTACTCTGTCCATCCCCTAGCTGTGTTGAGATACTCTGTCCATCCCCTAACTGTGTCGATGTACTCTGTACATCCCCTAGCTGTCTTGAGGTACTCTGTACATCCCTAGCTGTCTTGAGGTACTCTGTCCATCCCCTAACTGTGTCGATGTACTCTGTACATCCCTAGCTGTCTTGAGGTACTCTGTCCATCCCCTAACTGTGTCGATGTACTCTGTACATCCCCTAGCTGTCTTGAGGTACTCTGTACATCCCTAACTGTCTTGAGGTACTCTGTCCATCCCCTAACTGTGTCGATGTACTCTGTCCATCCCCTAGCTGTGTTGAGGTACTCTGTCCATCCCTAGCTGTGTTGAGGTACTCTGTCCATCCCCTAGCTGTGTTGAGGTACTCTGTCCATCCCTAGCTGTGTTGAGGTACTCTGTCCATCCCCTAGCTGTGTTGAGATACTCTGTCCATCCCCTAACTGTGTCGATGTACTCTGTACATCCCCTAGCTGTCTTGAGGTACTCTGTACATCCCTAGCTGTCTTGAGGTACTCTGTCCATCCCCTAACTGTGTCGATGTACTCTGTACATCCCCTAGCTGTCTTGAGGTACTCTGTACATCCCTAACTGTCTTGAGGTACTCTGTACATCCCTAGCTGTCTTGAGGTACTCTGTCCATCCCCTAGCTGTGTTGAGGTGCTCTGTCCATCAGTGAGGTGTGTTGAGGTACTCTGACCCTCCCCTAACTGTGTCCATGTACTCTGTCCGTCCCCTAGCTGTGTTGAGGTACTTTGTCCATCCCTTAGCTGTGTTGAGGTACTCTGTACATCCCTAGCTGTGTTGAGGTACTCTGTCCATCCCCTGTGTTGAGGTACTCTGTCCATCCCCTAGCTGTGTTGAGGTACTCTGTCCAGCCCCTAGGTGTGTTGAGTTACTCTGTCCATCCCCTAGCTGTGTTGAGGTACTCTGTACATCTCTAGCTGTGCTGAGTTACTCTGTCCATCCCCTAGCTGTGTTGAGGTACTCTGTCCATCCCCTGGATGTGTCGATGTACTCTGTCCATCCCCTAGCTGTGTTGAGGTACTCTGTCCAACCCCTAGCTGTGTTGAGGTACTCTGTACATCCCCTAGTTGTGTTGAGGTACTCTGTCCATCCCTAGCTGTGTTGAGGTACTCTGTCCATCCCCTAGCTGTGTTGATGTACTCTGTCCATCCCTAGCTGTGTTGAGGTACTCTGTACATCCCCTAGCTGTGTTGAGGTACTCTGTCCATCTCCTAACTGTGTCGATGTACTCTGTCCATCCCCTAGCTGTGTCGATGTACTTGGTTCATCACCTAGCTGTGTTGAGGTACTCTGTCCATCCCTAGCTGTGTTGAGGTACTCTGTCCATCCCTAGCTGTGTTGAAGTACTCTGTACATCACCTAGCTGTGTTGAGGTACTCTGTCCATCCCTAGCTGTGTTGAGGTACTCTGTCCAACCCCTAGCTGTGTTGAGGTACTCTGTACATCCCCTAGCTGTGTTGAGGTACTCAGTCCATCTCCTAACTGTGTCGATGTACTCTGTCCATCCCCTAGCTGTGTCGATGTACTTGGTTCATCACCTAGCTGTGTTGAGGTACTCTGTCCATCCCCTAGCTGTGTTGAGGTACTCTGTCCATCCCTAGCTGTGTTGAGGTACTCTGTCCATCCCCTAGCTGTGTTGAGGTACTCTGTACATCCCCTAGCTGTGTTGAGGTACTCTGTCCATCCCCTAGCTGTGTTGAGGTACTCTGTACATCCTCTAGATGTGTTGGGGTACTCTGTCCATCCCTAGCTGTGTTGAGGTACTGTCCATCCCTAGCTGTGTTGAGGTACTCTATCCATCCGCCAACTTTTCTGACGTACTCTGTCCTGGTTCTGCCTCTTCGCTAGTCGCTACTAGGTCCACTCTCTCCCTGCTCCAAAAAACCGACTTATTGTACCTCGTCTTTAAGCTATGTATAGATCCTGCGTTCACTACTTCACTCTTCAGATTGTTCCACTTCCTGACAACTCTGAGGCTAAAGAAATATTTTCTAACATCCCTATGACTCATCTGAGTTTTCAACTTCCAGCTGTGTCCCCCTTGTTCCTGTGCCCCATCTCTGAAACATTCTGGCCCTGTCCATCTTGTTAATTCCTCTTAGCATTTTATACGTCGTTATCATGTCGTCCCTATCTCATGTTTTCCAATGTCGTCAGATTGAGTTCCTTTAACCTCTCTTCGTTTTCCTTGTAGGGCATACCTCTTAGCTCCGGGACTTGGCGTGTTGCAAATTTTTTGAGCTTTCTCCAATTTCTTGACGTGTTTCACCATGTGTGAGTTCCATAATGGTGCTGCATACTCTATTATGGGCCTGACGTACACGGTGTACAGTATTGTGTGTTTATACTCACCTATGTGTGTTTGCAGGGTTTGAGTTACAGATCCTGGCCCCGCCTCTTCGCTGGTTGCTACTGGGTCCACTGTTTCCCTTCTCCAAGAGTCTATCGTACCTCATCCTAAAGCTATGTATGAATTTTGCCTACATCACATCACTTAAAATTGTTCCACTTCCTGACAACTTTAAAGCTGAGAAATATGTCCTAACATCCCTATGACTCATCCAAGTTTTCAACTTCCAGCTGTGTCCTCTTGTCCATCTCTGAAACGTTCTGTCCCTGGTTATCCTATCAATTCCTCTCAGTATTTTGTACGTCGTTATCATATACATACTAGTTGTCTTGTCCTGCAGTGTCATCAGGGTGAGTTCCCTTAACCTGTCCTCATAGAACATACCCCTTAATTCTGGGACTAGTCTTGTTGCAAACTTCTGCAGTTTCTCCTTCTTTTATATATATAAAAGAACTAGACTCACAGGCCATTCGGATTGGTGTTGCTCTTCGCCGCCGCCGCCCCCATCCTCACCGAACATAGGTGTATTTGCGGCAGGGCGACAGCTGATCAGTTCGGACTTCATGGTCTCGTGTATCACACAACAGAAGGGAAGTATGCCAGGCATGAGGAGGTCAATGCCATAAAGAGAAGCCTCGCCACAGCCCGTTGCCCAGCTCAACGGGAACCCCATGTGCAGAAGTCTGATGGAAGTCAAAAGCGTCCTGATGGAGCCACTACGCAAGTTTATTCTTTTCTCTGAGGATGAGGGTCCCTAGAATAGTTCTAGAGGTGGTACCTCCCTAATATATATATATATATATATATATATATATATATATATATATATATATATATATATATATATATATATATATATATATAGGCATGCTTGACCAGATGTGGGTTCCATGCTGGTGCTGCGTGCTCCAATATGGGCCTGACATACATGTTGGGCCACAGTGTGAAGGCTCGCTGAGAAACCTAGATAGTAAATTAAACAGTTTTGCAGTAGAGAGAATATACTTAAAACCTTAATTTTTAAAAGGGTGGACCGGTAAGCCAACGGAAGGCCTCGGTCAAATGACCAAAAGCTCCAGCGGCGGGTCATCATCTAAGACCCGCATCAGGAAACACTTGTCCTGTTTCCTGACGAATTTACCTAACCTAAACCATAGCAGAGAGAAGCGGGAGTGCAGGTGTTTGATCGAGATGTGATATATTGAGTGAAGAAAATGGGCTTATAGAGTTCTTACATAAATTTAAGGAAGGTGAACCTACAGGTTCTTAAAGCTTACATGCCACTAGTGTTCACAGAAGTCGAGTTACAACAAATTCTGTGCTTGGGGCATGTGTAAGCATGGAATATCGGGTTAAACATATGGGACATGCAACTTTGAGCATCCCAAAAATGCCGCGGCCTCCTGTCTAAAGGAGTGTGTCGTTCTCTCGTTCTACTTCTTGCAGATTCTTCCACTCTGAGATGTGCCACTCTTCAGTCCTTAAAAAATAAAGTTACAACAACTGCCCTGCATACCACTTAAAAGGGAGTTGGAGGTACACGACCTGTAAAACACCATAGTAGTTACGACAACCCCACTCCAAGTGATTTTTTAGTGGTAGGAAACGAAGAAAGAAAGACATTGGAAAGAACCAAAATAGTTCACCTTGGAACCTTGTTGGACTGGAGGCACAGCCAGTGGCCCCTCCACACTCACAACTACTGATGCCAACAATAAAATCCCCCCAACAAACATGCAACTCGCCCTCATTTATATTTGCTAATATACAGGGCCTTAAACCATCGACCAGCAACAAAATACCTTTCATCAATGGACTTCTAGGGGAGTCAAATGCAATATTTGCAGCCTTCACAGAGACCCACGCAAAATATTACTTTGATAATGAAATATGGATAACTGGGTACAACCTTTTCAGATGTGACAAAAAGAACAGGCAACAAGTGGGAGTTGCCTTATATGCCGAAGAGTCGCTCATTTGCACGGAGATACTGAACACCACAAATGATGTAGTTGAAGTTCTAACAGTAAAAATCGATAACCAAATCTTAGTCATTATGATTGTATATAAGCCCCAGATGCAACTTTCCAACAGTTCAAGGAACAACTATTGAAAATTGACCACTGCCTGGAAAACCTTCTATCCCCATCTCCAAACATCTCGCTGCTGGGTGACTTCAATCTAAGAGATACAAAATGGAAGAATGTAGCAAATGTTGTAGCAGAAATAATCCTCGGAGGCAGCCCAGATGAAAAGTTACACACGAGCTGCTGAATTTCATCAATAAACACACCCTACGTCAGCAGATAGTGGAGCTACAAACTGGAGAGCACACTTGACCTTTTTTTTTTTTCAACAAGTCGGCCATCTTCCACCAAGGCAGGGTGACACAAAAAGAAAGAAAATCCCCAAAAAGAAAATGCTTTCATCATTCAACACTTTCACTTCACTCACACATAATCACTGTTTTTGCAGAGGTGCTCAGAATACAACAGCTTAGAAGTATATACGTATAAAAATACACAATATATTCCTCCAAACTGCCAATATCCCAAACCCCTCCTTTAGAGTGCAGGCATTGTACTTCCCATTTACAGGACTCAAGTTCGGTTATATAAAATAACCGGTTTCCCTGCATCCCTTCACTAAATATTACCCTGCTCACACTCCAACAGCTCGTCAGGTCCCAAATACCATTTGTCTCCATTCACTCCTATCTAACACGCTCACACATGCTTGCTGGAAATCCAAACCCCTCGCCCACAACACCACCTTTACCTCCTCCTGTCAGCATAGTTGCTGATCCTCCTTTACATGTGTTGTATAGCTTAGTTGAGTATCATAGTACCATCCATATGTTTATATAGAAGATCCTTAGGCATAGTGACTGTATGACATCACGGGATGCAGCATGAGTGAGTGAGACGCGCTACCTCGCCCTCACTCCACGCTTAGACATACAGCAGGCAGTAACACGGCAGGCTGGGCCCTTCCCTTACATAAGAACATTGCACGAGGAACATTGCACGAGGCCTGCTGGCCCATACTAGGCAGGTCCTTTACAATTCATCCCACTAACAAAACATTTGCCCAACCCAATTTTCAATGCCACCCAAGAAATAAGCTCTGATGTGAAAGTCCCACTCAAATCCAACCCCTCCCACTCATGTACTTATCCAACCTAGATTTGAAACTACCCAAAGTCCCAGCCTCAATAACCCAACTAGGTAGACTGTTCCACTCATCAACTACCCTATTTCCAAACCAATACTTTCCTATGTCCTTTCTAAATCTAAACTTATCTAATTTAAATCCATTACTGCGGGTTCTCTCTTGGAGAGACATCCTCAAGACCTTATTAATATCCCCTTTATTAATACCTATCTTCCACTTATACACTTCGATCAGGTCTCCCCTCATTCTTCGTCTAACAAGTGAATGTAACTTAAGAGTCTTCAATCTTTCTTCATAAGGAAGATTTCTAATGCTATGTATTAATTTAGTCATCCTACGCTGAATGTTTTCTAACGAATTTATGTCCATTTTGTAATACGGAGACCAGAACTGAGCTGCATAATCTAGGTGAGGCCTTACTAATGATGTATAAAGCTGCAGTATGACCTCTGGACTTCTGTTGCTTACACTTCTTGATATAAATCCCAGTAATCTATTTGCCTTATTACGTACGCTTAGGCATTGCTGTCTTGGTTTAAGGTTGCTGCTCACCATAACCCCCAAGTCCTTTTTACAATCTGTATGGCTAAGTTCTACATCATTTAACTTATAAGTACTAGGGTTATGGGCACTCCCAAGCTTCAGAACCTTGCATTTATCTACATTGAACTGCATCTGCCACTTTTCTGACCAAGAATAGAGTTTGTTTAAATCTTCCTGAAGTTCCATAACATCTACGTTTGAATCAATTATCGTACCTATCTTTGTGTCATCGGCGAATTTGCTCGTATCACTAGTAATTCCCTCATCAAGATCATTGATATATATTATAAACAACAACGGGCCCAAGACTGATCCCTGTGGAACGCCACTTGTTACAGATCCCCACTCGGATTTAACCCCATTTATGGACACTCTCTGCTTCCTGTCAGTGAGCCATGACTGGATCCACGAGAGCACTTTTCCCCCAATGCCATGAGCTGCCACTTTCTTTAACAGTCTATGGTGTGGAACTCTATCAAAAGCCTTACTAAAATCTAAGTAAATAATATCAAATTCTTTATTGTGGTCAACAGCCTCAAAAGCTTTACTGAAGAAAGTTAATAAATTAGTTAGACAAGACCGGCCTCTTGTGAATCCATGCTGAGTATCGTTAATCAAGCTATGCTTATCGAGATGGCTTCTTATAATCTCAGCTATAATTGACTCTAGTAATTTGCCTACAATTGAGGTCAGGCTTATTGGGCGGTAATTTGACGGTAACGACTTGTCCCCTGTTTTAAAAATAGGAGTTACATTAGCCATCTTCCACATATCAGACACTACACCTGTTTGAAGAGATAAATTAAAAATATTAGTTAATGGTTCACAGAGTTCCATTTTGCATTCCTTAAGAACCCTTGAAAAAACCTCATCAGGACCCGGCGACTTATTTTGCTTCAGTCTGTCTATCTGCTTCACAACCATCTCACTAGTGACTGTGATGTTACATAATTTATCTTCTTCTAGCCCACTGTAAAAATTAATTACTGGAATATTGTTAGTGTCTTCCTGTTTAAAAACTGAGAGAAAATAATTATTTAAAATCAAGCACATTTCATTCTCTTTGTCAGTAAGATGCCCATAGTTATTTTTAAGGGGACCTATCTTATCTCTAACTTTTGTTCTATAGACCTGGAAAAAACTTTTTGGGTTAGTTTTAGAATCCCTAACAATTTTAATTTCATAGTCCCTTTTAGCTTTTCTTATCCCCTTTTTAATGTCCCTCTTAATGTCAATATACTGATTCATAAGATGACCCTCACCTCTTTTGATACGCCTATAAATTCCTTTCTTATGCCCTAGTAGATATTTGAGCCTATTATTCATCCATTTTGGGTCATTTCTATTTGATCTAATTTCTTTATATGGGATAAACGCTCTTTGAGCAGCATGTATAGTGTTCAGAAAACTGTCATATTGATAGCTCTCTTCGTTACCCCAGTCAACAGATGATAAGTGTTCTCTAAGCCCATCGTAATCTGCTAAGCGAAAATCTGTTACTGAGTTATCGCTACTATCGTACTTCCATTCAATGCTAAATGTAATTGTTTTGTGATCGCTAGCACCCAGTTCCTCTGAAATTTCTAAATTATTAACAAGGGATTCATTGTTTGCCATAACTAAGTCAAGCAGGTTATTTCCCCTTGTAGGTTCTGTCACAAACTGCTTCAAAAAACAATCCTGAAATACTTCTAAGAAGTCGTATGATTCTAAATTCCCAGTCAAGAAATTCCAATCAACATGACTAAAGTTAAAGTCTCCTAGAATTACATTATCGTGCCTTGTGGCCTTAACAGTTTCCTCCCATAGTAGCTTCCCTTGGTCCCTATCTAAGTTTGGGGGACGGTATATCACTCCTAAAATCAGTTTTTCATGCCCCTCTGAAAATTCTATCCAAACAGACTCTGTATGTGTTACTTCAGACTTAATACCCGTTTTTATGCAACAGTTCAAGCGATCTCGGACATACAATGCCACCCCACCCCCCCCTCCCAATACTTCTATCTTCTTGGAACAATTTAAAACCCTGAATATGACATTCCGCAGGCATGTCCCGACTTTTTGAATTAAACCACGTCTCAGTTAAGGCAAATACGTCAATGTTACCTACACTAGCAACTAATCTCAACTCGTCCATCTTATTCCTAGCACTACGGCAATTAGCATAATAAACATTGAAAGACTCTCCTCTCTCTTTACCCTTCCTGCTCATTTCTATTTTTCTACTAAACCTATTACTGTCCTTATCACCCAAGGTCCCTGGTTTTCAATATCTATCTCGTTCTTATTATTACTAGTTCCCCTAGAACTCGTAATATTACTACACTGGGACTTCACTGTTTTCCTGCCAAAACCCATACCACTAACTAATCCTAGTTTAAAGTCCTAACTGCTCCCTCCACTGCAGTTGCCAGTGCTCCCACCCCACACCTAGATAAGTGAACCCCATCCCTAGCATACATGTCATTTCTGCCATAGAAGAGGTCCCAGTTGTCAACGAATGTTACCGCATTTTCCTTACAGTATTTGTCCAGCCAGTAATTGACACCAATTGCCCTGGACAACCATTCATTTCCAACTCCCCTCCTTGGCAAAATACCACATATGAGAGGGTTCCCACCCTTCTAATTATTTCTATTGCTGACCTATACCTGCTAATCAGGTCCTCACTCCTACGTCTGCCAACATCGTTGCCTCCAGCACTGAGACAGATAATAGGATTGCTCCCATTACCTCTCATGATGTCATCCAGACGGCTAACAATATCCTCCATCCCAGCCCCAGGAAAGCAAACTCTGTCTCCTACTCCTGTCCTTCAAGCAGAACGCCCTATCCATATACCTAACTTGGCTATCCCCAACAACAACAATATTCTTACCTTCCTTAATGTCTTTCGTCATGACGTTCCCAGTAGTCGACTCACATTCGTCGGGTAGCACTGAGAATGTATTGGATGTTTCCACAACAGTTTCCACGGCAGTCTCTTTCTTCTTCATCGTTTCTACCTTTCCATTCGTCTTCTTGATCGTCAACTTCTTTCCCTGCTGTCCAGCCACTGACCAGTTTCCCTTCTTGACCTGAAGACTCAAAACAGGAGGACTACTCCGAATCTTTTTGTTTTCCTCGGTCAGTCACCGAATTTCCATATTCGCCAACCTCAATTCTTCCTTAAGCTGTTGGTAAAGTTGCTCGATGGAGGGCATCTTGCTTCAATTCTAGAGAGCGCGCAAACAGGTCTTCACAGAGCCAAGTACACGTCAACACTGCGCAAAAGCCAACTTAATCAGGAGCTACTGCGCAGCACGTCCGCACGGCCCAATAGCGATGCGAACACAGTCTGACAATATATAGTGTTACCATCCACAGGTATGTTTATCTTCAGCCATCATATCTCCTTCCGAACCCCCACGACACTCCCTCCGAACCCCCACGACACTCCCTCCGAACCCCCACGACACTCCCTCCAACCTTTTCGAGGACGACCCCTACCCCGCCTTCCTTCCCCTACAGATTTATATGCTCTCCATGTCATTCTACTTTGATCCATTCTCTCTAAATGACCAAGCCACCTCAACAACCCCTCTTCAGCCCTCTAATACTTTTATTAACTTCACACCTTCTCCTAATTTCCACACACTGAATTTTCTGCATAATATTTACACCACACATTGCCCTTAGACAGGACATCTCCACTGCCTCCAACCGCCTCCTCGCTGCAGCATTTACAACCCAAGCTTCACACCCATATAAGAGTGTTGGTACTACTATACTTTCATACATTCCCTTCTTTGCCTCCATAGATAACATTTTTTGCCTCCACATATACCTCAATGCACCACTCACCTTTTTTCCTTCAATTCTATGATTAACCTCATCCTTAATAAATCCATCCGCTGACACGTCAACTCGCAAATATCTGAAAACATTCACTTCTTCCATACTCCTCCCCAATTTGATATCCAATTTTTCTTTATCTAAATCATTTGATACCCTCATCATCTTACTCTTTTCTATGTTCACTTTCAACTTTCTACCTTTACACACACTCCCAAACTCATCCACTAACCTTTGCAATTTTTCTTTAGAATCTCCCATAAGCACAGTATCATCAGCAAAAAGTAACTGTATCACTTCCCATTTTGACCTTATTTTCACAAATAATGAGGACCTGGTAAGAAACATAATATCAAAAACAACTAATTCTGATCACAATCTAATCGAAGTCCAGACTTACATGCACAGGGGTCCTGTTCAGCAAAATGCATACAGCTATGAGGGTACCTTCACCAAATTCAACTTCAACATCAAGAACATAACTGGGACCAGGTAAACCATGTTCTAAATGAAACATGTTGGCTTGCTTGAGTACTGGGGTAAGACACCTGGGTTAGTTGCTAGCTGGCTTATCTTAACCCTTCACACAGAATGGCTTGATAACTTCACACGATGAGCACAGCAGAGGTGGAAGCTGGCTTGGCAGGCAAAAGAATTGGATGGAGTAGACTAGGCTCGACTGGGCTCTGTTGTTCTGACTCCCCCACCACAGACTGGAAGCTGGCTTATTTTGCAAACTCGGGTCAACCCCTCGGGAGTGATGCAAATAAGCAGATAACACTAATACAAAGAGACTGACCAGTGAATAATGTAGCAGCTGGTAGGAGCTTGGGCGAGTAGCTGACTTGAGGTAGCTGGCTGGCGTTAACCACGATAGGCCTACTGGTGACACGAAATGGCCGTCTTGCTGGTCGAAAATTTATCTCCAGAAATCGCTGTAATCGTCAGAATTACAGGCCCTCCGCTGCCACCATTTATCGTAAGGGTTCTTAAATGGAGATATCGTAGGTTGAAGGTAGACAAACTTGTTGGATGGTAACTATATTGTCAGACTGAGATGATGAGGGATGGAGCCCAGCCTTGCCGTGTTCTAGTCTGGATGGTCTGCCGCCGAGTGAGGACGGGGCAGAGATATGAGCCTACACATGTGCATCCCGTGACGTCACACAAAGCCACAGGCCTACAAGGGATCTCGTATGTAAAGCACATGGATGATACTAATATGCTATGCTATATAATACAGGGAGTACAGGGATCAGCAACTATGCTGACAGTACATGGTCCAAGCAGATCCACGTTCACATGTGTAGTGCTACAAAGGTAGATCTACGTTTTTTTACATATTTTCAAATGTAAAAAAACAAAAAGATCTACTTTTTTTACATGCTTTCAAATGTTGAAAAAACATATATATACGTTTGGACCATTTATGGGCTAAATAACATGGACTCTAACCAGTGCCTTGAAAAAATCGACTTTCTGGTAACTGAAGTATGTTCAGGGCATATTCCCCTAAGGAATAAAAAAAAGAAAAGTAAACTGGAAAGAGAGGCTCCCTCTACAGGAGAAGGCGAAGGATCACTGAGCCCCTCAAGAATGCTAGATTATCTGAAACGTGGAAGGAAGCACTAACCAGGGATAAATTGAGCTTTAGTTAAAGGGCTCATACAGGATCCAGGAGAGACAAGAGGATCTAAAAACGATTAGTGAAATTGAAAGAAATTCGAAATATATCTTCTCATATGCCAAAAACAAGGCAAAAGCCATATCTAGTATAGGGCCCCTGCTCAGACAAGATGGATCCTACACAGATGAAAACAAAGAAATGAGTGAAATACTGAAATCTCAATATGACTCTGTGTTCAGCGAGCCACTTATCAGTCTAAAGATAGACAATCCAAATCATTTTTTAATGAATGAGCCTCAAAACTGTCAGTGTATGCCAAATTTCTGACATAACCCAAACTCCACTAGACTTCAAGAAAACCGTTGACAAAATGCCCATGCACTCAACCCCAGGCCCAGACTCGTGGAACTCTTGTGCTCATTAAGAGCTGCAGGAAACCCCTCTCACGGGTTCTAAGTATGCTAGAGAGAAGGAGCATAGACACAGGTGAAATTCCACAGTCACTAAAACCAACGGATATAACCCCACTCCAGAAAGGTGGCAGCAAGGTAATAGCTAAGAACTATAGACCAATAGCTTTAACGTCCCACATCATAAAAATCTTTGAAAGAGTTCTAAGAAGCAGGATTGCAAACCACTTGGACTCCCAACAGTTGCACAATCCAGGGCAACATGGGTTCAGAAAAGGTCGCTCCTACCTCTCGCAACTACTGGACCACTGTGATATGGTCTTGGGTGCATTGGAAAACAAACAGAATGCAGATGTAGTATACACAGATTTTGCGAAAGCTTTCGACAAGTGCGATGATGGAGTAATAGCACACAAAATGCGTGCTAAAGGGATAACTGGCAAAGTGGGCAGCTGGATCTTCAGCTTTCTAACTAATCGAAAACGAAGAGTAATGGTAAACAGAGTTAAATCGGAAGCTGCCATAGTGGAGAGCTCTGTTCCACAAGGCACAGTACTCGCCCCTATGCTGTTCCTCATCCTCATATCAGACATAGAGATATAAACTATAGCACCGTATCATCCTTTGCAGACGAAACTAGGATCTGCATGAGTGTCATCCATTGAGGACACGGCAAATCTCCAAGAAGATATAAACCAAGTTTTCCAATGGGAAACGGAGAACAATATGATGTTCAATGAGGACAGATTCCTTGGGCATTACAGGTAGGTAGGCAGATGAATTTTCGGGTTAATAACACACAAAACACAAAAAAGTAGTGAACAGAGCAAGATCCAGCATCAACAAGGTAAAAAGATCAGTGCCCCAAGGCACTGTCCTGGCACCTCTGCTGTTTCTCATCCTCATAGCAGACATATAAAAACACCCTTCACACTTTTGTATCATTTGCTGATGACACTAAAATAAGCATGAAAGTCACTACAGAAGAGGACACTGAAAAACTACAGGAAGACATAAGCAGGGTTTTCCAGTGGGCAGTGGAGAACAACTTGACGTTCAGTGGTGATAAGTTCCAGCTGCTTAGGTATGGAAAGAATGAAGACCTCAAAAGAAACACTATAAACAAAACTCAAGAGGGTCATCCAATAGAACGAAAGGAACACGTAAAAGACCTGGTAATAATTATGTCAGCTGACCTTTCGTTTAAAGACCATAAGAAGACAAAGATCACAACAGCCAGGAAGATGACGGGGTGGGTATTAAGAACTTTCAAAACAAGGGAAATAATACCAATGGTGACACTCTTCAAATCGCTAGTGCTCCCTCATTTAGAATATTGCTCAGTGCTGATGGCCCCATTCAAAGCAGGAGAAATATCAGACCTGGAACAAATACAGAGATCGTTTACGATCTCTATATTTGTTCTGTTGAGCCAGTAAAACACCTACATTACTGGGAACGCCCTCAAGTCTTGAACATATACTCACTGAAGTGGAGGAGAGTGAGATATATAATATATACCTGGAAAATACTCGAGGGCCTGGTCCCAAATCTGCACACTGCCATAGCATACTGGAGTGAGAGATGTGGGAGGAAGTGCAAAATAAACCTGGTGAGGAGCAGGGGTGCGGTGGGGAGAATAAGGGAACACTGTATCAACATTCGGGTCCCAGACTAATCAATATCTTACCAGAAAAGATCAGAAACATGGGTGGAACAAATGTAGGAGCCTTCAAGAGGAAACTGGACAAGTATCTTCACCAGGTGCCAGACCAACTAGGCTGTGGGCCTCCAACAGCAACAGCCTGGTTGACCAGGCAAGCACCAGACCAGCCTGGTCCATGGCCGGGCCTCGAGAGTAGTGAAACTCTTCGAAGGTACAAAGGTCTCAAAGGTACTCCGTCATGGAAAACTGGAGGAAATAATAGCTAGAACTGAGTATACTTCAAACTCTAATCACACAATAGGGCGGAAAAGTAATGTGAAGGATCTGGGAGTGGTAATGTCTGAGGATCTCACCCTCAGGGATCACAACAGTGCCACTATCACATCTCTTTAGGCTGGAATACTGCTGTACATAGACATCTCCATTCAATGAGGTGAAATTGCAGATCTAGAGAATGTACAGAGAACCTTTACTGCACATATAATTTCTATCAAACACCTTAACTACTGGGAATGCTTGGAAGCACTTGACATGTACTCACTGGAGCGCAGGCGAGAGATACATCACAATCTATACCTGGAAAATCCTAGAGGGACTGGTCCCTAATCTGCAGTACAACTTTCTTCATAGACTACAGTATATACATACATATGGTACCTGGTACCTGGATGATGGCACTCTGGCAGGCACTGAAGAGTCCCTGGTAGGGGACCTACAACTGGTGAAAACACAGGGAGAAGACTTGGGACTCATCCTCAATCCCTCCAAGTGTGAAATCATCACAGCGAACCAGGAAATAATCAATGCTGTGCGAAGAATCCTCCCAGAAGTCTCTACTACCACTCCCTCCAACAGTACCCTCTTGGGTACTGGGTCACCAGGCCATCGACACAGTCCTCAAGGACAAATTGAATGACCTGATGAGAATGGAGGAGAGAATAAGCAATCTTGATGCCCATGATGCTTTGTATCTCCTCACAAGGTGCCTTACTACTCCAAGACTCACTTCCTGAGGTGTGCACCCTCTTTTGGCAACCCAACACTGGACGAATATGACGCACACCTGAGGTCAACCTTTAAGAAGGCACTGAACCTGTCACTAGAGGATCAATGGGATCAGGCAACCCTCCCAGTGCGACTGGGAGGTATAGGGGTACGCAAAGCAATGCATGTTGCTTTACCTGCTTTTCTGTCTTCATGTTTGGCTTCCAGTGCATTAGTCAAGAAAATTGTTCCCGAACGCTTGAGAGATGTGGTAGGAGCTCAAGACCCCAGGTTTACTGAAGCAACTATTCGGTGGGACACCCTTACAGATTCCTCCAGTAGACCAGCTCCTCCCAAAGAACACAAACAGTCCCACTGGGACAAACCGATCATGGAAAAAATTGTTAACACAATGCTCTCCAACGCCTCAGGAAAGGACAAAGCTCGTCTCCTGGCAGTGAAGGCACCACAGTCAGATTTCCTGTTAGCTGTTCCCAATTCCTCCCTCGGCACTCGACTAGACCCACAGGCCATTCGGATTGGTGTTGCTCTTCGCTTAGCCGCCCCCATCCTCATCGAACATAGGTGTATTTGCGGCAGGGCGGCAGCTGATCAATTCGGATTTCATGGTCTCGTGTGTCACACAGCAGAAGGGAAGTATGCCAGGCATGAGGAAGTCAATGACATAAAGAGAAGCCTCGCCACAGCCCGTTGCCCAGCTCAATGGGAACCCCAAGTGCAGAGGTCTGACGGAAGTCAAAAGCGTCCTGGTGGAGCCACTATGCTACCGTGGAAGGATGGAAAGCAGATTTCCTGGGACTACACCTGTGCTGCCACATTGGCAGACACCTACTTGCCATACTCCGTAGTGGAAGGGGTGGAGCTGCCAGCCACAGACTTGGTTGATAAATTAAGCTCCTTGACTGACTTAAATGATTTTAACATGGTTAGTTTTGATGTTACTTCCTTGTTTACGAAAGTTCCTGTTGGTGATTTATTAAGTTTCTTATCTGAAGAACTCGTTAACTATGATTTACCATTGTCAGTTCCTACTATCATTAAACTTATTAAACTTTGCATTGTTGATGCAAAATTTGTATTTAATGATAAGTTTTACACTCAGAAGTTTGGTATGGCAATGGGAAATCCTCTTTCACCTGTTCTTAGTAACCTATACATGGAATTTTTTGAAACAAGGTTACTTAACACAATCCTCCCTAATAGAGCTAAATGGTTCAGATATGTTGATGATATTTTGTGTCTTATGCCCAAAAATGTAGATATACACCATTTCCTAGGAAAATTAAATAGCTTAGCCCATTCTATAAACTTTACCGTTGAGTTTGAAGAAAATAACTCATTGCCTTTTCTAGATGTTTTAATTATTAAGGGTAATAATGAATTCAAATTTAAAATTTACAGAAAACCTACAAATAACTGTTCCTATGTCCACTATTATTCCTCGCATCAAGATAGAGTCAAACTGTCTGTTTTCTCATCAATGTTTTTGAGAGCTTTACGAATTTGTAGTCCTGAGTTCATAGATGAGGAAATATCCAAAATTTATGAAATAGGTAATGATTTAAAATACCCAAGAAATGTAATTGATAAATCTTTTCAAGTTGCTAGAAATACTTTTTACAATCCAAAAAGGGACAACCAGCCTTATTCAACTAAAAATATGTTGGTTCTCCCTTACCATGAAAACTTGGTTGATATGCCTTCTCTTAAGACTTTTAATATTAAAGTTGTATTCAAAAATCTTGATACAGTAAAAAAACTTTTGATAAAGAATTCCCCCCAAAATGCTGATGGATGTGTCTATAAGATTCCTTGTAAAATTTGCGATAAAGTTTATTACGGTCAAACTGGTAAAAATCTCGAAATAAGATTAAAACAACATAAATATAGCATTAGAACTGGACAAGATTCCAATGCTCTATTTATTCATGTAAGAGATTTTAACCATCCAATTGATTTTCAAAAAGTTGAGAAAGTAGTATCAAGCAAGTCCATGGTCGACAGGAATATAATTGAATCTTGTTTCATAAAAAGCAGTTTTGACAATAATATGAATATTTCCTTTGGTTTATATAAATTAGATCCATTTATAATTAATAGAATTTGGGAAGAATTTAATACACTGGACAAATAATTTTTAAATTTTCTTGGGTAGAATAGTTTGTGGGGTGAGTTGTGCAAAGGACCTATCCAAGTTGGGTCGGCGCGCGTCAGGTGTTTAACCGTTGTGGGATCTGATAGTGAGGTGCTGGCCAGACCCCTTATATAGCTTCCTTGGATGCTTTACTTTCATAGTTCCTTGATAATGTGAGTAGTCACGAAAGTGCTTGGAATTTCTCTATTCTTTCAGAGTGGTTGTTTTGCATATACTGAAATCACCTGTTTACTGTGATCTTATTGCATTAATGGATACCACACGACTCTTCAGAATGTTCTCGATAAGCTTTCCTAATCATATATCTTTTGTTTCACAGTTTTCTTCTGCGCTGATCAAGTCCCACAAGTTAAAAATTCGACTTAATTTCTTAAAAAATTGTTTAAATGAACAAGTTCTGCCCAAGTCTCTTTTACCCAATAGACTCCTTGACATGAGAGATCGTCCTTTTGATGATTTTATGAGAATTATTCTTCAGAAACATATTGAAATAACTAAAATACAGGAGAAGGAAGCATTCAAAATATTGAGAAACAAAAAATACTCTTTTAATCAGGCCATTCCATCAGAATGGAAACACAGTATGTTGGATCATTGCTATAATAAACTCAGAAGAATTTGTAATGAACTCAAGAGCAAACTACAAAGAAAATTAGACATTTTAATTGAAAATAGTGATTGGACAAAGCATGCTAATAACAATTTTGTAATTAACTTATCAGATGAAATTTTAGACAAACATACAACTGCTGCTCTAGGTTTTGGCCTAAGTTTTGCAACTTCAAAAAAGCTTAATAATGTTGAAATTGCAAAAGCCTTTTGTAACTTTGAAAAATTTTCTGATTTATCCTCTGATGAAATTAATATTAGTAAAGGAATGGTATATAGCTCTATGTTAAAACCAAACATTCCCAATTGCCCTCAAAGATTCTTTAAGTCTTATGATACACTTAATAACAATAAAAATTTGCGCCTTACGAAAGCAGACAAAATAAATGCAATAGTAATAAAGAAAGAAAATGATTACCAAGAAAAAATGAATAATCTCTTAGATGATACTGAAACCTATTCTAAACTTAGGAAAAATCCCCTAGAAACCGTTAACAGCAATTTCAATAAAACAATAAAACTTCTACTGAAAGGCAAAGATGAATTAGTCAAACAATTTACTTCCACTAATCCATCTTTGCCTTACATGTGGAAAAAGACACTTATGTACAGTTCAGGACATTTATTAAAGGAAACGTTTCGCCACGAGTGGCTTCTTCAGTCCTAATACAGAGAAAACTAAGAAAACATTTATATATATAGTGGCAGGAGTCAGGTGAGGTGACGCGTGGGTAGAGGTGGTAGTAGTAGTAGTAGTAATGGAACTAAGGAGGTGAGGCAAGAGAGGGACCTGCTGGCATCAAGTAACACCAGTTCCCAGGATGGGTAATATCCTCTTGCTTAGTAATTTTGAAATACTGTAACTACCGGATTTTTGCTTTATAGTGTTACTGACAGAAATTAGTGCAGCTTCAATGCATTTTCTCCGTCTTAAGTCGTCTTCTTTAATAACTAGTTTAGCTTCATTGAATTTCATGAGGTGTCCAACATCGTCTCTATGTTGAACACATGCGTTTTTGCGGTCATCATTTCTGCAAGCATTTTTGTGTTCTGCTATTCTAATGTCCAGAGTTCTGGCTGTTTCCCCTACATATACTTTGTCACACCCCCCACATGGTATAGTGTAGATTCCTGCACTTGTGCCAGAATCATGCTTGGGTTTTTGTATCAGGTTCCTAATAGTAGTTGAAGAGCTGGTAGATATTTTAGCCAGTTTTCTGTCAAACATGTTTGAAACATTAGTGGCAACGTTGCTGACCGGTAAAACGATGTAACTTGGAGGCTTTTCTTCAATTTGATAGGTGTTGGTCTTGCTGAGGATACATGCCGCACGTTTCCTACAGTCACGTATGAAGTGTAGGGGAAAGTGCAGTGAACTAAAAGAGTTGGTGATGTATGTACATTCTTCATTCTTCTTGTCGGTATCACCATACCATTTCCTCTTTGCCTTACATGTATGGACTAATAAAAACACACAAACCAGGGAATCTAGTCAGACCAATTATTAGCTCCATAGGGTCAGTTTCATATAAATTATCCAAATGGCTTGTTGATATTTTGAGCCCTATTGTTGGCAAAATTTCTAACTTTAATGTTAAAAACAACATAGACTTGGTTGATAAATTAAGCTCCTTGACTGGCTTAAATGATTTTAACATGGTTAGTTTTGATGTTACTTCCTTGTTTACGAAAGTTCCTGTTGATGATTTATTAAGTTTCTTATCTGAAGAACTCGTTAACTATGATTTACCATTGCCAGTTCCTACTATCATTAAACTTATTAAACTTTGCATTGTTGATGCAAAATTTGTATTTAATGATAAGTTTTACACTCAGAAGTTTGGTATGGCAATGGGAAATCCTCTTTCACCTGTTCTTAGTAACCTATACATGGAATTTTTTGAAACAAGGTTACTTAACACAATCCTCCCTAATAGAGCTAAATGGTTCAGATATGTTGATATTTTGTGTCTTATGCCCAAAAATGTAGATATACACCATTTCCTAGGAAAATTAAATAGCTTAGCCCATTCTATAAACTTTACCGTTGAGTTTGAAGAAAATAACTCATTGCCTTTTCTAGATGTTTTAATTATTAAGGGTAATAATGAATTCAAATTTAAAATTTGCAGAAAACCTACAAATAACTGTTCCTATGTCCACTATTATTCCTCGCATCAAGATAGAATCAAACTGTCTGTTTTCTCATCAATGTTTTTGAGAGCTTTACGAATTTGTAGTCCTGAGTTCATAGATGAGGAAATATCCAAAATTTATGAAATAGGTAATGATTTAAAATACCCAAGAAATGTAATTGATAAATCTTTTCAAGTTGCTAGAAATACTTTTTACAATCCAAAAAGGGACAACCAGCCTTATTCAACTAAAAATATGTTGGTTCTCCCTTACCATGAAAACTTGGTTGATATGCCTTCTCTTCTTAAGACTTTTAATATTAAAGTTGTATTCAAAAATCTTGATACAGTAAAAAAACTTTTGATAAAGAATTCCCCCCAAAATGCTGATGGATGTGTCTATAAGATTCCTTGTAAAATTTGCGATAAAGTTTATTACGGTCAAACTGGTAAAAATCTCGAAATAAGATTAAAACAACATAAATATAGCATTAGAACTGGACAAGATTCCAATGCTCTATTTATTCATGTAAGAGATTTTAACCATCCAATTGATTTTCAAAAAGTTGAGAAAGTAGTATCAAGCAAGTCCATGGTCGACAGGAATATAATTGAATCTTGTTTCATAAAAAGCAGTTTTGACAATAATATGAATATTTCCTTTGGTTTATATAAATTAGATCCATTTATAATTAATAGAATTTGGGAAGAATTTAATAATACACTGGACAAATAATTTTTAAATTTTCTTGGGTAGAATAGTTTGTGGGGTGAGTTGTGCAAAGGACCTATCCAAGTTGGGTCGGCGCGCGTCAGGTGTTTAACCGTTGTGGGATCTGATAGTGAGGTGCTGGCCAGACCCCTTATATAGCTTCCTTGGATGCTTTACTTTCATAGTTCCTTGATAATGTGAGTAGTCACGAAAGCGCTTGGAATTTCTCTATTCTTTCAGAGTGGTTGTTTTGCATATTCTGAAATCACCTGTTTACTGTGATCTTATTGCATATATATATATATATATATATATATATATATATATATATATATATATATATATATATATATATATATATATATATATATATGTGTGTGTGTGTGTATGTATATATATATATATTATGTGTGTGTGTGTGTGTGTGTGTGTGTGTGTGCCGAATAGGCAGAGCCTGCGATCTTGGCTTAAATAGCAACGCTCATCTTGCCATACAGGACAAGCGAAAGTTTGTGTATGCAATAATTTCGCCAAAATCATTCTGAACCTAACGAAAAAAATATATTTCACTGTGTTTGTTTAGTATTAAATTATTGTAAACAAATCTAAAATATATTTTGTTGGGTTAGGCTAAAATAAATTGTTCTTGTTGTAATAAGGTTAGGTAAGTTTTCTAAGATTCGTTTGGAGCAAAATTATAAATTTTTACATTAACATTAATGAAAAAAATATATCTTTAAACGTATAAAAGAAAATTTTAGAAAGGACTTAATTTTAAATGAGTTCTTGCTAATTGACCACCACTCTCCTCCTGATGATCTTCTCCATGACCTTGCATACTATACACGTTAGTGATACTGGTCTGTAGTTTAGTGCCTCATGGGACTACATTTACCATTTTCCATACCTCAGGGAGTTGCCCAGTTTCAAATGATGTGTTGAAGATCTTTGTTAATGGCTCACACAATATCTCTGCTCCCTCTTTAAGGAGAGATGTTGTCTGGTCCCACCGCCTTTGAGGTGTCAAGTTCGCATAGCAGCTTCTTCACCTCCTCCTTGGTTATATGTACCTCATCCAGCACTTGCTGGTGTGCCCCCCCTGTTCTGATTTCCTGGAGTCCTACTGGTTTCCACTGTAAATACCTCTTTAAATCTTGTGTTGAGCTCCTGATATACCTCTCGGTCGTTTCTTGTGAATTCCCCATCACCCTTCCTCAGTCTGATTACCTGGTCCTTGACTGTTGTTTTCCTCCTGATGTGGCTGTACAACAGCTTCGGGTCAGTCTTTACTTTTTGATGCTATGTCATTTTCATATTGTCTCTGAGCCTTCCTTCTTATCTGTGCATATTCGTTTCTGGCTCTTCGGCTAATTTCTTTATTTTCCTGAGTTCTCTGTCTTCTGTACCTTTTCCATTCTCTAGTACACCTAGTTTTTGCCTCCCTACACCTTTGGGTGAACCAAGGACTTGTTCTGTTCTTCCCATTATTTCTGTTTCCCTTGGGAACAAACCTCTCCTCTGTCTCCTTGCATTATGTTGCCACATAGTCCATCATTTCCTGTACTGGTTTTCCTGTCAGTTCCCTCTCCCACTGAATGTCTTGAAGGAAGTTCCTCATGCCTGAGTAGTTCCCCCTTTTGTAGTTTGGTTTTTCCCAGCCAATTCCTGCTACTCTCTCCACTTGGAGCTCAACTATGTAGTCGAAGCACAGAACCACATGATCACTAGCTCCCAGGGGCCTTTCATACATGATACCCTTGATGTCCGAACTACTCAAGGTGAATACAAGGTCCAGTCTTGCTGGTTCATCCTCTCCTCTCTCTCTGGTAGTGTCTCTAACATGTTGATGCATGAGGTTTTCCAGTACCACATCCATCATCTTGGCTCTCCATGTTTCGGGACCCCCATGGGGCTCCAGGTTTTCCTAGTCAATCTCCTTGTGATTGAAATCACCCATAACTAGTAACTTTGCTCCTCCCATGTGTGCTCTCCTGGTCACCTCGGCTAGTGTGTCGATCATTGCTCTGTTGCTCTCATCGTATTCTTCTCTTGGTCTCCTGCAGTTCTGTGGTGGGTTGTACATTACTGCAATTATCACCTTATGTCCCTCAGACTGGATTGTTCCTACTAAGTAATCCCTTTCGCCCGTGCCATCCATTCCTTCCATTTTCTCAAAACCCCACTGGTTTTTAATGAGCAGTGTGTGTGTGTGTGTGTGTGTGTGTGTGTGTGTGTGTGTGTGTGTGTGTGTGTGTGTGTGTGTGTGTGTGTGTGTGTGTGTGTGTGTGTGTGCGCGCGCGTGTGCGTGTCTGTCTGTCTGTCTGTGCCTGTATTGTAACACCATAAGACCAAAACAGCTGGTGTAACCTTGTTACACCAGCTGTTGCTCTGGAAATGTGGCAGTAGTGATACACGGGCGGTATTATTACTGGGGGCATTGAGCTTCGTATCATAATTATTTTCTAAATACGATGTCATGTACTTTGTGAAGCGTTCAAAGCTTGCGAGTCATTCAGGGCAAGGAGTGGGGGAGGTTCGATACAATATATGAGGAAAAATAGAGGATTGAGGCTTGCAGAGATTTGAAGGAGGTTCATTGAGCCTCATTTTGAGCACAGGTCTCAACACATGGTATTGCTCGGAGGGAAGACCTTTGAGGTAATGATATATGGTGGAAATGTGAGTGTTATAACACTTGGCATCTAAAGATCACAAGTTGACACACGTTATCCTTATTTCTTGTGAATAAATACTATACAAGATGAGTGTATATTATTGCTCATCCATACATGGTGTTTGCGTACCCTGATCATGCCAGGGCACTCATTATATTCCACTGGTGCATCGCCTCGCACTTAACTATGTTAACCCACCAACTAACTTTATCCTCCTCCTCCTTGTAATTACTATTACAGCTGATGATAGGATGTTTTAGGAAAGTTTACTTCCGTGAATACCTGCTAGGGTACAGTAACCCTCCAATCCCATGTTAATAAAAAGTTTCAAAACAAGAGATACCAAGCCAATGATGGAATTCTGCAAGGCACTTGTACTTCAGACAGGAATACTATATATATATGTAAGCTGGTACAATTGCATATTTGGAGGATGTACAGACAACTTTCGGATTTGCCTCTTCTTTTTCATCCCCTTCCCTGAAGTTTTTATATAGTACCTAGGTCGGGAAACCGAGGTAAATTACCCCAAATAAAGAAAAAATAAAAATCTCGTGGTAATGAAGCCTCAATAAATATATAAATAAAATCGCACAAAAATGTATCTATTTTTCACCTTTTTTTGTTAATTTTGCGTCTTATTTTCGCTTTATCGCATATAATACATACTTTTCAGCTTGTATAACTATATTCTCCATATAAATGGATTCAATAAACTATTTTGAATTTAAATGCTCCTTGTGTTTTCCGGATTCTGTGGACTTTCAAGTTTTGTGGGTAATTTCGCTGTACACAAATTTGTTTTGGGGTAATACCCAAAAAAAAAAAGTTCGCCGACCTCTGCCTAGGCCTTTCGTGTTGCAATCAACACATCTTCAGGAGCTTGCAGTGTTGCACAAATGAGCAGGAAGTTATACCTTACATAAGGCGGTTCTCAACGGCGCTGATTTTGCCGTAGCATAGTTTATAATTTTAAAATTTAATTTAATTTAATTTAGCCTAATCCAGCTAAATGTATTTTAGATAAGTTTACAATTATTTAATAATAAACAAACACAGTGAATTATATTTTTTCGTTAGGTTCAAAATTTCTTGCTAATTGACCAACTTTAACTAGTCGGCACGACATACATATATTTCCATTTCCATTCTCTCTTGCCCATTCATGTTCATTGTAGTCTTCTCATTTCCTGCCAGTTTATGTTATTCCTTCTCTGACAAATCATGGTCTTGACATTTGTCTACCATTTTCCCGTTAATCCCCCCCCCCTCTTTCAGGCTTTTCCTTATTATTGGCCAGTGCATTTTTTTCCCCGGACTCCCCGGAGGAGTTATTATTTGTCATGTCCGACTGGCTGAGGTGACCGCAACAGCGGCAGAAGCGGCGGCGGCAGTAGCAACGGAAGCGGTGATGGTGAAGGGATAGTGGCGGTGGCGGCTGCAGTAGCAACGGAAGCAGTGATGGTGAAGGGATAGTGGCGGTGGCGGCTGCAGTAGCAACGGAAGCGGTGATGGTGAAGGGATAGTGGCGGTGGCGGCTGCAGTAGCAACGGAAGCGGTGATGGTGAAGGGATAGTGGCGGTGGCGGCTGCAGTAGCAACGGAAGCAGTGGTGGCGGCGGCGGCGGGAATAGAAGCAGTGGCAGAAACATTGAGAGTAACTGTTACCTGAAGGTTATTTCGAGGGTCACCATGCCTGGTCCCAGACCAAGCCTCTTGACTGATGGTGTAATCACCCAGGCTGTTGGTGCTAGCTGCAAGCAGTCCAACAACTGATCAGGAACTGGCCTAAACCTAGCAAGTTTCCTCTTGAAAACACCTAGGAGTCGGTTGGTAATTTCCCTCATGAATGGAAGGAGGGTACTGAAAGTCTTTATTTCCGTTACACCTCTTAACTTTGTGTAGTCATTGCGCCCTTACGGGGTATCTTGTACCCTATGCCAAGCCGTTTGCTTTCGTGGGGAGCGATTGCAGTATGCAGATTTTGGACCAATTCTTCCAGAAGTTTCCAGAGGCCAGAGTGGTGAGAGCAGCAACTTTTGGGCAAGGGATATCTGCAGCTGGTGTTGAGGTTACTCCAAAGCTCCTTCCATGACTACTGTTGTATAGGAGGCTATAGGTGGGAATAAAGATGTTTTCTGATATAACAACACAAGATGAATTCAAGGTTCCTTGCACCCAGCATAAGAAAAATATGAACAGCCGCCGTGCTAGGAATAGGTCACCGGTGATTAATTTCCCCGGGGGCCGTGAAGTCGATATGAAAGAGGGGTTGAGGGTGTGGGGGACGTGGGGGTGAGGGGACAGGAACTTCCTCTCCTCCGGAATATTTTCTTATTTAAAATTAGGTACATCAACAATGTGCTGCTACCCTATTCTATATGACAGTTACAGTGGGAATAAAAGCTATCTGTTTCCTCTGATATTCCATCGTGCAGGGTGTTGAAATCCGTAAGCCAGAGCTGGGAGACTTCAGCAGGGCATTGAGGATATCATCAAGTATTCCAGTAAAGGTTTCACCTACGGGAGTTTAAAAGGTTTCCTTCCAGCATAGCTGGAGTTACTGTCACTTATACCATAGACAGGAAAATAGAATTATTATGAAGATATCTCCATCATCCCAGAGCGGGAGCAAGAAAAATTATATTCAGGAGGCGGAGGAAAGAAAAAAATGGAGAAATGTGGATGTCATGAGATATTTAACTGCATTACATAGAAGGGTGTCAGCATACTGGGAATACCACTTCCAGGGCCAGAAATGAGGTCAGCACTAGCTAGAATAAAATGGAATAGATGATTAAATTTCATGAAGGTAAATTGGTTGTAAATAAAAAAAGGAAGAAAATAGGAAACGGTGTGAAGTTTAAATGAGACAAGAGCAATTCATAATGTTTATCCCTGTGGGGTCATTTTCCCGTAGCCCAGTCACATGAAACCTGGTTGACAGCCTGATCAGTAGGTACCACTTTAAATTATCATGAATGGTTGTTATGAACTAAATTAATGCTCTCCTGTCTTCGTTTTTTAACTCTCTCACATCATCAGTTAACAGTGAAACATAATTTTGGTGGTAGAGGTTGTGGCATTGTTTGGTCATGGTTGTTGGATTGCCGTAACTGATTCATAATGTAACGTTCTTTTATAAGTGATTGGAGAGAAATTGGCATTGTTTTAATCTTTGTTGGTAAATAATTTATATTTTTATTATTGTTTTAATTTAATTATTATTCAGTTTAACAATAATAATGTGTATTTACAGGGTATATTGTCCTTCCTGAGTGCTCCGCTAATAGGCGCGCTCTCAGACTTATGGGGCCGCAAGTTCTTCCTGTTCATCACTGTGTTTTTCACTTGCCTCCCTATCCCATTTATGAAGATCAACACATGGTGAGTTGCTCTTAATGCATTATACATAATCTGATTAGTTTTATTGTTGTGCTCTTTGTACTACATTACATGTATCAAATAATTTTTCACAGTAATTTTTGTTGTGTAATTTACATCTTTTTCTTTGAAATGGAATGTGTTGTGTGTCTTGAATATCTGTTTGGTAATTTTATCAGGTAGGTTTTTTAGATTTTTGGTGTTTGCTCGTTTTTTGTATGTATATTGATATCTTATGGTCAGTTTGTAGCACAAGAATATGTGGATACACAAAAGATATAGCAACTAGCCCCTAAAGTGGTTAGCAGGAGTATATCTGGGAATAAAGCTCATAGGTAATACACTAAAAAAAAAAACCTGTAGTATTTGTGACTTTACTGTAATTCAATTATGTAAAAATCATATAAAATATTCATGACTTATTGTGTATTTCAAGTTACTGCTAGGTTATCAGCTAACTTTTAATTTGTTTATATATACATCATACGTGTGTGTGTGTGTGCGCCTGCACACACACACACACACACACACACATATATATATATATATATATATATATATATATATATATATATATATATATATATATATATATATATATATATATATATCGTGCCGAATAGGCAGAACTTGCGATTTTGGCTTAAATAGCAACGCTCATCTTGCCATATAGGACAAGTGAAAATTTGTGTATGCAATAATTTCGCCAAAATCATTCTGAACCTAACGAAAAAAATATATTTCACTGTTTGTTTAGTATTAAATTACTGTAAACAAATCTAAAATATATTTAGTTGGGTTAGGCTAAAATAAATTGTTCTTGTTATAATAAGGTTAGGTAAGTTTTCTAAGATTCTTTTGGAGCAAAATTAAAATTTTTTACATTAACATTAATGAAAAAATATATCTTTAAACGTATAAGAGAAAATTTTAGAAAGGACTTAATTTTAAATGAGTTCTTGCTAATTGACCAGTTTTACATATTCGGCACGACACACACACATTATATATATATATATATATATATATATATATATATATATATATATATATATATATATATATATATATATACATACATTATATAGGTATGTGTGTATGTATATGTATGTACAGTGGAACCTCGGTATTCGAATTTAATTCGTTCCAGAATGCTGTTAGAGTGCCGTTCTGTTCGAGTACCAAACAATTTTTTCCCAACCAGTTTTCTTTTTTGTTGGCTGTTTTCACTAATCTTCTAAGGTCTCATGGTAACTTATTTATACAAATAATATTAAAAAAAAAACAAGAAAAAATGCGGAGAAACACTAAATAGTTTACAGTCAAAATTGTGTTTGTTTGGTCGAGTGCCAGTCAAAACGTTTGACTACCGAGCAATTTTTTTTTACCAAACAGAGCGTTCGAATACCGAGGTTCCACAATGTGTGTGTGTGTGTGTGTGTGTGTGTGTGTGTGTGTGTGTGTGTGTGTGTGTGTGTGTGTGTGTGCGCGCGCGCGCGTGTGTGTGCGTGTGTGTGTGTAAGATATATTATATATATTATTATTATTTATTATTTATGTCTTTGCAAATAGTACATTGAGATTATGTATTTACAATAATGGGTTGCAATGCAAAGAGAGCCTCTATTATGCCTAGGCAGTATGGGCCGACTTAACCTTATTGGCTTACTGACTACTTAACACTAAGAATTATATAATAGTTGTACAGTAGAATATTAATTATATCATAGTTGTGCAGTAGATTATTAATTATAAGTGAATCTAATTTATATAAGACAAAAGATATATTCATATATTCAAAAATGCTTTTTGTGAAAACAATGATTCAATTATATTCCTGTCGACAATGGATAAAAGGTTCAAAAGTAATTTGTTGAAATTATATGGGAATACATAATTGAGTATGTGAGTACTGAGTATTTAGCATTTAGTCTAGGGTGATTAAGTGGCTTTTGAGAAGAGTCTTAAATTGATTTTCAGACCGGGTTACTTTAGTATCTTCTGGTAATGAATTCCATATTTTGGGGCCCTTTGTGCATAGATTTTTTACAGTGTGATATGGACACGAGGTACATCAAAATGAGATCTGTGTCTTGTGTTATGGTCATGTGTCCTGTTAAGGTTGGTGAGGAGAAGTTTGAGTGGAGGATTTATATTTGCGTGTATTGTTCTATGTATGTAGTAGGCACATGAATAAGTATGGATGTTCTTAATGGTGAGCAGATTTAGACTTTTGAAAATTGGTGGAGTATGCTGGCGGGAGTGGGAATTTGTTATTCTGACTGCTGCCATTTGCTGGATTATTAGAGATCTTAGATGATTGAATGTTGTTGATCCCCATGCACAAATTCCATATGTGAGATAAGGGTATATGAGTGAATGGTACAGTGCCAGGAGAGCTGATTGTGGAACGTAGTACCGTATCTTTGATAGTATGCCTGCAGTCTTAGAGATTTTCTTGGTGATTTGTTGTATATGTGTCTGGGACTTAAGGCTACTGTCAAGGTGAATACCTAGGAATTTTCCCTCTGTGAGTCTTGTGACTGATGATCCGTTTAGCGTTATGTTAAGTGGATCATTTGCAGCTTTGTTTCCAAACTGAATTAAATATGTTTTATCGGTATTCAGGGAAAGTTTATTTAAGTCATCATCCAGGCAGATATTTTCTGCAATTCGGCATTGACAATGTTGGCGAGTATGATTGGGTTTGGGTGAGAGAAGATGTATGTAGTGTCATCTGCAAATAATATGGGTTTGAGCAGCTGTGATGCATTCGGTAGACCATTGATGTAAAGGACACTTCCGTGTGGGACTCCTACTGTGATTGGTTGGGTGGAAGAGTTTGCACCATTTGCATACACACACTAAATTCTGCTATTAAGGTACGACTTTAGGTAGTTGAAGGAGTGGCCTCTGATACCGTAGTGCATTAATTTGGAGTACAGCAGTTCATTGTCGATTGTATCAAAAGCTTTACGTAAATCAATGAAAATGCCCAGCGGGACTTATTTCTTTTCGAGTGCAGTATATATTAGTTCAAGCATGTGTATGATAGCATCATTTGTGCTTTTATTATTCCTGAATCCAAACTGACAAGGGTTTAATATGTTGTGTGAGACGAGGTAGGAATAGATCCGTCTATGAATTAATTTTTCAAAGATTTTAGAGAACAGTGATAAGTTAGATATTGGTCTATAGTTATTCAAGTCAGCTTGGCCACCTCCTTTGTGGATCGGAGTGATCCTTGCTATTTTGGGGATTATTGGGAAGGTAGATGATTCAATATATATGTCGTGCCGAATAGGCAGAACTTGCGATCTTGGCTTAAATAGCAATGCTCATCTTGTCATATAGGACAAGTGAAAATTTGTGTATGCAATAATTTCGTCAAATTTATTCTGAACCTAACGAAAAAAATATATTTCATTGTGTTTGTTTAGTATAAGTTATTGTAAACAAATCTAAAATCTATTTTGTTTGGTTAGGCTAAAATAAATTGCGTTTGTTATAATAAGGTTAGGTAAGTTTTCTAAGATTCTTTTGGAGCAAAATTATAAATTTTTACATAAACATTAATGAAAAAAAAATATCTTTAAACGTACAAGAGAAAATTTTAGAAAGGACTTAATTTTAAATGAGTTTTTGCTAATTGACCAGTTTTACATATTCGGCACGACATATATATATATATATATATATATATATATATATATATATATATATATATATATATATATATATATATATATATATATTATATATATTATATTACATAATTTTCTTTCTTTTTTGGGTCACCCTGCCTCGGTGGGAGACGGCCGACTTGTTAAAAAAAAAATATGGTACAAAAATGTTTAAGATATATATATATATATATATATATATATATATATATATATATATATATATATATATATATATATATATATATATATATATATGCAGGACAAACCATGGGGGGTGTAAATCTTTAGCTCAAGTACTTTCACACTTCTCAGTGCGTCATCAGGAGCTGTGCAATGTTTGCAAGGGAGCAACCAAAACAGGGAGAGAGGTCTCAGAGTAGCGTAGGTGTCACTTGCCACAGTTACCCTTAGACTTATTTAGTTAGAGTCTAAGGGTAATCGTGGCCAGTGACACCTACGATATTCTGAGACCTGAATATTAAAATGATCTCTCTCCCTGCTTTGGTTGCTCCCTTGCAACATTGCGCAGCTCCTGATGATGCACTGAGAAGTGTGAAAGTACTTGAGCTAAAGTTCCCCCCCCCCCATGGCTTGTCCTGCATAGTTAAGATCACCCGTCTGCGATTGTATGTATGTATGTATGTATATTATATATATATATATATATATATATATATATATATATATATATATATATATATATATATATATATATATATATATATATATACAATAAGATCACAGTAAACAGGTGATTTCAGAATATGCAAAACAACCACTGTGAAAGAATAGAGAAATTCCAAGCGCTTTCGTGACTACTCACATTATCAAGGAACATTATCTTTCAGAGTGGTAGTTTTGCATGCATATATATATATATATATATATATATATATATATATATATATATATATATATATATATATATATATATATATATATATATATATATATGTATATATGGTATATATGTATGGTGGCCTGGTGGCTAAAGCTTCCGCTTCACACACGGAGGGCCCGGGTTCGATTCCCGGCGGGTGGAAACATTCGACACGTTTCCTTACACCTGTTGTCCTGTTCACCTAGCAGCAAATAGGTACCTGGGTGTTAGTCGACTGGTGTGGGTCGCATCCTGGGGGACAAGATTAAGGACCCCAATGGAAATAAGTTAGACAGTCCTCGATGACGCACTGACTTTCTTGGGTTATCCTGGGTGGCTAACCCTCCGGGGTTAAAAATCCGAACGAAATCTTATCTTATCTTATATATATGTATATATATATATGTATATATATATATATATATATATATATATATATATATATATATATATATATATATATATATATATATATATGTATATATATATATATATATATGTATATATATATATATATGTATATACGTATATATATATATATATATGTATATATATATATGTATATACATATATATATGTATATATATATATATGTATATATATATATATATATATATGTATATATATATATATGTATATATATATATATGTATATATATATATATATATATGTATATATATATATATGTATATATATATATGTATATATATATATATATATATATATATATATATATATATATATATATATATTATATATATATATATATATATTGTGTCGAATAGGTAAAACTTGCAAGTTTGGCTTAAATAGCAATGCTCTTCTTGCCAAATAAGGCAAGCAAAAAATATATTTCATTGTGTTTGTTTATTATTAAATTATTGTATAATTATCTAAAATATATTTAACTGGATTAGGCTAAATTAAATTCCGCTTGTTATAATAAGGTTTGGTAAGATTTCTAAGGTTCCTTTGGTACAAAATTATTAATTTTTACGTTAACATAAATGAAAAAATATATCTTTAAAAATATTAGAGAAAATTTTAAAAAGGACTTAATTTTAAACGAGTTCTTGCTAATTGACCAGTTTTACCTATTCAGCACATCAAACACACACACACACACACCCACACACGCACCAGTTTGGAACCCACACCTAGCCAAGCACGTGAAGAAACTAGAGAAAGTGCAAAGGTTTGCAACAAGACTAGTCCCAGAGCTAAGAGGTATGTCCTACGAGGAGAGGTTAAGGGAAATCAACCTGACGACACTGGAGGACAGGAGAGATAGGGGGGACATGATAACGACATACAAAATACTGAGAGGAATTGACAAGGTGGACAATGACAGGATGTTCCAGAGATTGGACACAGTAACAAGGGGACACAGTTGGAAGCTGAAGACACAGATGAATCACAGGGATGTTAGGAAGTATTTCTTCAGCCACAGAGTAGTCAGTAAGTGGAATAGTTTGGGAAGCGATGTAGTGGAGGCAGTGGAGGCAGGATCCATACATAGCTTTAAGCAGAGGTATGATAAAGCTCACGGCTCAGGGAGAGTGACCTAGTAGCGATCAGTGAAGAGGCGGGGTCAGGAGCTCGGACTCGACCCCCGCAACCTCAACTAGGTGAGTACACACACCCTCACACACACCCTCGCACACACACACACACACCCTCACACACACCCACACACACACACACACACACACACACACACACACACACACACACACACACACACACACACCCGACAAAGACAGGATGTTCCAGGGAGGGGACACAGAAACAAGAGGCCACAATTGGAAGTTGAAGACACAAATGAGTCAGAGAGATAGTAGGAAGTATTTCTTCAGTCATAGAGTTGTAAGGCAGTGGAATAGCCTAGAAAATGACGTAGTGGAGGCAGGAACCATACACAGTTTTAAGACGAGGTTTGATAAAGCTCATGGAGCGGGGAGAGAGAGGGCCTAGTAGCAACCGGTGAAGAGGCGGGGCCAGGAGCTAGGACTCGACCCCTGCAACCACAAATAGGTGAGTACACCCACTCCAGCAGAGCAAAGTTGCTGGTTATGCGGGATTTCAACCACAGGGAGATTGACTGGGAAAACCTGGAGCCACATGGGGGTCCCGAAACATGGAGAGCCAGGATGTTGGACGTGGTGCTGGAAAACCTCATGCACCAACATGTTAAGGACACTACCAAAGTGAGAGGGGAGGATGAACCAACAAGATTGGACCTTGTGATCACCCTGGGCAGCTCAGACATTGAGGACATCAAGTATGAGAGTCTCCTAGGAGCTAGCGACCACGTGGTTCTGTGCTTTGAATACATAGTAGAGCTGCAAGTGGAGAGAATAACAGGAGTTGAATGGGAAAAGCCTGACTATAAAAGAGGGGACTACATAGGGTTGAAGAACTTCCTGCGGGAGGTCCAGTGGGACAGAGAACTGGCAGGAAAGCCAGTAAATGAAATGATGGAATATGTAACAACAAAATTCAAGGAGGCAGTGGAAAGGTTTATTCCCAAGGGCAACAGTAACAACGGGAAGACCAGAACGAGCCCCTGGTTTACCCGATGGTGTAAGGAGGCAAAAACAAAGTGCAATAGAGAATGGAAAAAGTACAGAAGGCAGAGAACACACGAAAATAGGGAGATCAGTCGCAGAGCCAGGAATGAGTATGCACAGGTAAGGAGGGAGGCCCAGCGACAGTATGAAAATGACATAGCATCGAGAATCAAGACTGACCTGAAACTGTTGTATAGCCACATCAGGAGGAAGACAACAGTCAAAGACCAGGTGATCAGATTAAGGACAGAAGGTGGAGAACTCACAAGAAATGATCAGGAGGTATGTAAGGAGCTGAACAGGAGATTTAAGGAAGTTTTTACAGTAGAGACAGGAAGGGCTGTGGGAAGACAGCACAGAAGGGAACATCAAGAGGGAATATACCAACTAGTGTTGGATGACATATGAACAACTGAGGAGGAGGTGAAGAAGCTCTTAAGTGACCTTGACACCTCAAAGGCGATGGGACCGGACAACATCTCCCCATGGGTCCTTAGAGAAGGAGCAGAGATGCTGTGCGTGCCTCTAACAATCTTCAACACATCCCTTGAAACTGGGCAACTACCTGAGAAATGGAAGACAGCTAATGTAGTCCCCTTATTTAAGAAAGGGAACAGAAACAAGACGCTAAACTACAGACCTGTGTCTCTGACATGTATTGTGTGCAAAGTCATGGAGAAGATTATCAGGAGGAGAGTGGTCAAACACCTGGAAAGGAACAAAATTATAAATGAAAACCAGCATGGGTTCATGGAAGGCAAATCTTGTATCACAAACCTCCTGGAGTTTTATGACAAGGTAACAGAAGTAAGACACGAGAGAGAGGGGTGGGTAGATTGCGTTTTCCTAGACTGCAGGAAGGCCTTTGACACAGTTCCCCACAAGAGATTAGTGCAGAAGCTGGAGGATCAGGCGCACGTAAAAGGGAGGGCACTGCAATGGATAAGGGAATACCTGACAGGGAGGCAGCAACGAGTCAAGGTACGTGAAGAGGTATCACAGTGGGCGCCGGTTACGAGCGGGGTCCCACAGGGGTCAGTTCTAGGACCAGTGCTATTTTTGATATATGTGAACGACATAATGGAAGGAATAGACTCTGAAGTGTCCCTGTTCACAGATGACGTGAAGTTGATGAGAAGAATTAAATCGGACGAGGATGAGGCAGGACTGCAAAGAGACCTGGACAGGCTGGACATGTGGTCCAGTAACTGGCTTCTCGAATTCAATCCAGCCAAATGCAAAGTCATGAAGATTGGGGAGGGGCAAAGAAGACCGCAGACAGAGTATAGGCTAGGTGGACAAAGACTACAGACCTCACTCAGGGAGAAAGACCTTGGGGTGACCATAACACCGAGCACATCACCGGAGGCACACATCAACCAAATAACTGCTGCAGCATACGGGCGCCTGGCAAACCTGAGAATAGCGTTCCGATACCTTAATAAGGAATTGTTCAAGACGCTGTACACTGTGTATGTTAGGCCCATACTGGAGTATGCAGCACCAGTCTGGAACCCACACCTGGTCAAGCACGTCAAGAAGTTAGAGAAAGTACTAAGGTTTGCAACAAGGCTAGTCCCAGAGCTCAAGGGAATGTCGTACGAGGAAAGGTTAAGGGAAATCATGTAGACAGCCTGTACTGTCTGCACAGACAGCCCATGCTGTCTGCCAGCTTAGTTCATATTTTGCGCCATGCTGGTGCTGCCACCTATAGGCCTTGCCACTAAAGTATGCCCAGACTTGCCTCACCCTCACTCACACAGCGGCCTAGCAGCAACACACAAGGCCTCCCAGCTCTCTCTCGTGGGATGGCCCTGCCCGGGCCATGGGCACAAACACACAAGCCTGTGTACCCACCACGACTTAACAATAAACGAAGAAGCCTCCGAAGACGTATCATTAACCACCTGCTTGCAGCACCTACCAAACAAACCCGTTATAAATGGTAGCAGCTGTGGTCGCAGCAGTGTGTTTGCCCAAAGCGAGGAAGGAAGAGGTATGAAGTCATCATCTTCACTTCATCACCCTACACAAGAAGCATCCGTCTCTCAACAAGTTATCCTGATGTCGTGTCTGCACGTTTGAGCACCCAGACACAGGTACAAGCAGGATCCAGCCGAAATTTGCCGAAATTCTCCGAGAATTGTAAGTGGCATCACAGTGACCCCACTCTACAGCGTCCCACGCTACAGTGTCCCACGCTGTTTCTCAAGTCACGTGTTCAGCGTCACTTGTATGTTGCTGCTATTGTTGTTCAGCTCAGCACAGCTGTTTCAGCAAGCCAGAGGTGAGTTTTGTGGTGATTTCTGCGTCCAGTGTGAGCTCCACGTGTTTGTGGGTGGAGGAGGAGGAATGGCCAGATGCTCCCCTGCCATACACTCACCCACGCTCCTTGCCACCACACTACCATACACTCACCACTGCCCACTCCCTCTGCTCTGTTTTCTGCTGTTTTTCGTGTGATTCATTGCTAGAGCTGTGTATCCGAGTCCCTGAGGCCACTCGAAGCTACGTGGATCAGCATGCCACGTAGATCACGACACCAAGTGGATCACGACGCCACGTGGGTGTGGGCAATGTCACGTAGACCTACGAGCTACGTGAGTTACCAGATGTCCCAGGCCACATGCTGTGGTCTGCTGCCCGCATCACATTGACATCACCCACGATGCTGCCCGACTTCATGATGTCACGATGTCTGCCTGACGTCACCTCGAGATGTCTGCTGACGTCACAGTGCTGCTGACGTCACCTTGAGATGTCTGCTTACGTCAGTGCTGCTGACGTCATCACGCCTGACATCACATGATGTCACATCGAGTGTTTCTAGTAATTATTTTAATATTGTCGAGAAGATTGAGAGAAAATATATGTCGTGTGTTAATTAATTCCTCTCAGTCAGTGTTCTCACATGTTAGTGTACCGCGGGTGTGTAAAGTTTCCGTGTGTCCAGTGAGGTCTGAGCCAGACCTGAGTAGCACCACTGTGCTAAGTCACCCGTGTGACCAGTACGTTTGACAGCCGATGTCAAGACAGCTCCGAGTGACCGAGCCCTCTTGTACAGAAAGCTTTTATGCTCGTCGCTCGTGTTGTTCTGCAGAATCATACCTGCTACGATTCCCATCGAGATTCGTTTCACTTCACCTCCAGACCTTCAGAGTGCAGTTATATGTAGAGAAACAAGTCTGGGGACGCTTAGACTAACCTCTGCTATAACTCCAACTGTCGAGAGATGATACTTGCCAAGCCGCAGTTAGGCCTGTCGGCAGGTGCTGTGTCAGCCTCGTGTCACAAGCTTCAGTGAGCAGCCTGCACAGAGAAGATGTCACTTTGACTGCTAGCTCTCTCACTGCAGTCTGGTGTATGATGTTACGACTCCCAGATGTTTCGCCCAGTCGTCTCTGCCACGACTCGCTCCACGCTTGCCGGCAGTGACAGCCCAGTGACAGTACCAGTCGAGAAGTGTCCTCCTGAGTCGCTTGCCAGAAGTCCTGCCCAGTTGCCGAGTTTTGTCGACACCTCACTCGAGGGCACCAGCATGTCGTGCCACAGGTTGAGTGAAAACCTGCAGCGACTCCTACGATGACTGCTTCACCGTTCCAGAGGAGACCGTAACCTGTTACGTCACAGCTCAGCCTCAGCGATGTCTCCCGTGTTGCAGTATGTCCTGACGCAGGAAGGCGTGCAGTGATGCCCTTCGACGCTCACTGCCTATGACCACGATGTTTAGCACACCCCACATGTTTT
>NC_091320.1:26045320-26100320 GCF_038502225.1 Cherax quadricarinatus | reverse complement strand
AAATCTGGGACCACTTAGTACCTTGTTAGAGTGCCAGTTAACCCTTAACCCTTTCAGGGTCCATGCCATCTACGGCTTTACGTTCAGGGTCCAAACCGTAGATCTATGCCATGAGCTCAGCTCACTGTGATAAGCTGTGAGTGGTAAATTTGGGCCTAGATATGAGAGAATACATCTATGTGGTATGTGTGCACCACATAAAACAAATCCTGCGGCACAGTGTATAATGAGAAAAAAAAACTGAGACCGTGATTTTCGATTAAAACAGCGGCTTTGCAGTGTTTTTTCGTATGTTTTTTATAGTTGTATTTGCGATTTCTTGGTCTCATTTAATAGAATGGAAGATATATTACAGAAGTAGAGATGATTTTGATTGGTTTTAGTTCTAGAAATAGCTTGAAACTGAGCTAAAAGTAGCGGAAATGTTAAATTTTTGTCGATGTTCAAGAGTAAACAAACGACATCACACGTCTAATACACGCCAGCTGGTGGGTCTAATATACATTCACAAATGTGATGATGATATTTATACAATATTGCATAACAGTAAATCTTCTATTTTTTGGTTTGAATAAAAATTCATTATGTGAATAAAAAATAAAAATGGAATTCATTTGTAAAGCTTGAAAGCATAGCTAATGAGCAGAGGAAATGTTAGTTTAGTGCCAGGAATGTCTGCATTGTTTATTCTGGACCCTATTTTGAAATTGGAATATTTTGAACTTTGTGTTAAATTGGCCAAATTACCAATTTCCGATCACTTTATTTTGTAGTTGAAACAGTTGACTGGGCGATTTCTTGTGCTCAATCGATAGAATAGAAGTAATACTAGTGAAATAGCTAAGAATTTGGTCGGCTGGAATAATGTAATTGGCTTAAAATGGGAGTCAAAGTTGGCAAAATAGCCGATTCGTAAATATCCGACACATCAAAATTCGCGAGAGCATAATTTCGTCAAATTTCCATCAAATTTGGTACTTTTTGTTTTATTACCTTCAGAAAAAGATTCTCTACCATTTTATAAGAAAAAAAATAAAAAAATTTTTTTTTGAAAATTCTTGGACACTGGTGCACCCTTTGAAATTTGGCCTCTGGATCCTGAAAGGGTTAAACTGTCCAAACAGATCTACATTCACATGTGTAGTGCTCCAAAAGTAGATCTATGTTTTTTTACATATTTTCAAATATAGCAAAAAAAAAAATTAGATCAAAGTTTTTTTTACATGTTTTCAAATGTAAAAAAAAAAAAGCTCTACGTTTTTTTACATTCAAATGTTGAAAAAACATAGATCTACATATGGACAGTTTAAGGGTTAAATTGAGCGCCGGCTAGAGCAAACAGTGCAGCAAACACCAAGGATTCACTGATGTAATGTCATATTAACTCTCCCCTTTTAAGAGGAAAGTGATGTTAACCCATAGTTTAGGGTCTGTTTATCTGTCTCTATCTCTTTTTATCTGTCTCAAAGGTACACACAAATACAATTATACATAGTGTAAATTACCTAGGATAACCTAAAAATTCGAAGTGCTATACTGTGCTTGTAGATATAATGCATAAGAATACCTGTTGGTTCACAGTGGCTTTCTCAGAGACAGAGAGAGAGAGACAAGCAGAGAGACAGAAAGAGACAAGCAGACAGAGAGACAGATAATCAGAGACGGAGATAGGAGCTCATCAAATGTCACCCCTTATCTTATCTCTGCACCCTCACTGGCGCCCATCAAATGTCATCCCTTACCTTATTTTATCTCTGCACCCTCGCTGGCGCCCATCAAATGTCATCCGTTATCTCATCTTATCACTGCCCTCCCAGATGCTTGTCATTGACACTTGTTTTACACATTGCTTCAAGGGAACTTCTTCTTCTTTCTTCTTTCTTCTTCCTGCTTCTTCTTTTCTTCTTCTATACTCCTGTGTATCCAAAACATTGCTGGGACCTATAAATACTTTGTATATATTCCTAGACAATAGTGAATGACCAAGGCAGGTGTAAATGTCCACCTGTCAATGTGTTTGTGACAATTTGGGTACAATTTCAGTACCTAATAATATTTCCCATAAGAATTAATGTAAATACAATTAATCCATTCCAGACACCCAAAAATATTAACAAAATATACATTTTTTAAATGTTAACTATAGTTTTACATACACAAAACAATGAGAAAGAAATATAAACCACTAATTTTAATAATAAATGAACATTACATACCTTTATTGAAGACTCTTGTTTGCATATGGAAGAAGGCAAGGAGGAGAGAGGGAGTTAAGGTTATTGTTAGGAACGGGAATCCCCCTCCATAAGGACTTCATGTATCAAAGCCCTCTCTGGGGTTACTTCCCTTCTTTGTCTTTTACTGCCACTAGGACCAGCTTGAGAGTCACTGTACCCCTGTTGCACAAAAAAAACTGTCCAGACAGCTCCTTTTCTGGCATCTCTATGATTTGCCTGAAGTGGGACAAGGTTTTGTCACTGAACATGTTGCAGGTATGGCTTGTTTGAGCTTGGTCAGGGTGATATTTTTTCACAAAACTTCGCAACTCGCTCCACTTTGCACACGTCCTTAATCACTGAAGAAGGCACATTCTCCCCTCTCTCTTCCTCCTCTTCTAAAGCAATTTCCTCATCTGTGGTCTGTTGCTGTTGCAGATGAAGGACTTGAAGCTCTTCAGTGGTTACCTCTTCTCTGTGGTTGTCCACCAACTCTTCCACATCCTGGCCACTCACATCCAAACCCATGGACTTCTCCAAAGCCACAATACATTCCACAACAGGCAGAGGGTCAACAGGGTCAAGATCAGGGTCAGCCTCAAACCCTTCAAAATCCTTCTCTTGTACACATTCTGGCCACAATTTTCTCCAAGCAAGAGTTCAAAATCCTGGAAGTCACTTCCTCCCAAGCCTTACCTATAAGGCTTATGCAATGGAGGATACTGAAGTGATTCATCCAGAACTCTCTTAGGGTCAAGTCAGTGTCCGAGGTCACTTCAAAGCACCTTTGAAACATTGCTTTCATGTAGAGTTTTTTGAAGTTAGAAATGACCTGCTGGTCCATGGGCTGGATGAGAGGAGTGGTGTTAGAAGGCAAGAACTTCACTGTTATAAAACTTAACTCCACAGACAATTGGTCTACCAAGTTTCAAGGATGAGCAGGAGCACTGTCCATTACCAGGAGGCACTTGAGTAGCAATTTATTTTCCTGGAGGTATTTTTTCACACTTGGCTCAAACACTTCATGGACCAAGTCAATGAAAATTTGCCTTGTGACCCATGCCTTATTATTAGCTTTCCATATCACACACAATATACTCTTGACAACATTGTTTTTCTTGAACACTCTGGGATTTTCAGTGATACACCAGTAAAGGCTTCGCTTTGAAATCCCCACTAGCATTACCACAGAACAAAAGAGTAAGCCTATCCTTCATAGGCTTGGGCCCTGGCAGTGCCTTTTTCTCCTGCATGATGTAGGTCCTCTTTGGCATTTTCTTCTAAAAAAGGCCTGTTGTTCTTTGTCACAAGTGAAACTTGTTAGAGGAGGAATTCTTCAGCTTCTACATGCTCCTTGAATTCATGCACGAATTCTTCAGCTGCATGTTTGTCTGAACTTGCAGCCTTGCCATGCCTTACAACACTGTGTATGCCACTGCACTTCTTAAATTTCTCAAACCAGCCTTTGCTGGCCTTAAATTCACTAACAGCAGCACATGTTCCAGGCATTTTCTTTACGAGATCTTCATGCAGCTGCCTTGCCTTTTCACAAATGATCGACTCCACACCACCATCTCTCGCTAATTGTTTATCGTTGATCCACACCAACAATAGCTTCCCCACATCTTCGATTATTGGTGATCTTTGTTTCATTAGTGTATTTACCCCTTTTGCAACATAAGCTTCCTTGATTTCTACTTTTTTTTTGCCAGGATAGAAGTGATTGTTGATTTGGATTTCCCATACATCCTGGCAAGCTCCAGGACACGTACACCACTCTTATACTTTGCTACAATTTTTTTCTTGAATTCTATCATGTTTCTCACTTTCTTTACCAAAGGGCTGGTACTAGGAACTTTCTTTGGACTCATGGTGGCTTATTTTGCAGTTGCACTCAATAAGCAACCACAAAACAATGGATTATAACGAAATGTTTGGATGAATGCATGAAGCCTTGCTCACTCACCCAGAGACATAGCCAGACTGACTCACGAACTTGTTTTTTTTTTTTATGTTATATACATTATGTAAATGCAACCTTCTAAAATGTATTAGAGAAAAATTAGCTCTAGGAAATAATGAAAATGAGATGGTATAATAATCTTGAATTTGGTTAATGCACATTGTGATACCAGTTTAGAAATTAAATACATAGTATTGAAAGTGTGGAAATATTAGCTCTGTATGGTAAATTAATATATATACAGGAGGTCCTCAACTGAAATACCTCAAGTTACACGTCCACACATACAAATGAGGCACTTAGAAACAAGAAAATGTTTTATAACTGCCAAGGTACAGTACAAACACATGGGAAGCATATGGTTTATAAGATATTGAGGTTGTGCTGTACTAGTGATAGCATGAATAATTAATGAAGAAAAGAGTAATCCTGTAATACTGATATATGTAAAAACACTGAACATCATTTTCATAGATTAACATTTTAATGCATGGTCACTACTGTGATGAAAAGTAAAATAGCTTTGCAACCGTAATCACTTCACATTTGTCCACAGGTGCACAGCGATGACCTTGTGGTTGGTTTAGCAACAGCGATAGCAATATTGGATGTTTTCTTCATTCTTGTGGCAGTACCTGAGTCTTTACCAGAAAAGCTTAGATTATCATCTTCGTGGAGTGCCCACATCTCCTGGGAACAAGCTGACCCTTTCTCGGTAAATAAGGCCATCTGACTTTTTCTAATATTATTTTTTTTCTTTCTCAATTATTATATGTATGTACAGTGCTCGTCACGGCATTATGCCAGGTGAGCACCCCTGCATAATGCCGTGACAAAAATCAAAGGCCTACCATACAGGGGGGTCTTTTTTCGTCAGTGTATTATGCTGGGTAACAGCCATTAGCATGACATCACAGCCTGCCGCCACACTCCACAGTGGCTCCTCAGTACTCATGTGGCTGCCGTGGTGAAAGTGTTGTATTTTTGTCTCTCACCCACCCCATCTTTTGTCCAGTGTTCCCTTTCATTTTGGGGACTTGCATGTTTGATTATGGGTAAAAGGAAGTCTTTAACACCTGAAACTATAGCTCAAATCATAGGGTTTCACAAAGCTGGGCAACAGACGAAAGAAATAGTGGACAATGTTGGTGTGTGTGAGCATTCAGGGAGGAACTGGGTACAGTGTTTCAAGGCTGGTGGTGGTGTCGAGAAACTGTCTGCCAAACCTCCGCCTAGCCCCTCAAAGAAGACTTCTGTTCGTACCTTAACTGTGTTAAAGAAGCAGTTAGAAAGTACACCTAAGATAACTGCTAGAGAACTGAAAGAAAATAACCCACATCTTCTCTCAGAGGTGTCTGTAAGAACTGTTAGCAGATGTGTGTCAGAAGTGGGCTACAGTAGTCACTGCCAGGTTAAGAGACAGATCCTCTCCAAGCAACAGAAGAAATGTAGGCTGGATTATGCAAATATCTTCACTGGAATCCTCAACAGTGGTCTGAAGTACTTCAGAGTGATGAAGAACCTTCACTGTCACCTGTAACTGTGGGGGACATGTACCATCCCAGAGGAAGTGACCCGCTAGACCCACGCTACACCTGTGGAACCACCAAACACCCAGACTCGCTCATGGTTTGGGGGTGTTTCGGTGCTCAGAGTGTTGATGAACTAATTGTGCTTCCCAAAAACCAGTATATGAACCAGTATAATTACCTGGAGTTATTGTATGACAGTTTACCTGAGGCATTTGGCAAGTGTGGGGCTACAGTTTTTATGCACCGTGTCATACTGCCAAATCTTAGTTCAGTGGCTTAAGGACTGCAAAGTGAGGTTCTTTAATGACTGGCCAGGCAATTCCCCAGACCTAAACCCTATTGAGAACCTCTGGTTAGTAGCAAAACAAAGTTTACTGGGCAAGGATATCAGTTCCATCCTGCTGCTGGAGGCTTCTCTACATGAGGCATTGAATAATATACCTCCCCAAACCCTCAAGAATTTGTGTGAAAGTCTTCCTACATGGCTGAGGGATGTGATTAAGCGTAAAGGATGCAGCACCAAGTATTAAAACCTCAGTAAATGTGCAAATATATATATATTATAATATATATATATTATAATGTTTGGTACGTGTGTGGGGGAGGGGCAGCATAATGCCGTGACGAGGACTGTATATACGTTTACCCTAGGTAGTAGGTTGGTAGACAGCAAATGCCCAGGGAGGTACCACCATCCTGCCAAGTGAGTGTGAAACAGAAGCCTGTAATTGTTTTACATGATGGAAGGATTACTTGTGTCTTTTTTCTGTCTCATAAACATGCAAGTTTTCAGGTATGTCATGCTTCTTCTACTTATGCTTAGGTCACACTGCACATGCATGAACAATCGTATATAACACCCCTCTGGGTTTTCTTCTATTTTTCTTAATAGTTCTTGTCCTTGTTTATTTCCTCTTATCTCCATGGGGAAGTGGAACAGAATTCTTCCTCCGTAAGCCATGTGTGTCGCAAGAGGCAACTAAAATGCCAGGAGCAAGAGGCTAGTAACCCCTTCTCCTGTATATATTACTAAAGTTAAAAAAAAAGAAACTTCCGTTTTTCTTTTTGGGCCACCCTGCTTCAGTGGGATATGGCCAGTTTGTTGAAAGAAAGAAAGATGTATGTTTATACTTAATTCACAAACAAGCAAAATTATTTACGAACATTGTATCTCAATATAAAACAGGATTTGAATTTGTGCATTCTACATCAGAGCACACAGTACTTTAGCAGTTATGTATGTTGTTCTTCGTAATGTAACTTTTTTATTCTATTTTTTTTTTTTTCAAATTAAATTCACAAACCCAGTATATAGGGGTAGTAAAGAAAATATTGAAACAGCAATAGGTAGAAACCACCTGAATTTTCTATGAAGTATGTTTATTCTCTTCTCTGAGATTGTGGGTCCCCAGTCAGTTTTATAAGTGGTACATCCTCCCCCACTCCTCTCTTTCTCTCTCCTCCCTCCCCTCTCCTCCTTCCCAGGTGCACTTTTCATATCCCACCTGCATAAGTCTTGAATTCATGCACTTATATTCCCCCTTTTCTTTCAATAATTGACCATTAAATATTACAACTACTCCTTAGTTTCAGATACACCTGTTCTCCCATTTACACTTCCCCACTGAAATTCTCCTGTCTCCTCTAGTTTCATTTTGCTTAAAGCTAAGACATCCAGCTTATCATTCATAACATTCACAATTAATTCTTTCTACACATCTGTATTGCACCAATGCACATTCAAACAATGTACCCTTTATTTTTTTCCTCTGTCCTAATAGTAATTTATACAGGAGAAGGGGTTACTAACCCCTTGATTGTGGCTTGTTAGTAACCTTTTACAACATGAATGGCTTATGGAGAATGAATTCTCATCCACTTCCTCACAGAGATGAAAGGAGACACTAAAAGAACAAGACTATTAAGAATCTAGAAAAATTCAGATGAGTGTGTATACACATATACATGCACAGCTACATGTGTAGTATGAACTCGATCTCTAGTATGTACTGAGTGGTTGCTGTCTACCAACCTACTACATGTAGTATAACAGTAAATTAGTCACAGTACCTGCAAATTGATACTGATAGCAAATTGTTAAACACTAAACCTGTGTTGGCCATTCACCAAAAGAAGTGGTGGAAGCTCAATCCTCACTGCTAATTGATTAATTAAATTTTGAATATGGATTGTAAAAATGTGCAAAATGCTTAAAATAGTTTCCTTTCTTTGTGATTATGATTTGTGTAATACAGCGAATTGGTCATGGCAGCAGCATATTGATAATGATAGTGTGAATTTGATAATGTTAGAATATATTTAATGCTGAATAACTTAATGGTTCTAATGCTTTGTAAATGAAGTAAAACCAGCAAACCCAGTTTATATATTATTATTTATCGCAGGCTTTGTGGAAAGTGGGCAAGGACCGCAATGTGCTGTTAATCAGTGTATCGGTCTTTCTGTCCTACTTACCAGAGGCTGGCCAGTATTCCTGTTTCTTCGTCTACCTCAGGCTGGTAAGTCTTGACAGTCATTTTCTGGTAAATACGTTGTGACAGGTATCAAGGTGGTGAAATTGAGTATTATTATTATTATTATTGTTATTACTATTATATCATACCTCTACTTGTATTGGAGTAGGATAATTTAGAACCTTAACCATATACAAGCAGCTGTATCTAAGTATCATTGTTATTCATGACTTATGTTGTATTTTATAGTTTATGCTATATTTTTTCTATTTTTAACATGCTATCTCCTATCAGAAGATTGCTAAAAAAAAAAAAATACATTCACCTCATTTGTTCAATAGCTGTCTTGCCAGAAGCGCACAAACATCACTATTCAAATGACTCTCTGAACTGCAATATCCCCACCCTTAATTCACTCCGTTGAAGTTATTTTGAATAGGTCCTTGCATTTCGAACATGTGCAGTTACAGTTGGGGCACTTTAGAACTACAAATAACTAGTTTCTTATTAATGTCAATCTGCAGATACAAACATTGCAGATGCATCCTAACAGAAAATCCTTTCCTTTACTTTCAACACACTGGCCGTATCCCACAGAGGTGGGGTGGCCCAAAAGGAAAAACGAAAGTTTCTCCTTTTACATTTAGTAATATATATAGGAGAAGAGGTTACTAGCCCCTTGCTTCCAGCATTTTAGTCGCCTATTACGACACGCGTGGCTTACGGAGGAAGAATTCTGTTCCAGTTCCCCAAGGAGATAAGAGGAAATGAACAAGAACTAGAAAAAAAATAGAAGAAAACCCAGAGGGGTATGTTTGTATATATATGCTTGTACATGTATGTGTAGTGTAACCCAAGTGTAAGTAGAAGTAGCAAGACATACCTGAAATCTCCAAACAGAAAATATTTTTAGAAAATTATTTCTATCGGTTATTTCACTGAATGCATTCATATATTAATGTATATTTTTTATGCATGTGTGGAGAGCTCATATTTGCAGGATAGGGATTAGTCAAGAACTATAGATATCACATTTGGAGAGAGGGAGTATGGAAGAAATGAATGTTTTCAGATATTTGGGAGTTGACTTGTCAGTGGATGGTTTTAAGAAGGATAAGTCTGAATGTGCGTGGATGTTGTGCGAATGATAAGAAAGAGATGATTGTGGATATTATGAATGAGAAGAAGCTGGATGTTCTGGCTTTAAGTGAAACAAAGCTGAAGGGGGTGGGTGAGTTTCATTAGAGAGGAATAAATGGGATTAGGTCAGGGGTTTCAAATAGAGCTAGAGCTAAAGGAGTAGCAATAATGTTGAAGGATAAGCTATGGCAGGAAAAGAGGGGTTATAAATGTATTAATTCAAGGATTATGTAGAGTAAAATAAAGGTTGGATGTGAGAAGTGGGTTATATAAAGCGTATATGCACCTGGGGAAGAGAGAAGAATAGAGGAGAGAGAGAGATTTTGGGAAATGTTGAGTGAATGCATGGGGAGTTTTGAACCAAGTATGAGAGTACTTGTGGTTGGGGATTTTAATACTAAAGTGGAGGGAGTAGTAGGTAAATTTGGGGTGCCAGGGGTAAATGAAAATGGGGAACCTTTAATTGAGCTGTGTGTAGAAAGGTTTGGTAATAAGTAATACATATTTTATGAAAAAGAGGATAAATAAATATACAAGGTATGATGTAGCACATAATGAAAGTAGTTTGTTAGATTATGTATTGGTGGATAAATGGTTGATGGGTAGGCTCCAGGATGTGCACATTTATAGAGGGGCAACTGATATATCGGATCATTATCTAGTTGTAGCTACAGCTAGAGTAAGAGGTAGATGGGATAAGAGGAAAATGGCAACAAGAAGTAAGAGGGAGGTGAAAGTGTATAAACTAAGGGAGGAGGAAGTTAGGGTGAAATATAAGCAACTATTGACAGAAAGGTGGGCTGGTGCAAGTATGAGTAGTGGGGGATTTGAAGAGGGTTGGAATAGTTTTAAAAATGCAGTATTAGAATGTGGGGCAGAAGTTTGTGGCTATAGGAGGGTGGGTGCAGGAGGAAAGAGGAGTGATTGGTGGAATGATGAAGTAAAGGGTGTGATAAAAGAGAAAAAGGTAGCTTATGAGAGGTATTTACAAAGCAGAAGTGTTATAAGAAGAGTAGAGTATATGGAGAGTAAAAGAAAGGTGAAGAGAGTGCTGAGAGAGTGCAAAAGGAGAGCGGATGATAGAGTGGGAGAGGCACTGTCAAGAAATTTTAATGAAAATAAGAAAAAAAAATTTCAGTGAGTTAAACAAGTTAAGAAAGCCTAGGGGACGAATGGATTTGTCATATAAAAACAGAGTAGGGGAGTTAGTAGACGGGGAGATGGAGGTATTGGGTAGATGGCGAGAATATTTTGAGAAACTTTTAAATGTCGATGAAGAAAGGGAGGCGGTAATTTCATGCACTGACCAGGGAGGTATACCATCTTTTAGGAGTGAAGAAGAAGAGCAGGATGTAAGTGTGGGGGAGGTGCGTGAGGCGTTACGTAGAATGAAAAGGGGTAAAGCAGCTGGAATTGACGGAATCATGACAGAAATGTTGAAAGCAAGGGGGTACATAGTGTTGGAGTGGTTGGTATTTTTGTTTAATAAATGTATGAAAGAGGGGAAGGTACCTACGGATTGGCGGAGAGTGTGTACAGTCCCTTTATATAAAAGGAAGGGGGACAAAAGAGATTGTAAAAATTATAGAGGAATATGTTTACTGAGTATACCAGGAAAAGTGTACAGTAGGGTTATTATTGAAAGAATTAGAGGTGAGACAGAATGTAGAATTGCGGATGAGCAAGGAGGTTTTAGAGTGGGTAGGGGATGTGTAGATCAAGTGTTTACATTGAAGCATATATGTGAACAGTATTTAGATAAAGGTAGGGAAGTTTTTATTGCATTTATGGATTTAGAAAAGGCATATGATAGAGTGGATAGGAGAGCAATGTGGCAGATGTTGCAAGTATGTATATGGAATAGGTGGTAAGTTACTTAATGCTGTAAAGAGTTTTTATGAGGATAGTGAGGCTCAGGTTAGGGTGTGTAGAAGAGAGGAAGACTACTTCCTGGTAAAAGTAGGTCTTAGATAGGGATGTGTAATGTCACCTTGATTGTTTAATATATTTATAGATGGGGTTGTAAAAGAAGTAAATGCTAGGGTGTTCGGGAGAGGGGTTGGATTAAATTATGGGGAATTAAATACAAAATGGGAAGTGATGCAGTTACTTTTTGCTGATGATACTGTGCTTATGGGAGATTCTAAAGAAAAATTGCCAAGGTTAGTGGACAAATTTGGGAGTGTGTGTAAAGGTAGAAAGTTGGAAGTGAACATAGAAAAGAGTAAGGTGATGAGGGTATCAAATGATTTAGATAAAGAAAAATTGGATATCAAATTGGGGAGGAGGGGTATGGAAGAAGTGAATGTTTTCAGATATTTGGGAGTTGACGTGTCAGCGGATGGATTTATGAAGGATGAGGTTAATCATAGAATTGATGATGGGAAAAAGGTGAGTGGTGCATTGAGGTATATTTGAAGGCAAAAAATGTTATCTATGGAGGCAAAGAAGGGAATGTATGAAAGTATAGTAGTACCAACACTCTTACATGGGTGTGAAGCTTGGGTTGTAAATGCTGCAGCGAGGAGGCGCTTGGAGGCAGTGGAGATGTCCTATCTAAGGGCAATTTGTGGTGTAAATATTGTGCAGAAAATTCGGAGTGTGGAAATTAGGAGAAGGTGTGGAGTTAATAAAAGTATTAGTCAGAGGGCTGAAGAGAGTTTGTTGAGGTGGTTTGGTCATTTAGAGAGAATGGATCAAAGTAGAATGACATGGAGAGTGTATAAATTTGTAGGGGAAGGAAGGCGGGGTAGGGGTCGTCCTCGAAAAGGTTGGAGGGAGGGGGTAAAGGAGGTGTTGTGGGTGAGTGATTTGGACTTCCAGCAAGCATGCGTGAGCGCGTTAGATAGGAGTGAATAGAGACGAATGGTATTTGGGACCTGATGAGCTGTTGGAGTGTGAGCAGGGTAATATTTAGTGAAGGGATTCAGGGACACCGGTTATTTTATATAACCGGACTTGAGTCCTGGAAATGGGAAGTACAATGCCTGCACTCTAAAGGAGGCGTTTGGGATATTGGCAGTTTGGAGAGATATATTGTGTATTTTTATACGCATATACTTCTAAACTGTTGTATTCTGGGCATCTCTGCAAAAACAGTGATTGTGTGAGTGAGGTGAAAGTGTTGAATGATGATGAAAGTATTTTCTTTTTGGGGATTTTCTTTCTTTTTGGGTCACTCTGCCTTGGTGGGAGACGGCCGACTTGTCGAAAAAAAAAAAAAAGGTTAACCATAGAATTGATGAAGGAAAAAAGGTTAGTGGTGCGTTGAGGTATCCATGGAGACAAACGTTATCTATGGAGGCAAAGAAGGAAATGTATAAAAGTACATGTATAGTGATACCAACACTCTTACATGGTTGTGAAGCTTGGGTTGTAAATGCTGCAGCGAGGAGGTGGCTGGAGACAGTGGAGATGTCCTGTCTAAGGGCAATGTGTGGTGTAAATATTATGGAGAGAATTTGGAGTGTGGAAATTAGGAGGAGGTGTGGAGTTACTAAAAGTATTAGTCAGAAAGCTGAAGAGGGGTTGTTGAGGTGGTTTGGTCATTTAGAGAGAATGGATCGAAGTTGAATGACTTGGAGAGCATATAAATCTGTAGGGGAAGGAATCAGGGTTAGGGGTCATCCTCGGAAAGGTTGGAGGGAGGGGTTAAAGAGGTTTTGTGGGCGAGGGGCTTTGACTTCCAGCAAGTGCATGTGAGTGTGTTAGATAGGAGTGAATGGTTTTTGGGACCTGATGAGCTGTTGGAGTGTGAGCAGGGTAGTATTTAGTGAAGGGATTTAGGGAAACTGGTTAGCCGGACTTGAGTCCTGGAAATGGGAACTACAATGCCTGCACTTTAAAGGAGGGGTTTGGGATATTGACAGTTTGGAGGGACTTCTAAACTGTTGTATCTGAGCGCCTCTGCAAAGACGATGATGTATGAGTGAGGTGAAAGTGTTGAATGATGATGAAAGTATTTTCTTTTTGGGGATTTTCTTTCTTTTTGGGTCACCCTGCCTCAGTGGGAGACGGCTGAGTTGTTGAAAAAAAAAATTATGATTTGTTAATGATAAATTATAAAAAATTCCAGTTTTATCAAATGTATTGATATTTTATATACAGCCTTTCCTCACTTAACGACAGTTCCATTCCTAAGAGCACATCGTTACCTTTACCTTTGATATACCTTTAAAGAATTTCGAGAGTATATCTACTCTCTGAGCCTGGTCATGGGCCAGGCTTGTCTGGTGCTTGCCTGGTCAACCAGGCTGTTGCTGCTGGAGGCCCGCTGCCCCACATATCCATCACAGCCTGGTTGATCTGGCACCTGGTGAAGATACTAGTCTAGTTTCCTCTTGAAGGTTTCAACACTTGTTCCAGCAGTGTTTCTGATATCTTCTGGTAAGATGTTGAAAAGTCTTGGACTCCGAATGTTGATACAGTGTTCCCTTATTGTCCTCACTGCACCCCTGCTCCTCACTGGGTTTATTTTACACTTGCTCCCATATCTCTCACTCCAGTATGTTGTTATGGCAGTGTGCAGATTTGGGACCAGACCCTCGAGTACCTTCCAGGTATATATTATCATGTACCTCTCCTCCGCTCCAATGAGTACATGTTCAAGACTTGCAGGCGTTCCCAGTAGTTTAGGTGCTTTACTGGCTCAATGTGAGCTGTAAACGATCTCTGTATTTGTTCCAGCTCCGATATTTCTCCTGCCCTGAACGGGGCCGTCAGCACTGAGCAATATTCTAAGTGAGGGAGCACTAGCGATTTGAAGAGTATCACCATCAGCATTGTTTTCCTTGTTTTGAAAGTTCTCAATACCCTCATAATGGTAGTGGGTTTGTGTCAACCATCTTTGATATTGTTTTAATGTCACCTTTGCACCATTTATAATATTTCTGGTGGATTTTTAAATGTTTATACAGTAGTGTACTGTATAATGAAATAAACAGAATAGAGGAAATCAGCTCTAATATACATTATTTAGGTATAAATACTGGTCAGAGAGCGTTAGTCCGAGGCGTTGGTAAATGAGTACGTTTCTAAGTGAGGAGAAGCTGTATATTTTTTTAACACGTCACTCATCTGCTGAGGCAGGGTGACCCAAAAGAGAAAGAAACGCTTCCACCATCATTCACACATAATCACTGTCTTTGCAGGCATTGTTCTTCCCACATCCAGGACTCGAGTCCTGGAAGTCCTTGAATCCCTTAACAAAATATTACCCTACTCATACTCCAACAGCACATCAGGTCCCAAAAACCATTCATCTCCATTCACTCCTGTCTAACACACTCACAAATGCCTGCTGCATGTCCAGGCTTGCACACAAAACCTCTTTAACTCACTCCCTCCATCCTTTCCTAGAATGACTGCTACCCCTTCTCTCCTTCACTACAAATTTATACACCCTCCAAGTCATTCTGTTTTGCTCCACCCTCTCTAAATGACCAAACTGCCTCAATAACTGCTCTTCAGCCCTCTGAATAATACTTTTTGTAACCCCCACCTCCTCCTAATTTCCACACTACGAATTCTCTGCATAATATTTACACCACACATTGCCCTTAGACACAACATCTCCACTGCCTCCAACCTCCTCCTCGCTGCAGCATTCACAACCCATGTTTCACACCCATATAAGAGTGTTGGTACCGCTATACTCTCGTATATTCCCTTCTTTACGTAACTCCATGGGTAATATTTTTTGTCTCCACAGATACCTCAATGCACCAATTGCCTTTTTTTCTTTATTGGTTCTATGGTTTACCTCCATCATGAACCATCTACTCCCAAATATTTGAACACATTCACTTCTATACTCCCTTCCTCCAATGTGATATCCCTTTTTTTTCTTTACCTAACTCGTTTGATACCCTCATCACCTTACTCTTATCTATGTTCACTTTCAACTTTCTTTACACACCCTCCCAAATTTGTCCACTAACCTTATGCTCATTTTTTATGCATGTGTGGAGAGTTCACAGTTGTTTGGTAGAGATTGTTAAAGAGTTCTTAATATACTAATTATGATTTTTGTTAATAATGGATAAGGAATATTATTTTTTCTTCCTCTTATTTTTTTCACCATACGTATACAGTAGGCCAAATGTGATCAGTTAACACTTTTTCATATTGACATAATTGCAAAATTATGACAAATTTCAGTGAACACACTGGGTGGAGTATATGTAGGGAAAAATGTGGCGTGTGCCTTTTTTTTTTTCTCTCTGTCTGACAGCGAGTGTAAGGGCAGGTCCATTGTCTTACAGGGCAAGTTGTCTTAATGTACACAACCTCCCTTGCCTCAGTGCTCCATTCATGTGTCTTCCTGCCGTACTGTTTGCCTCCACTCACACAATCCCCCATGGCCACATGCTTTCACCTTCATCCTAACCAGCAGCCTTTGCCTACACAACCTACCTATAGAATTCCCCCCATAGCCACATGTCTATACCTACACCATATCCCCACAGCCACACCCCACCATTATCTCAAGACCACACCTTGCCCAACCCTATGCCTTCACCCATGCCATTTCCTAAAAAAACTCACACCCACACCTTACAAAACCTTTCACTCTAACACATCATCCACACACCTAGTCTCCCACCACCCTTATTACCACACACACCAACTACTACACACTCACCCATTATCCACACCATGACCCACACCAGGCCACTGGCACAACCACACCCTTCACCCACACCACTTTCCCAGTTTCAAACCCACACAGCCCCACACTCATACCTTACCCATGCTCTCACTGCCTATATACCCTAATGTGCCATCCACACCTACTCACATAGCCACCTACTACCCTCATTACTGTCCACACCACCAACCACACACTCACCCTCCCAGTCACCCCTCATCCACACTGGGCCCCCAACATAACCACACCTTTCACCCGCACCACTCACCTAAAGATTCAAGCCCACACCCACATCTTACCATTGCTTTCATGACCCACATATCCCACCATGCCAGCCACACACCTAGTCACTCAGCTGCCCATCACCACTCATACTACAACTCACACCTCCACCCACACCAGGCCAGCAACACTTCCACCCACATTAGGACACCAGCACCACCACCACCCACACTGTCACACTGTCTTGTTGCTTCCATCTTCCACCCCCTGCCTCTACACCTCCCAACACCAGTCTTCAGTTCCTGCCTCCATCCCTCCACCACTTGATCTCCACCTCCAGCACCAGCAATCCACTGGTCCTCAGTCTCCAATATCCCACACCATAACCCATAACTACAACTGCTCTAACTCCTCCTGTGTACAAAGCAATCCCTCCTTTATAACCCCCATACAGTTAAAATGGGTGGGACAGCTGAACAATAAGGCACTTCCATCCACAGGAGGGCCCCACTTATACAATAGGTTAGGTTCCAGGGTACAGCTGTAAGGCAAAAATTGCTGTAAAGTGAAACATAGCCTTTTTTCACTTTCAAATATATATATAAGCCTGATAACATGCTTACACTATGACTCACGAAATCATAATGACACGATTGCAAACGAACCATACCACGGGCGGGGATAGAACCCGCGACAGTCTGGAGTTTTGAGACTCTCTGATCGTGGGTTCTATCCCCGCCCGTGGTATGGTATGCTTATACTATCATATATTAACCCTTTCAGGGTTTCAGCCGTACTAGTACGGCTTACGCACCAGGGTTTTTGACATACTAGTACGCCTAAATTCTAGCACCCTCAAATCTAGTGAGAGATAGCTGGTAGGCCTACATATGAAAGAATGGGTCTATGTGGTCAGTGTGCGCAGTATAAAAAAATCCTGCAGCACACAGTGCGTAATGAGAAAAAAAAACTTTGACCGTGTTTTTGGATTAAAACAGCGACTTTGCACTGTATTTTCGTATGGTATTTATTGTTGTATTCTAGTTTTCCTGGTCTCATTCTATAGAATGGAAGACATATTACAGAAATTGAGATGATTTTGACTGATTTTACAATGAAAAGTACCTTGAAATTGAGCTCAGAGTAGCAGAAATGTTCGATTTTTACCAAAGTTCAAAAGTAAACAAATCATGCTAAGTGTCCAATACACGTCAACTGGTGAGTCTAATATTCTTTCACAAGTGCGCCGATATTATTTATACCATTTTTTACACTAATGGAGTAGTCTGCATAACAGTAAATCTTCTATTTTTTGTGAGAATAAAAATTCAAAGTGGAAAGCAAAAGAATGTAAGAGGGGCGTTGGGACGTGACTAATGAACAGAGGAAATGTCATTTTAGTGCCAGGAATGTCTTTCTTGTTTATTCTGGACCCTATTTGGAAATTGACATCTTTTGAAATTTGTGTGAAATTGACAAAATTGCTAAATTCTGACCACTGTATTGGATAGTTGAAATCGGTAAATGGGTGGTTTCTTGCACTCATTCGATAGAAAAAATGGAGTTCTAGCGAAATATTCATGATTTTTGTCGACTAGTACAGTGGAATTGGCCGAAAATAGGGCTCAAAGTGGGCAAAATCGCCGATGCGTAAACATATTCGAGACCACTAACTTAGCGAGAGCATAATTCCGTAAGTTTTCCATCAAATTTCATACTTTTGATGTCATTATGATCGGAAAAAGATTCTCTATCTTTTCATAAGAAAAAATAATTTTTTTTTTTTTTTTTTTGAAATTTGGGGAACCCTGAGAACAAGTCTCTGAGAGGGCCTGTCGACCCTGAAAGGGTTAAGTGAGCAATAGAGCTAGGCCTAAAAAATGTATATGCAGTACACACATTACTTACCTTAAAATATTTTTCGTATCTGGTGGCCTGGTGGTTAACGCTCTCGCTTCACACGGTGAGGGCCTGGGTTCGATTCCCAGCCAGAGTAGAAGCATTGGACGTGTTTCTTTCCACCTGTTGTCTATGTTCCCCATCAGTAAAATGGGTACCTGGGTGTTAGTCGACTGGTGTGGGTCGCATCCTGGGACACTGACCTAAGGAGGCCTGGTCACAGACCGGGCCGCGGGGGCGTTGACCCCCGGAACTCTCTCCAGAAACTCCAGATAGTGAGTGGTGAATATGTTTATTATAGGAAGTCTGAATAAATGAAGAATGGGTATAATTGAAAACTGCTGCATCAGTGAAATGCTGTAAAGCAGAGTTCTGTAAAGCAGGGCTGCCTGTATGGTAAGTCCTTGACGTACAAACACGTTGAGAATCTTCTGTATTGTGTATAATATCATACACAATACAGAAGGTCCCCAATGTGTTTGTAAGTTGAGGAATTCCTGTATTATGAATATTATACACACTTCAGGAGGTCCCCAATGTGTTTGTAAGTTGAGGAATTCCTGTACTAGTGGAGATGTGGATGTGGGGTCTTTGACACACATCATTACATTATTATCAGTGTTTTTACAATTTCAAGACTTAAAAAATTTGGGTGGCTGCTTTGGGGGTGTAAGTGTTTTTTCCATATATTCTTTTCATTTTACATGATTTTGTTATAAGCCATTTTCATTAACGTAACTACCGTGTTAGCTGACAGTCAAATATACATTGATATTTTGTGTAAATTTATGATGTAATTTTCTTGTGTTTTAGTTATGTTTTACATACTTGCAGGTAATGAACTTCTCAGCAGAATTGGTGGCAACCTTCATAGCAGTAGTGGGAATCCTGTCTGTTGTCGCTCAAACCGCACTGCTTAGTCTCCTCATGAAGAAGCTCTCTAACAAGCATGTCATCATGGTAAGGGATTTGTTCAGGTTTCTCAACCTAATGTGTGAAAAGTCTAATATTTCCTGTATCCAACAGAAAAAAAAAAAGACAAATACTTATGTAGTTGATCATTAATTATTAGGGATTGATTTTTTGGCAGCCAGCATTATTTGATGGTTTTGCAGAGAAAGAACATACAAAGGACTATACAAATTTGTGGTAATTATCCCTTTTCCACTCAGGGTACTGGATAATCTGTGGTCTTCTGTAGTAAAATGTGTAATGCGGTAAAATTTGTCATCACGGGACTAAATATGACATTTTGAATAATAAGCAATTCATTTTTCTTTTAATTTACCTTGGCACTAAAAAAAGGAAGTTTGTGCAGTGTGGAACTATGCCTGGTTTGAATACATATGGTAGTTTGTTTTAACTGACTCCCATGTAATGGGTTTTGGATTTAACAGACAAAAAATTTGGCTGGACATCCAACAAATAAAATGGAATAAATTCATTGATTCTAGGTTTTGTCAATTAACATAAATTCAGTACTTACGTTTTTATTTATGATATATTTTTTTTATCTTGGTAAATTTTTTACCAACTGCATTTATATTCTGTGTATGTAATTTGTATGCATGTATTATTTATTTAGTTAGATTTATTATTTACATTGCATTAGTTTGTGAGTGGTTGTCAGGCAGGGAGATGGGAGGAAATGAGGGGGGTGTATAGCCATGAGTCAGTATGGAAGGAAGCCCAAGCCCCAGCAAGGAAGGGAAGTGATTTGGCTAGGAGCAAGGAACAGAGGGGGGCCTTGCCATCCCTTTTTGCCTCATGGCCTTGCTATCCCTCTCTTGTTGCCTTCCTCACCGATTCACAGCTTTCCTGCCTCTTGCCATCGGTTCTTACCTCTCAGTCTCCCTCATTGGTTCACTGCCTCCCACCCTACCCCCTCTCAATCCTTCCTTGCCTTTCTCCATCCTCTTTGCCTCTCACTATTCCCTTTACTGATTCAACTTCCTACCTCCCTCCATCCCTCTCACTACCTCACTCCCTCCCTCCCTGCTTCTCTTCATCCCTCCTGGCCTCTCTCCCCATTCTTCCTTGCCTTTATCTGTTTCTATCACCAGTTCACTGCATCACCATCATCCTGTCTCCCTCACTGGTTCAATACCTTCTTCACTGGTTAACCACCTCACTGCATCTCTCAGATTCACTGCTTCCCTCACTACCTTCTTTTCATGCATGTGTAAAGAGTTTTATTTTTTTAGAAATTGTTGAAGATCAGCACTAATGACTTGTAATTAGTAGAAAAACAGAAATGAGCAGGAAGGGTAAAGAGAAAGGAGAGTCTTTCAATGTATATTATGCTAATAGCCATAGTGCTAGGAATAAGATGGACGAATTGAGATTAGTTGCTAGTGCTCCTAGGAAACATTGATGTATTTGCCATAACTGAGACGTGGTTTAATTCAAAAAGTCGGGACATGCCTGTGGAATGTCACATTCAGGGTTTTAAATTGTTCCAAGTAGATAGAAGTATCGGGAAGGGGGATGGGGTGGCATTGTATGTCCGAGATCGCTTGAACTGTTGCATAAAAACGGGTATTAAGTCTGAAGTAACACATACAGAGTCTGTTTGGATAGAATTTTCAGAGGGGCATGAAAAATTGATTTTAGGTGTGATATACCGTCCCCCAAACTTAGATAGGGACCAAGGGAGACTACTATGGGAGGAAATTGTTAAGGCTACAAGGCACGATAATGTAGTAATTCTAGGAGACTTTAACTTTAGGCACATTGATTGGAATTTCTTGACTGGGAATTTAGAATCATACGACTTCTTAGAAATAGTTCAGGATTGTTTTTTGAAGCAGTTTGTGACAGAGCCTACAAGGGGAAATAACCTGCTTGACTTAGTTCTGGCAAACAATGAATCTCTTGTTAATAATTTAGAAATTTCAGAGGAACTGGGTGCTAGCGACCACAAATCAATTGCATTTAGCATTGAATGGAAGTGTGATAGTAGGGATAACTCAGTAACAGTCCCAGATTTTCGCTTAGCAGATTACGATGGGCTTAGAGAACACTTATCGTCTGTTGACTGGGGTAACGAAGAGAGCTATCACTATGAAAGTTTTCTGAACACTATACATGTTGCTCAAAGAACGTTTATCCCGTATAAAGAAATTAGATCAAATAGAAATGACCCAAAGTGGATGAATAATAGGCTGAAATATCTACTAGGGCATAAGAAGGGAATTTATAGGCGTATCAAAAGAGGTGAGGGTCATCTTTTGATTCAATATATTGACATTAAGAGGGATATTAAAAAGGGGATAAGAAAAGCTAAAAGGGACTATGAAATTAAAGTTGCTAGGGATTCGAAAACTAACCCAAAAAGTTTTTTCCAGGTCTATAGAACAATAGTTAGAGATAAAATAGGTCCCCTTAAAAATAACTATGGGCATCTTACTGACAAAGAGAATGAAATGTGCTCGATATTAAACAATTATTTTCTCTTGGTTTTTACACAGGAAGACACTAACAATATTCCAGTAATTAATTTTTATAGTGGGCCTGAAGAAGATAAATTATGTAACATCACAGTCACTAGTGAAATGGTTGTGAAACAGATAGACAGACTGAAGCAAAATAAGCCGCCGGGTCCTGATGAGCTTTTTTCAAGGGTTCTTAAGGAATGCAAAATGGAACTCTGTGAACCATTAACTAATATTTTTAATTTATCTCTTCAAACAGGTGTAGTGTCTGATATGTGGAAGATGGCTAATGTAATTCCTATTTTTAAACAGGGGACAAGTCGTTACCATCAAATTACCGCCCAATAAGCCTGTCTTCAATTGTAGGCAAATTACTAGAGTCAATTATAGCTGAGATTATAAGAAGCCATCTGGATAAGCATAGCTTGATTAATGATACTCAGCATGGATTCACGAGAGGCCGTTCTTGTCTAACTAATTTATTAACTTTCTTCAGTAAAGCTTTTGAGGTTGTTGATCACGATAAAGAATTTGATATTATTTACTTAGATTTTAGTAAGGCTTTTGATAGAGTTTCGCACCAAAGACTGTTAAAGAAAGTGGAAGCTCATGGCATTGGGGGAAAAGTGCTCTCATGGATCAAGTCATGGCTCACAGACAGGAAGCAGAGAGTGTCCATAAATGGGGTTAAATCCGAGTGGGGATCTGTAACAAGTGGGGTTCCACAGGGATCAGTCTTGGGCCCGTTGTTGTTTATAATATATATCAGTGACCTTGATGAGGGTATTACTAGTGATAGTGGAAGGAAGGCAGGGTAGGGGTCGCCCTAGGAAAGGTTGGAGGGAGGGGGTAAAGGAGGTTTTGTGTGCGAGGGGCTTGGACTTCCAGCAGGCATGCGTGAGCGTGTTTGATAGGAGTGAATGGAGACGAATGGTTTTTAATACTTGACGTGCTGTTGGAGTGTGAGCAAAGTAACATTTATGAAGGGGTTCAGGGAAACCGGCATGCCGGACTTGAGTCCTGGAGATGGGAAGTACAATGCCTGCACTCTGAAAGAGGGGTGTTAATGTTTCAGTTTAAAAACTGTAGTGTAAAGCACCCTTCTGGCAAGACAGTGATGGAGTGAATGATGGTGAAAGTTTTTCTTTTTCGGGCCACCCTGCCTTGGTGGGAATCGGCCAGTGTGATAATAAAAAAAAAATAATAATAATAAAATGAGCAAATTCGCCGATGACACAAAGATAGGTAGGATAATTGATTCAAACGTAGATGTTAGGGAACTTCAGGAGGATTTAGACAAACTCTATTCTTGGTCAGAAAAGTGGCAGATGCAGTTCAATGTAGATAAATGCAAGGTTCTGAAGCTCGGGAGTGTCCATAACCCTAGCACTTATAAGTTAAATAATGTAGAACTTAGCTATACAGATTGCGAAAAGGACTTGAGGGTTATGGTGAGCAGCAACCTTAAACCAAGACAGCAGTGCCTAAGAGTACATAATAGGGCAAATAGATTATTGGGATTTATATCAAGAAGTATAAGCAACAGAAGTCCAGAGGTTATACTGCAGCTTTATACATCATTAGTAAGGCCTCACCTTGATTATGCAGCTCAGTTCTGATCTCCATATTAGAGAATGGACATAAATTCATTAGAAAACATTCAGCATAGAATGACCAAGTTAATACATAGCATTAGAAATCTTCCTTATGAAGAAAGATTGAAGACTCTTAAATTACATTCACTTGTTAGACGAAGAATGAGGGGAGACATGATCAAAGTGTATAAGTGGAAGATGGGTATTAATAAAGGGGATATTAATAAGGTCTTGAGAATATCTCTCCAGGAGAGAACCTGCAGTAATGGATTTAAATTAGACAAGTTTAGATTTAGAAAGGACATAGGAAAGTATTGGTTTGGAAATAGGGTAGTTGATGAGTGGAACAGTTTACCTAGTTGGGTTATTGAGGCTAGGACTTTGGGTAATTTCAAATTTAGGTTGGATAAATATATGAGTGAGAGGGGTTGAATTTGAGTTGGACTTGCAAATGAGTGGATAGGGTTATCAGAGCTTATTTCTTGGGTAGCATTGAAAATTAGGTTGGGCAAATGTTTTGTTAGTGGGAGGGATTGTAAAGGACCTGCCTAGTATGGGCCAACAGGCCTGCTGCAGTGATCCTCCTTTCTTATGTTTGTTTTTTTTTTTTTTCAACAAGTCGGCCGTCTCCCACCGAGGCAGAGTGACCCAAAAAAGAAAGAAAATCTCCAAAAAGAAAATGCTTTCATCATCATTCAACACCTTCACCACACTCACACATCACTGTTTTTGCAGAGGTGCTCAGAATACAACAGTTTAGAAGCATATACAGTAGGGCCCCGCTTTACGGCGTTCCGCTAATACGGTCATTTCAAATTATGACCAAAACTTGCTATACGGCTCCCCCCACCTGACTTTCTAATACGGTCACCGCGCCCCACCCGGTTTATTTACATTGTCTGTGAGATCCATAAGCACTAAATCTCTCCATTATGTCTGGAAACTCCAAAATTTTAAGTGTTTTTAAAAGTTATTTCATATTTTATATATACTCTGATAATTATACTTATGTATACCTGTACTTAAATAAACTTGCTTACTGTGCTGGCGTGCAGGTACACATTAAAATCAGTAAGAGTGTTTTATGTCTCCAGACGTCATAGTAGTAATGATGATAATAATCACCGAGTCTCATTTAAATGTTGTATATTACGTTAATATACACATTTTCATTAACCCTTTCAGGGTCCGTCCCGTAGATCTACGGCTTTACGTTCAGGGTCCAAACCGTAGATCTACGTCATGAGCTCAGCTCACTCTGATAAACTGTGAGTGGTAAATTTGGGCCTAGATATGAGAGAATACATCTATGTGGTATGTGTGCACCACATAAAACAAATCCTGCAGCACACTGTGTATAATGAGAGAAAAAAAACTGAGACCATGATTTTCGATTAAAACAGCGAGTTTGCAGTGTTTTTTCGTATGTTTTTTATAGTTGTATTTGTGATTTCTTGGTCTCATTTGATAGAATGGAAGACATATTACAGAAATAGAGATAATTTTGATTGGTGTTAGCACTGGAAATGGCTTGAAATTGAGCTCAAATTGGCGGAAATGTTAAATTTTTGCCGATGTTCAAGAGTAAACAAACGACCTCACACGTCTAATACACATCAGCTGGTGGGTCTAATATACATTCACAAATATGGTGATGATATTTATACAATTATTGCAGTATTGCATAACAGTAAATCTTCTATTTTTTGGTGTGAATAAAAATTCATTATGTGAATAAAAAATCAAAATGGAATATATTTGTAAAGCCTCAAAACCTAACTAATGAACAGAGGAAATGTTAGTTTAGTGCCAGGAATACCTACATTGTTTATTCTGGACCCTATTTTGAAATTGGAATATTTTGAACTTTGTGTTAAATTGGCCAAATTACCAATTTCCGGTCACTCTATTTTGTAGTTGAAACAGTTGACTTGGCGATTTCTTGTGCTCAATCGATAGAATAGAAGTAATACTAGTGAAATAGCTGAGAATTTGGTCGACTGGAATAATGTAATTGGCCTAAAATGGGAGTCAAAGTCGGCAAAATAGCTGATTCGTAAATATCACTGACACATCAAAATTCACGAGAGCATAATTTCGTCAATTTTCCATCAAATTTCGTACTTTTTGTTTTATTACATTTGTCACAAAAAGATTCTCTACCATTTCGTAAGAAAAAATAATTTTTTTTTTTTTTTTAAATTCTTGGACACTGGGGCACCACTTCAGATTTTGGCCTTGGACCCTGAAAGGGTTAATCCATCTATGATATTTTTTCAAAATTATATAATAAACACGATGCATAACATATAAATATAATAAATACACCCCACAGTAGAATAAATAAACATAAATATGAGATGTGGTAGCAGACGACTTGCACAAGTGACGCCATATTGGAAATAATAATAATCATCATCACCGAGTCTCATTAAATGTGGTATATTACGTTAATATACACATTTTCATTAATCCATCCATGATATTTTTTTCAACATTATATAATAAACATGATACATAACATATAAAGATGATAAATACACCCCACAATAGAATAAATAAACATAAATATGAGATGTGGTAGCCAGATAACTTGTACAAGTGATGGCCCGGTGGCCTGGTGGCTAAAGCTCCCGCTTCACACACGGAGGGCCCGGGTTCGATTCCCGGCGGGTGGAAACATTTCGACACGTTTCCTTACACCTGTTGTCCTGTTCACCTAGCAGCAAATAGGTACCTGGGTGTTAGTCGACTGGTGTGGGTCGCATCCTGGGGGACAAGATTAAGGACCCCAATGGAAATAAGTTAGACAGTCCTCGATGACGCACTGACTTTCTTGGGTTATCCTGGGTGGCTAACCCTCTGGGGATTAAAAATCCGAACAAAATCTTATCTTATGTTATCTTATCTTAACCTAACATAAGAGAAAATGTGTTACTGTGGGTAACTGTAGAAAATTATTCCTTTCGTATGTATGTAAGTAAGTTTATTCAGGTATACACAAATACAGTTACATAGATTATCATACATAACAGCATATGTGTAGAGAACCTAGGATAACCCAAAAAAGTCAGAGTGACTTATTTCCATTGCCTTCACTCAGAGTGTCATTTCTTCTCAAAATGATGTTACATGAGAATGGCAGTGTTCTTCTTTATTTATTCTACTGTATCAATGTAGAGACAACTTGTGCACAATGTAACTTGTACACAAACCAGACATGTACACTTTGTTTGTTTACAAAACTTACCTTCGCCTGGTTTGTTTACATAACTCTGCGCCTGTCCTCTCTCATGCACTCATTCTTTCTCTCTCTCATTTATTCGTTTTATCTCATTTACTTACTCCTGACCCTACATTAAGACTACAAATATTTTAAGGTAAGTAATGAGTGAACTGTATATACAATTTATTGCTCTGGGATGCTTAAATATCATTGAATAATGTGTGGGTGGGTTGGCCTGGTATGGTAGCCCGGCTGACTACCATACATACCACGCTTGATTTTTTACAATAAATACTACTCATCTCACCCTAGATTAAGACTACAAATATTTTAAAGTAAGTAATGAGTAAACTGTATATGCATTTTATCGCTCTGGGATGCTTAAATGTAATAGAATATTATGTGTAGGTGGGGCGGCCTGGTATGGTAGCCCGGCTGACTACCATACATACCACACTTGATTTCTTACAATAAATACTACTTGTCTCACCCTAGATTAAGACTATAAATATTTTAAGGTAAGTAATGAGTGCACTATGTGTGTATTGTACTTTTTTATTGTTTTTGATGCCTAGTTCTATTGCTAACTTGTTATCTAGTATTTGTATGCATTTATAAGTGGAAAAAAAGTGTGTTCCACTTTACGGTGATTTCCGCTTTACGGCGGTAGCCTGGAACCTAACCTGCCGTATAAGTGGGGCCCTACTGTACGTATAAAGATACACAACATATCCCTCCAAACTGCCAATATCCCAAACCCCTCCTTTAAAGTGCAGGCATTGTACTTCCCATTTCCAGGACTCAAGTCCGACTATATGAAAATAACCGGTTTCCCTGAATCCCTTCACTAAATCTTACCCTGCTCACACTCCAACAGATTGTCAGGTCCCAAGTACCATTCGTCTCCATTCCCTCCTATCTAACACGCTCACGCATGCTTGCTGGAGTCCAAGGTCCTTGCCCACAAAACCTCCTTTACCCCCTCTCTCCAACCTTTTCGAGGACGACCCCTACCTCGCCTTCCTTCCCCTATAGATTTATATGCTTTCCATGTCATTCTACTTTGATCCATTCTCTTTAAATGACCAAACCACCTCAACAACCCCTCTTCTGCCCTCTGACTAATACTTTTATTAACTCCACACCTTTTCCTAATTTCCACACTTCGAATTTTCTGCATAATATTTACACCACACATTGCCCTTAGACAGGACATCTCCACTGCCTCCAACCGTCTCCTTGCTGCTGCATTTACCACCCAAGCTTCACACCCATGTAAGAGTGTTGGTACTACTATACTTTCATACATTCCCTTCTTTGCCTCCATAGATAACGTTTTTTGCCTCCACATATGCCTCAATGCACCACTCACCTTTTTTCCCTCATCAATTCTATGATTAACCTCATCCTTCATAAATCCATCCGCTGACACGTCAACTCCCAAGTATCTGAAAATATTCACTTCTTCCATACTCCCCCTCCCCAATTTGATATCCAATTTTTCTTTATCTAAATCATTTGATACCCTCATCACCTTACTCTTTTCTATGTTCACTTTCAACTTTCTACCTTTACACACATTCCCAAACTCATCCACTAACCTTTGCAATTATTCTTTAGAATCTCCCATAAGCACAGTATCATCAGCAAAAAGTAACTGTGTTAATTCCCATTTTGAATTTGATTCCCCATAATTTAATCCCACCCCTCTCCCCAACACCCTAGCATTTACTTCTTTTACAACCCCATCTATAAATATATTAAACATCCATGGTGACATTACACATCCCTGTCTAAGACCTACTTTTACCGGGAAGTAGTCTCCCTCTCTTCTACACACCCTAACCTGAGCCTCACTATCCTCATAAAAACTCTTTACAGCATTTAGTAACTTACCACCTATTCCATATACTTGCAACATCTGCCACATTGCTCTCCTATCCACTCTATCATATGCCTTTTCTAAATCCATAAATGCAATAAAAACTTCCCTACCTTTATCTAAATACTGTTCACATATATGCTTCAATGTAAACACTTGATCTACACATCCCCTACCCACTCTGAAACCTCCTTGCTCATCCGCAATCCTACATTCTGTCTTACCTCTAATTCTCTCAATTATAACCCTACCATACACTTTTCCTGGTATACTCAATAAACTTATTCCTCTATAATTTTTACAATCTCTCTTGTTCTTATGTTCTTAATTATGTTATGTTGGGTTGGGTGATGGGGGAAGTCAGATGGAGGGGTATTCTTGGTAAAGTAGGTAGGTATGGAAGATCATGAGTGATGTTCCTGTCCATAACATGTTCAGTCATGGTACAGTACCTGACATAGCAGCCTCATCTGTCTCCACTATCATCTTCACACACTACGGTATACCACTATCATCTTCACACACTGCGGTATACTGTCACACACCCACCAACCCTTCACATCCTCCCATCTGCCTACCCTTCACACCCTTCCCCCATAACTTTGCCTACCCTACCCTCACACCCTTACTACCACACCTAACCTACCCTTCGCACACTCCCACCCACCTACCCTTCACACACACCCACCCACCTACCCTTCACACACTCCCACCCACCTACCCTTCACACACTCCCACCCCTTGCCACTCCACTAACCTTCTCAGTCCCCCATCCACCTACCTGTGTTCACACATGCCTGCTGGATGTCCAAGCCCTTACACACAAAATCTTTACCCCCTCCCTCCATCCTTTCTAGGATGACCCCTACCCTGCCTTCCCTCCACTACAGATTTATATACCCTCCAAGTCATCCTATTTTGCTCAATCCTCTCTAAATGACCAAGCCACCTCAATAAAGTATTATCCAGCCCTTAGGATAATAATTTTAATAACTTTGCACCTTCTAATCTCCAAACAGTGAATTCTCTGCATATTATTACCACCACACATTGCCCTCAGACATGACATTTCCCCTGCCCCTAACCTCCTCCTTGTTGTAACTTTCACAACTCATGCTTCATACCTGTATAAGAGTATTGGTACTGCTATACTCTCATAATCACCTGAAGCCAGTAAAACTCAACAAGAGGCCGTAGTACGAATGATCACGCAGTCTACTGCTAGACAACACACATCTTTCCCCCACTCCTCAAAGACCTAATTACTCTAATCTAATTACTCTACAAAATATTCACTCTTACTACTGTAGGTCCTGCATATACAGAACAATAAATTCTAATATTAATCCTGACCTGAAGCAGTTCCTTAATAATTGCAACAACCCATAGAGGGTTGTTGCAACTTTCAAAAGATGCCAATTTCCAAATAGGGTCCAGAATAAACAAGACAGACATTCCTGGCACTAAAATAACATTTCCTCTGTTCATTAGTCACGTCCCCAGGCCCCTCTTACATTTCTTTTGCTTTCCACTTTGAAATTTTATTCTCACAAAAAATAGAAGATTTACTGTTATGCAGACTACTGCATTAGTGTAGAAATGGTATAAATAATATCAGCGCATTCGTGAAAGAATATTAGACTTACCAGTTGACGTGTATTGGACACGTGGCATGATTTGTTTACTTTTCAACATTGGCAAAAATCAAAACATTTCTGCTACTCTGAGCTCAATTTCAAGGTACTTTTCATTGTGAAACCAATCAAAATCATTGCAATTTATGTAATATGTCGTCCATTCTATAAAATGAAACCAGGAAAACGAGAATACAACAATAAATACCATACGAAAATACACTGCAAAGTTGCTGTTTTAAACCAAAAACACTGTCGGAGTTTTTTTTTTCTCATTATGCACTGTGTGCTGCAGGATTTTTTTTATACTGTGCACACTGACCACATAGACTAATTCTTTCATATGTATGCCTACCAGCTTTCTCTCGCTAGATTTGAAGGCGCTAGAATTTATGCGTACTAGTACGGCTCCAACTCTGGCGTTCAAGCCGTACTAGAACGATACCAACCCTAAAAGGGTTAATTGAGCTATGTGTAGAAAGAGGTTTGGTAATAAGTAATACATATTTTATGGAAAAGAGGATAAATAAATATACAAGGTATGATATAGCACGTAATGAAAGTAGTTTGTTAGATTATATATTGGTGGATAAAAGGTTGATGGATAGGCTTCAGGATGTGTGTGTTTATAGAGGGGCAACTGATATATCAGATCATTATTTAGTTGTAGCTACAGTTAGAGTAAGAGGTAGATGGGACAAAAGGAAAATGGCATCAACAAGTAAGAGAGAGGTGAAAGTGTATAAACTAAGGGAGGAAGAAGTTCGGGTGGGATATAAGCAACTATTGGCAGAAAGGTGGGCTAGTACAAGTATGAGTAGTGGAGGGAGGGGGTTGAAGAGGGTTGGACTAGTTTTAAAAATGCAGTAATAGAATGTTGGGCAGAAGTTTGTGGCTATAGGAGGGTGGGTGCAGGAGGAAAGAGGAGTGATTGGTGGAATGATGAAGTAAACAGTGTGATAAAAGAGAAGAAGGTAGCTTATGAGAGGTTTTTACAAGCAGAAGTGTTATATGAAGAGCAGAGTATATGGAGAGTAAAAGAAAGGTGAAGAGAGTGATGAGAGAGAGTAAAAGGAGAGATGATATAGTGGGAGAGGCACTGTCAAGAAATTTTGATGAAAATAAGAAAAAATTTTGGAGTGAGATATCCAAGTTTAATGGTTTAATGCTGGCAACAAAAGATGTCAGCATTCTTATTAAAAAAAAAATTATCTTTGAGTTCTACACGTATGAGGCCTGGTCACAGACCAGGCCGAGGGGGCGTTGACCTCCGAAACCCTCTCCAGGTAAGCCTAGGGAACGAATGGTTATGTCAGTTAAAAACAGAGTAGGGGAGTTAGTAGATGGGGAGATGGAGGTATTGGGTAGATGGCGGGAATATTTTGAGGAACTTAAATGTCGATGAAGAAAGTGAGGCGGTAATTTCATACACTAGCCAGGGAGGTATACCATCTTTTAGGAGTGAAGAAGAAGAGCAGGATGTAAGTGTGGGGGAGGTGCGTGAGACATTACGTAGAATGAAACAGGGTAAAGCAGCTGGAACTGACGGGGTCATGACAGAAATGTTAAAAGCAAGGGGGTACATAGTGTTGGAGTGGTTGGTATTTTTGTTTAATAAGTGTATGAAAGAGGGGAAGGTACATAGGGATTGGTAGAGAGCATGTATAATTCCTTCATATAAAGGGAAGGGGGACAATAGAGATTGTAAAAATTATAGAGGAATAAGTTTACTGAGTATACCAGGAAAAGTGTACGGTAGGGTTATTATTGAAAGAATTAGAGGTAAGACAGAATGTAGGATTGCGTATGAGCAAGGAAGTTTTAGAGTGGGTAGGGGATGTGTAGATCAAGTGTTTACATTGAAGCATATACGTGAACAGTATTTAGATAAAGGTAGGGAAGTTTTCATTGCATTTATGGATATAGAAAAGGCATATGATAGAGTGAATAAGGGAGGAATGTGGCAGATGTTGCAAGTGTATGGAATAGGTAATAAGTTACTAAATGCTGTAAAGAGTTTTTATAAGGATAGTGAGGCTCAGGTTAGGGTGTGTAGAAGAGAGGGAGACTACTTCCCAGTAAAGGTGGGTCTTAGACAGGGATGTGTAATGTCACCATGGATGTTTAATATATTTATAGATAGGGTTGTAAAAGAAGTAAATACTAGGGTGTTGGGGAGAGGGGTGGGATTAAATTATGGGGAATCAAATACAAAATGGGAATTGACAGTTAATTTTTGCTGATGATACTGTGCTTATGGGAGATTCTAAAGAAAAGTTGCAAAGGTTAGTGGACGAGTTTGGGAGAGTGTGCAAAGGTAGAAAGTTGAAAGTGAACATAGCAAAGAGCTTCCTTCATCAAATGATGAAGGAAGCTCCAGTCCTCTTCCATAGCATCAGACGAGTTAATAAGACAAATTCTTCCTGATAACCTCAGTGACTCAGATATCAAATTGGAGAGAAGGAGTATGGAAGAAGTGAATGTTTTCAGATATTTGGAAGTTGACGTATGAAGAATGTATGAAGGATGAGGTTAACCATAGGATTGTTGAAGGAAAAAAGGTGAGTGGTGCTTTGAGGTATATGTGGAGACAAAAAACATTATCTATGGAGGCAAAGAAGGGAATGTATGAAAGTATAATGGTACCAACACACTTTATATGGGTGTGAAGCTTGGGTTGTAAATGCTGCAGCAAGGAGGCGGTGGAGATGTCCTGTCTAAGGGCAATGTGTGGTGTAAATATTATGCAGAGAATTCTTAGTGTAGAAATTAGGAGAAGGTGTGGAGTTAATAAAAGTATTAGAGGGCTGAAGAGGGGCTGTTGAGGTGGTTTGATCATTTAGAGAGAATGGATCAAAGTAGAATGACATGGAGAGCGTATAAATCTGTAGGGAAAGGAAGGCAGGGTAGGGGTCGTCCTTGAAAAGGTTGAGGGAAGGGGTAAAGGAGGTTTTGTGGGCAAGGGGCTTGGACTTCCAGCAAGCATGCGTGAGTGTGTTCGATAGGAGTGAATAGAGATGAATGGTATTTGGGACCTGACGAGCTGTTGGAGTGTGAGCAGGGTAATATTTAGTGAAGGGATTCAGGGAAACCGGTTATTTATATATAGCCAGACTTGAGTACTGGAAATGGGAAGTACAGAGCCTACACTTTAAAGGAGGGGTTTGGGATATTGGCAATTTGGAGGGATATGTTGTGTATCTTTATCCGTATATGCTTCTAAACTGTTGTGTTCTGGGCACCTCTGCAAAACCAGTGATTATGTATGAGTGAGGTAAAAGTGCTGAATGATGATGAAAGTATTTTCTTTTTGGGGATTTTCTTTCTTTTTGGGTCACCCTGCCTCTGTGGGAGATGGCCAGCTTGTTAAAAAAAAAAAAAAGTATGTTGTGTGACTTAGTGTGAGTAGAAGTAGCAAGACATACCTGAAATCTTGCATGATTATGAGACAGAGAAAAGACACCAGCAATCCTACCATCATGTAAAAGAATTACAGGCTTCTGTTTCACACTCACTTGGCAGGACAGTAGTACCTCCCTGGGTGGTTGCTGTCTACCAACCTACTACCTAGGACATTCTGCAGATCTTCATTTTTTCAACAAACCAGCCGTATCCCACCGAGGCAGGGTGGCCCAAAAAGAAAAATGAAAGTTTCTCTTTTTAAATTTAGTAATCTATACAGGAGAAGGGGTTACTAGCCCCTTGCTCCCGGCATTTTAGTTGCCTCTTACAACACGCATGGCATACGGAGGAAGAATTCTGTTCCACTTCCCCATGGAGATAAGAGGAAATAAACAAGAAGAACAAGAAAGAAAATAGGAGAAAACCCAGAGGGGTGTGTGTATATATATGCTTGTACATGTATGTTTAGTGTGACCTAAGTGTAAGAAGTAGCAAGACGTACCTGAAATCTTGCATAATTATGAGAGAGAAAAGACACCAGCAATCCTACCATCATGTAAAAGAATTACAGGCTTCTGTGTCACACTCACTTAGCAGGACAGTAGTACCTCCCTGGGTGGTTGCTGTCTACCAACCTACTACCTAGGATATTCTGCAGATATACTATGTAAAATAACAAAAATTACTGAAAATCTTTACAATAAGACTAATAAATTGAACAAATGGCATGGCAGCTGGGTTATAAATCAGCATAAATAAATTTTATATCATAGAAATATAAGTCAAAAGTAAGCTACATAAAGAGCATACATTGTGTGATAAAATATTAAAAGCATTAAAAAGTGAGAGGGATCTAAGAGTAATTATTGTACATATAAAAAGATGAAGATAGGGAAGCTGTGATTTCGAGCATTGGGTAGGGAGTTATAACATCTTGTGGGAACAAGGAAGAGCCAGCTATGAGTGTGAGGGAGGTGCGTGATGCAGTGGGTAGAATAAGAGGGAGGTAAAGCAGCTGGGATTGATGGGATAAGGACAGAAATGTTAAAAGCAGGTGGGGATGTAGTTTTGGAATGGTTTGTGTTTTTATTTAATAAATATATGGAAGAGGGGAAGATTTCCAGGGATTGGCATAGAGCATGCATAGTTCCTTTGTATAAAGGCAAAGGGGAGAAAAGAGAGTGTAAAAATTATAGGATAATAAGCCTGTTGAAATACCTGGTGAAGTGGGTGGTAGTTATTCTTTCAACTGTATCCCATCAAGGCAGGGTGGCCCAAAAGGAAAAAAACAAAAGTTTCTTCTTTTAAATTTAGTACAGCCTCTCCTCACTTAGTGATGGACTCATTTACCGACAACTCGGACTTACAATGGGCTCTCTAACCAGTGTGCATACCTGTATAATGTATATTAGAGCTGATTTCCTCTATTCTGTTTATTACAGTATACAGTACACTATTGTATAAACATTTAATAATATACCAGAAATGTTATAAATGGTGCAAAGGTAACATTAAAACAATATCAAAGATGATTGACACAAACTTACTACCATTATAGCATGCTCCTCACTTGACGACGAAGTATGCTCCTCACTTAACGACGAATTCATTTACTGATGTGGTCTCAGGAACTGAACTTTGTTGTTAAGTGAGGAGAGGCTATAATATATACAGGAGAGGAGGTTACCAGCCCCTTCCCCCCAGCATTTTAGTCGCTTCTTGCGGCATGCATGGCTTACAGAGGAAGAATTCTGTTCCACTTCCCCATGGAGATAAGCGGAAATAAACAAGGACAAGAACTAGTAAGAAAATAGAAGAAAATTCAGAGGGGTATATATATATATATATATATGCCTGTAGATGCATGTACAGTAAGACCCCACTTTACGGCGTTTCGCCTTACAGCGTTCCGCTAATTTGGCAATGTCAAATTATGACCAAAATTTGCTATACGGCAAGCGGTCTTTCAAATACGGCACCCCTCATCCGGTTTGTTTACATTTTCCGTGACCACATCTATTATGTCAGAAAACTTTCCAAAATTTCAAGTGTTTTAAAGTTACTGCATATTTTATATGTACTCTGACAATTATACTTATGTGTACCTGTACCTAAATATACTTACACACTGTGCTGGTGTGCAGGTACACATTAAAATCGCTAAGTCTCTCTCTACTCATGACACCAATACTACGTAATAATAATCACTCTTGGGCGCACTAAATGTCTTATTTTACATCAATATATTCATTTTCATTAATCCAGCTATGATATTTTCCTCAAAATTATATATGAAACCCGTTACATAGCATATAAACATGATACATACACTCACAGAATAAAAATTGATGTAAATATGAGACTTGTTTACAAAGCAGCTGTGTAGGTAGTATCGGAAGAATTACGTTTTCTCTTGTCAAACTGGGGGATAACTGTAGAAAAATATTCTTTTCATATGCCTTTACTCTATATATAGCAGTTCACGACCCTTGTGGGTTTATTGCTTTTTATAATAAAAAATAATAATATTATTATTATTAATAATAATAATATTATTATTATTATTATTATTATTATTATTATTATTATCTTCATTCACTCTAAAAATGGTGTGTTGCTGTTTGTTTATTCTGAACTAACTTGTACAACTTGTACACAATGTAAGAGTATTTGTATTGTGAGGTAATTATTATTATAATAAAAAAATATTGAGGTAAATGTTTTACAAACTCTTACAAATGGACGTGAATGAACTAAAAGTAGACACATATTAATACGCATTTATTTCGCCTGACCAAGTGATCATCCACTACTTGTTCAGTTTGTGTTCTTACATTGTCTCAACTCTGTATCTCGTTCTCTCTCTCGTTTACTCTTTCGTTAACTAGTTGGCTCTCATTGACGATGGCGTCTAATTTTAGCTGTAATAAAAAGAGAAGTCGTAAGCCTCTTGCTTTAAGTGCCAAGTTAGAGGATGATGGTGTGCCATTCTGATTTTATTCAATAAACACCCTGCCACTCACCTCTCACACATTAATATTAATATTTTAAGGTAAGTAATAAGTGTACTCTGTGTGTATCTTACCTTTTATTGTGTTTTTAATGCATATTTCTATTGCTAACTTAATATAAGTTAGTGTAAACTTGTTGTCTGGCATTTATTGCATATTTTATGTGTGCTCTGATAATAATACTTGTGGAGCTGTGTGGTAGCCGGGTGGAGGAACAACATTACGTTTTCTCTGCTCAGCCATCAGAGAAAACATGTATGAATCTGTGTTCGGCCCAGCCACTCCCTCACTCCGCTTTTGTTTACAATTTTCAGCATGAATTATTCATTACTTCTACCTTCGTTTATGATGGCATCTAAAGGTACTTGTTAGAAATGATTAAATTCAGTGAACAAGGCATGTCGATGTTAATAATATGGCTCTAGGCCACAGTGTAGGTAGCCGGTAGGTGTAGTCCAGGCGGACTACACCTACCAGCTGCCTACACTGACTTCCTACAAATAAATACTACTCACCTCTCTTCCTATATTAAGACTACACATATTTTAAGGTAAATAATGAGTGTACTGTATGTGTATTTTACCTCTCTGGGATGTTTTAAATATCATATATTAAGTATGAGACGGGGAGTCAGGGCTACCTACACCTCAGCTACCTGCACCTGACTTCCTACAAATAAGTACTACTCACCTCTCTCCCTACATTAAGATTACAAATACTTTAAGATAAGTAATGAATTTACTGTGAATGTATTTTACTTCGTGTGTTTTTAATGCCTAGTTCTATTACTAACTTAATATAATTTAGGGTAAACTTGTTGTCTGGCATTTATATGCATTTATAAATGGAAAAAAATGGCGTTCTGCCTTCCGGCGATGTCTGCTTTCCGGTGACAGCCTGGAACCTAACCCACCATATAAGTGGGGCCCTACTGTATAGTGTGACTCAAGTGTAATTAGAAGTAGCAAGACGTACCTGAAATCTTGCATGTTTATGAGATACAAATGACACCAGCCATCCTACCATCATGTAAAACAATTACAGGCTCCCATTTCACACTCACTTGGCAGGATGGTAGTACCTCCCTGGGAGGTTGCTGCCTACCAATGTACTACCTACTATGGTAGTTATTATTGAAAGAATTAAGAGTAAGACGGAGAGCAGGATCACAGATTAACAAGGAGGCTCTAGGATGGGTAGGGGAGGGGACTTTGTAGTCCAAGTCTTTACAGTGAAGCACATAAGTGAAGAGTATTTAGATAAGGGTGAAGAGGTTTTTGTTGGCTTTATGGATTTGGAAAAGGCATATGATAGGGTTGATAGGAGAGCAATATGGTATATGTTACAAATGTATGGAATAGGAGGTAGGTTACTGAAAGCAGTGAAGAGTTTTCATGAGAATAGTTAGGCTTAGGTTAGAGTATGTAGGAGAGAGGAGGATAATTTCTCAGTAAAAGTAGGCCTTAGACAGGGATGCTTGATATAACCATATGATTGTTCATTGTATATTTATAGATGGGGGTTGTAAGAGAAGTAAATGCTCAGGTGTGGGATAAGAGATAATCTAACACAGAGTGTGAGTTTTCACAGTTGCTTTTTGCTGATGACACTGTGCTTTTGAGAGATTCTGAAGAGAAGTTGCAGAGGTTGGTGAATGAGTTTGGAAGGGTATGTAAAAGAAGGAAATTAAAAGTGAATGTAGGAAAGAGCAGGGTAATGAAGATAAAAAAAATTGTTAATGAAAGATTGGATATCAAAGGGAGGGAGTATGGATTAAGTAAATGTATTCAGATATATGGGAATGGATTTGTCAGCAGATGGGTCTATGAAAGATCAGGTGAATCATAGAATTGATGAGGAAAAAAAGGTGAGTGGTGGACTGAGGAGTCTGTGGAGACAAAGAACATTACCCATGGAAGGAAGGGGGTAATGTATGAGAGTATAGTGGGGCTAATGCTCTTATATGGGTGTGAAGCATGTATGGTGAATGTTGCAACAGGAGAAGGCTGGAGGCAATGGAAATGTCATGTCTGAGAGCAGTGTACAATGTGAATATAATGTAGAGAATCTATAGCTTGGATATTTGGAGGTGCAGGGTTTCTAAAAGTATTATCCAAAGGGCTGAGGAGGGGTGATTGAGGTGGTTTGGATGTTTAGAGAGGATGAAAGAAAATAGAATGACTTGGAGGGCATATAAATAGACGGCTTCAAAAGGCCATCACCAGATGGCAGTGTTTACCACAACAAAGAGGGAGAGGTTGCCTCCACCTGTAACATAATGACATATTTTATTCATTCTAGAGTATATATCAGGTTTCTATGTTATTTATATTGTTTATTATTTCATATTAGATGAACTGTGATAGATAAATAAGCCGTAGAGTCGATGATAGCGAAATATTCAAGGAGTACAGTGGACCCCCGGTTAATGATATTTTTTCACTCCATAAGTATGTTCAGGTGCCAGTACTGACCGAATTTATTCCCTTAAGGAATATTGTGAAGTAGATTAGTCCATTTCAGACCCCCAAACATACACGTACAAACGCACTTACATAAATACACTTACATAATTGGTCGCATTCGGAGGTAATCGTTATGCGGGGGTCCACTGTATTTTGTCCTGTCTCCAGACAAACTCGTCGGCTGCCACCACCACATATGTAATGACATTTTATTCATTCTGGAATATATATCAGGTTTCTATGTTATTTATATTGTTTGTTATGTCATATTAGATGAACTGTGATAGATAAATAAGCCGTAGAGTTGATGATAGCGAAATATTCGAGGAGTATTTTGTCCTGTCTCCAGACAAACTCTCGTTGGCCGTATATATCAGGTTTCTATGTTATTTATATTGTTTATTATGTCATATTAGATGAAGTGAGATAGATAAATAAGCCGTAGAGTTGATATTAGCGAAATTATTGAAGTACAGAATTCCACTGGAACGGATTAATTGCATTTCAGTTAATTTAATGCGGAAAATTGACTCTGCAAACAAGCAAATCCAGTTGCGAGCAAGGTCATGGAATGGATTAAACTCTCAAGTAGAGATTCCACTGTACATGTATTTTTAAATGTTTATATAGTAGTGTACTATATATTGTAATAACCAGAATTGAGGAAATTAGCTCTAATATACAATATTTAGGTATGCATGCTGGTCAGAGAGCCTGTCGTGAATCTGAGTCATCTGTAAACAAGTATGTTGCTAAGTGAGGAGAGGCTGTAGAGGGTTCAGTACCATCTCAGGTATCCATGGTAGACCTTGAAACATATCCTCTGTGGCTACAGGGGTCCTACAGTACACCACCTGCAATTTAATCTCTGCCCTAGAAAATCTACTTAAAACACTAAGAACTAAATAAACATACCACAAAATAAGATCCTAGAGGATGTAGTCAGTGATGAAATACTTAAAAAAAAAAAAAACTTGTATGGCAGTCTAAATACTGAAGACGGGACAGAGCATAGCACTACTCAGTGGTGCTTGTGGAGCTACAAATAGGCACTCGCAAATAATGATTCATGAGATACACTGTCGTCCTTCCACCCCAGCAGCCTTCCTCTGAGAAAAGTGTGGCTTAATTAAAAATATATTTTAATTTCTTTTATATTACAAAAGAGAGACAGGCTGTTTAGGTGGAATGAGGAGAATGAAAGATCATAGACGTGATGGACTTCCCTTCTTCTTTATGGTTGATGGACTTCGCTCCTTTTTTATTGTTCACCAAGTAGACATGACTAGGATACACAGTAGAGTGATAGTGAGGAATAAAAAAATGTTCATATTTATCCACTGGATCCAATTAGATTGTGATGAGATCATGCCAAGGTATGGAAATTGTTGGTTTCTAAATGTAAACTATGTTATGCTGATAATATGTATTATGTGAGTGTCTTCTATATTTCTTTGTGTCTATTCATCTGTCAGAAGTCAATGTTAAGAATATTTTGTAATTAACACTGGTCAACAATTTTTGAAAAGTTGTATGCTTCTTAAATGAGATTAGTTAATTCTTATGTATTTTCATGTTCTAACTCCAAATATCACTTTGAAAAATGCTTACTGTCTGTAGGTTTAAAAATACGAGACGTGTAATATTTGTTTATTTTATTATAACATACAATATATGTGTCAGCATGTTTTAAACTCTAATCCGTACCTACTCTGCCTTTTTGCTTGACATTTGTAGTGTGCTGAAGAATCATCTCTTGCCAATGGTCTGCAAGCATTTTTGTGCTCCATTTGACCTGGTACCATTTTTTCATGGTTGAAATATCTTGGTGAAACTTTTCACCATGTTTGCCATAACTGCCCCACAGTTCACTGGAAAAAGTCTAAATGTGAGTCCAAAAAGTGGATTTTAAGTGACATGTTACATCCCATGTTCTTGTAAGCCTTGATGAGGTTTTTCACCAATTCTTTATAGTTGCCTTCCCTTCTGTTTCCGAGAAATCCTCTTGCCACTAACCTGAGTGCTTCCCAATTAGCTTTCTCCTCCCCATGAAGGTCTGATTCAAGGTCACCATCTTTAAGAAGCTCTCGAACCTGAGGACCATTGACGACTCCCTCTCTTATCTTAGCGTCGCTCAATGAGGGGAATTTTGATGTTAAATACTTGAATCCCTGACCGGATTTGTCCGTAGCTTTTACAAAGTTTCTCATGAGCCCCAGTTTTATGTTTAGTGGTGGTAGCAAAATTTTGTTTGGTTCAATGAGAGGTGGATGTTGAACATTTTTCATCCCAGACTCCAATGATTGAAGAGGTGGCCAGTCTCTCATGATGTAGTGGGAACCTCTTGCACGGCTGTCCCATTTAAATAGCAGTAACACTTGGTGTACCTGCCCTGTTTGGCTAAGAAAATTACCTACCTTTCACCTCAAAATATAAACCTGCACAGCACAACCACCTTCTACGACTACTGGAACAATAATGAAGGGCAGTGAGACTGCGAGTGTGGTAAGGAACACTGCCGCAAGCCTGTTGGAACCTGTTGTGACATGTAGGTGTATATTGAAAAATAGAGCTAACAAACAATTTTAACCATGATATTCATTATCAGTGACCTAAAATTAGTTGGAAATTGCTACTCTGGTTTTGGAAGCATTTTGGTTGTTGACCAGTATATGATTTGTGTTGTTAGGATGAAAATTTGTGCTCATCTGGAATGTTATTGTAAAAATTTATGTATTGTAATTTCCTACAGGTGGGACTAGTATTTGAGATGCTGCAGCTTATGTGGTATGGGTTTGGTTCCAAGATATGGATGATGTGGGCAGCAGGCCTTCTAGCATCTGTATCTTCCATTACCTACCCTGCCATTAGTGCCTATGTTAGCACTCACACTGATGCAGATAAACAAGGTTTGTAAATGAAGAAATTTAACTTGCTTAAAACTCGTTTAATACAGTAACTTTTCTCATTAACAGATTTTGGCAATTTCAGATAAAAAAAAATGGTCACTCCCAAACATCTGAACACATTCACTTCCTCCTTACTCCCTCCTTCCAGTCTAATATCCAGTCTTTCATTACCTATATTTTTTTGTTAATTATTATCACACTGGCTGATTCCCACCAAGGCAGGGTGGCCCGAAAAAGAAAAACTTTCACCATCATTCACTCCATCACTGTCTTGCCAGAAGGGTGCTTTACACTACAGTTTTTAAACTGCAACATTAACACCCCTCCTTCAGAGTGCAGGCACTTGTTAAGTCAGCAGTAATTGAAATAGATGTTTCAGTGCCTATTTTTATTTTCATACATTATTTTACACTGGGAATGCATTAGACAGAGTTTGGATAATAGTTGATCCTGAAGCTATAGTTTTGGTGGTACTGGTGTCATAAGAGACATGTTTTAATTGTAATGATCTTTCTAATTATCTTAGAGAAAAATTATCAATTCTTAACACATTGCTTGATAAACATGAAGGTACTGGCAATGGGAGTAATATTGTAACTGTTAAACTTTTCTTATTTGGTAAACTGCTTAAGGGAAGATTTCTTTTAACTCAAGCAGTAAGAATACAAGTTGTAATGACCTATTCTTATACAGAATTCTCTTACTGATTTCATAAACTAATTAATGTGTGCAAAATTTAAGAAAGGAATCATGAAATTTTAAAATTAAAAGAAAGAAACAACAGTAATAAAGAATATATCATAAATGGAATGGAAAGATGAAGTAGTATGTGCTACAACTAAAGATGCCTTCAGCATCATCTAGAGTTTGAATAAATAGAAAACTGAAGTTTGGAAATATAGAAAGGCAAAAGTATAATGTATAATAAAAGTAGGGAAATTAATATTTAGTCATTGGGCAGTATAGAAGTTGAGTAAGTATAACAGACCACCAGCTAACATTAAATTGTGTAGCAAAGAAAAAATCCATTTATGGGAAAAAGAAATGCAGTGTCTTTTTTTCACTTTGACAGTTGCACTTTCCTGGATGATTGGGTCAACAGGTCTACTGCCTAATATTGTTTAATTGCCAAAAAATAAATATGGAAATGACTATAATTTATGTGAAAGAGGTAAGGCATGTCACAGAATATGAATATTAACTTAGAATTTATTTAAATCAATTAATTACCTTAATGAGAGAGTAAAAAAGCCAATTCACATTACAGGGATTGTTGGGTTTTATTAGAAATGACTTGATATTGCAAATTATTTTGCAATTCTCAATGAGTTTAGTGTGTGTTTATATTCCAGGTGTGGTGCAGGGTATTATAACCGGCATGAGAGGCCTGTGTTCTGGTCTTGGTCCTGCAGTGTTCGGCTTCATCTTTTACCTCTTCCACGTAGATCTTAACCCAGAGTTAACAGATGATGGCATCCACAGAGTAAGCATAACACTGTTTATAAGGAACTATAGAGGAAAGTGTATAAAGATTCTTAGAAATTACAGCTGTACAGGTTTATTGTGTAACAGATTCCCTTCTAGGGGTAGTGCCTTAATGTCAGTGAGGGGCACTTTATCCAAGGAATTAAAGCTATCCTTTCCTTCCTTCGATTAAACCTTATAACCTTCTATTTCCCAGGTGTTGTATGACCCCTATGGGTTTAGTGTTGTCCCATTTTTTTTTTTTTTTTATTAACACATCGGCCAATTCCCACCATGGCAGGGTCGCCCGAAAAAGAAAAACTTTTGTCATCGTTCACTCCATCACTGTCTTACCAGAGGGGTGCTTTACACTGCAGTTATAAAACTGCAACATTAACACCCCTCCTTCAGAGTGTAGACACTGTACTTCCCATCTCCAGGACTCAAGTCCGGCCTGCCGGTTTCCCTGAATCCCTTCATAAATGTTACTTTGCTCACACTCCAACAGTATGTCAAGTATTAAAAACCATTTGTCTCCATTCACTCCCATCACTTACGCTCACGCATGCTTGCTGGAAGTCCAAGCCCCTCGCATACAAAACCTCCTTTACCCCCTCCCTCCAACCCTTCCTAGGCTGACCCCTAACCCACCTTCCCTCCACTACAGATTTATATATACACTCTTGAAGTTATTCTGTTTTGTTCCATTCTCTCTACATGTCTGAACCACCTCAACAACCCCTCCTCAGCCCTCTGGATAATAGTTTTGGTAATCCTACACCTTCTCCTAATTTCCAAAGTACATTATATTCACACCACACATTGCCCTCAGACATGACATCTCCACTGCCTCCAGCCTTCTTGTTGCAACATTCATCACCCATGCTTCACACCCATACAAGAGTGTTGGTACAACTATACTCTCATACATTCTCCTCTTTGCTTCCATGGACAAAGTTCTTTGTCTCCACAGAGTCCTAAGTGCACCACTCACCCTTTTCCCCTCATAAATTCTGTGATTCACCTCATCCTTCATAAACCCATCTGCTGACACGTCCACTCCTAAATATCTGAATACATTCACCTCCTCCATACTCTCTCCCTCCAATCTGATATCCAATCTTTCATCACCTAATCTTTTTGTTATTCTCATAACCTTACTCTTTCCTATATTCACTTTTAATTTTCTTCTTTTACATACCCTACCAAATTCATCCACCAACCTCTGCAACTTCTCTTCAGAATCTCCCAAAAGTACATTGTCATCAGCATGATTATAATAATAATAATAAATAGCAGATGCACAAACCTAAAGAATGAAATTTATCAACATAAAAAAAAAATTCTATGAAAGCTATAATCTCTGAGAGCTATAATCATTTTGTATTGATATAATGTACATTCATTCCTAAGTACTTGCATATACAGTACAACACTTTCTCCAATTTCCTTCCTTCCTAACTGATCTCTATTCTTGCCATCTTTTCTCATCTTCCTCATTGTCATTCTCTCCAACATGTATTGCAGCTCCATCTCCCACAGATCCTTCCTCTCTCTTTCCCTTTATACAAAGGTTGCCATTCCTGTTTGCCCTCTTCCTCAGTCATCCTCTGCTCCAGCTTCTCCCTCTTTCATTCTTCATTCTGTTGCTGCTGCTGCTTTCTCTTTTCCTTCCTCACCACTATCATCATCAACACCAAGAGCAGCTCCTGCTCCATGACCTCAACCTTTCTTTGCAACTTTTCTTTCAAATCTCTCAGTGGTACTGTCATTTGTAAACAGTAATTGTGACAACTCTTACTTCATATCATATTCATTACTTTTTAAGACTACTCTTTCTTAATTTTCACATTCTAGAACTTCATTCCTGCATCCCTTTCCTTTTTTTTTCACCATTTATCATATTTCCAACATAAGCTTTACTTGTTATATTATTTTTCCCTTGTAATTTTTTAATTACATTGTGCAGTATTCATGAGAATTGCATTTTGCAGTATTCATATATTTATAAGTAAAATCTCCTTACTGTTCTTAATTTATTTTAATTTTGTTTTCAGCCAAATGGGTCAGCTTTAGGAAATGGTACAACTCCACATATTACCAGCAGTCCAAATTTTGTACCAGGTCCTCCTTTTGTATTTGGTGCATTATTGGTCATCTGTGCACTCATGGTAGCTGCATTTATTCCAGAAGGAGCATCTGTTAAACATCGAAAACCATCAGGTGGGTGCATGAAAAATAAATGCATAGATAATTTCATAATGGATACTTACAATTGTCCTATGTTTCTTTCAGGTAGTAGAATGATAACCTGAATCAATGGAGAATGAATAAAACCCTTTCATTAAATGTGTATTTCTATATTTACTTGCATCACCAGCATTCTGTGATTTGCCTTTCCTTCAGCCTCTCAGTGTCATTCTGATTAGTTTATTCTTTTCTAGATTTATCATCTGTTGCTTTCCTTATTTGAACCTTTGCTGTTTTCTTGTAATTAGATATTATGCTGTCCTTGATACACAATTCAGGAATGTTTTTAGAGAGTCAATTTTGGTCCACCCTAGATCATTTATTAGGAGGATGCTATGATGCTTGTAAAAAGTTAGTTTCAGGGAAGTGGAGCTACCCTCACCTTGGATCAAACATGATTACGTCTGTTCCCCAAGCACTGTGGCTTCTATGAGTTTAGTAATTTCCTATGAATGATGAAAATTCCCTTTACAGTGGAACCATGGTTTTTGTGATTAATCCGTTCTGAAAAGTCTGACAAAAATCAAATCATACGAAAACTGAAGCAATATTTCCCGTAAGGAAAAATGTAAATTCAATTAATCTGTTCTAGACACTCAAAAATATTAACAAAAAATACATTTTATAGAGAATAACTATAGTTTTACAAACAGAAAACAAAGAGAAATAAATATAAATCACTAATGAAATCCTAGGTAGTAGGCTGGTAGACAGCAACCACCCGGGGAGGTACTACCGTCCTGCCAAGTGAGTGTAAAACGCAAGCCTGTATTTGTTTTACATGATGGTAGGATTGCTGGTGTCTTTTTTTCTGTCTCATAAACATGCAAGATTTCAGGTACGTCTTGCTACTTCTACTTACACTTAGGTCACACTACACATACATGTACAAGCATATACTATGTACATGCCCCTCTGGGTTTTCTTCTATTTTCTTTCTAGTTCTTGTTCTTGTTTATTTCCCCTTATCTCCATGGGGAAGTGGAACAGAATTCTTCCTCGTAAGCCATGCGTGTTGTAAGAGGTGACTAAAATGCCGGGAGCAAGGGGCTAGTAACCCCTTCTCCTGTATACATTACTGAATGTAAAAGGAGAAACTTTCATTTTTCCTTTTGGGCCACCCTGCCTCGGTGGGATACGGCCGGTGTGTTGAATGAAAGAAAGAACTATAGTTTTACAAACAGAAAATAAGGAGAAATAAATATAAATGACTAATGAAGTCCTAGGTAGTAGGTTGGTAGACAGCAACCGCCCAGGGAGGTACTACCATCCTGTCAAGTGAGTGTAAAATGGAAGCCTGTAATTGTTTTACACGATGGTAGGATTGTTGGTGTCTTTATTTTTTTCCCATACACATGCAAGATTTCAGGTACGTCTTGCTACTTCTGCTTACACTTAGGTCACACTACACATACATGTACAAGCATATATATACATACATACCCCTCTGGGTTTTCTTCTATTTTCTTTCTAGTTCTTGTTCTTGTTTATTTCCTCTTATCTCCATGGGGAAGTGGAACAGAATTCTTTCTCCGTAACCCATGCGTGTCGTAAGAGGCGACTAGAATGCCGGAAGCAAGGGGCTAGTAACCCCTTCTCCTGTATATATTACTAAATGTAAAAGGAGAAACTTTCGTTTTTCCTTTTGAGCCGCCCTGCCTCGGTGGGATACGGCCGGTGTGCTGAAAGAAAGAAAGAAAGACTAATGAAATGGATAAATGAACATTTAACATCACTTTTACCTTTATTGAAGACTCTTGTTGAGACATGGAAAACGGCGAGGAGGGGAGAGGGAGGAGGAGAGGTTATTATTTGGAAGGGAAATCCCCTTCCATAAGGACTTCAGGTATCAAGGCCTTATCCAGGGTTACTTCCCTTCTTTGTCTTTTACTGGCACTAGGACCAGCTTGAGAGTCACTGTACCCCTGTCGCACAAAAAATCTGTCCAGAAAGGTCTGTTTCTGGCGTTTCTTTAAGATTTGACTAAAATGGGACAAGGCATTGTCATTGAACATGTTATAGACACAGCTTGCAACAGATTTGTTAGGGTGATATTTCTCCACAAAACTTTGCAACTCGCTCCACTTTGCACACATGTCCTTAATCACTGAAGAAGGCACATTCTCCTTTCTCCCTTCTTCCTCCTCTGAAGCAATTTCCTCAGCTGCAGTCTGTTGCTGTTCCAGTTGAAGGTCTTGCAGATCTTCACTGGTTAGCTCTTCCCTGTGGTCGTCCACTAACTCTTCCACATCCTGGCCACTTGCATCTAACCCCATGGACTTCCCCAAAGACACTATATTCTATCGTGTTTCTCGCCTTCTTTATCAGAGGGCTGGCACTCGGAACTTTCTTTGGCCCCATGGTGGCTTATTTAGCAGTTGCACTCAGTAAACAAGCACAGAAAAATGGATTATTATGAAACGTTTTGGATGAACACGCGGGGTGATGCTCACTCAATGAGAAACAAAGGCAGACTGAGTCACAAACGCATGGGATGCTTTGTGTGGGTGCTTTAGTGGCCGAGTCACGCAGACACGTTTGGTACGGACCATTTTCAACCTCTACGAAAACCGAGCGGATGTACGAAAACGGGCAAAATTTTGACAAAAAAAAGTCGTCGTAAACCAAATCCTATGAAAACTGGGGAATAAGAAAACCAAGGTTCCACTGTATAATGAATCAGTCAATAACTGAATTAAATCTTTATACACTGCACAAAATCAGAAAAAACCTCACTAATGCTAAGTAATAGCTTTGACCTCATTTCCTATCAGAGCTGATTCAATGACTATGATGACTTTGTAGGCATCAGTCAATAGAGTTTCTGTATTGTATGCCAGAGAAATTATGTTGTCCATTTTATACATTTGTTCATTAAGGCTCGGGTAAATATTCAATTTTCCGCACATTCTTGCCCTGCATGACATCTAAACCAGTTTGTAAAATTTACCGATAATCCTTTCTTTCAGCTAAGAGTTATGGTATGAGGTGCTATCAGAAAGTTTCCATAGTCAAATTTTCACATACTTCCTGGGTGAAATATAGTGGTGAAGATCACACTGCACGGTACATTCCATTGTGAGGTAGTGTGGCAAATTGTAGTGAGGTTGGTCTTTCCACTGAGGTTTGATGGGCAATTTTTGTCACACAGTTGCAACTTTTTTGTGCAAAAGAATAGAACTTTTGCAAGAAAGAAACATTGTGTATGTATGAAATTCTGTTTCAAGTTCAGCAAAACGACTAGTGAAACTTGCAGAATTCTTCAGCAAAGAATTGGCAATGGGTCAGACACAGTATTTTGAGTGATCTTGATTCAAAGCAGTACGAAAGTCATTTGAGGATGATGAATGTCCTGGCTGTCTATTAACATCAAAAACAGATGCCAGCATCGAAAAAGTGAGGAATTGCTTATGGGTTGTACCAAAGCATTTTAGCTTAGAATTTGAACATGGGGTGAGTAGCTGAGAAATTTGTACCCCCACTTGTTGACTAGACACTAGAGAGACCTTCATTTTCTGGCCCAAAACATGGTGGTCATTCCCCACTCTCCCTATTTCTCAGATCTGGGTCCCCCCCCTCCTGTGACTTCTTTCTCTTGCCAAAAATAAACATGGTAATCAGGGGACAGCATTTTAACAATGTGGAGGAGTATATACACAAATAACCCGCACATAAAAGAGAGAAGCTTACGACGACAGTGTGACTTTGTCAATGGTCCAAGTCGGACCATTACGTCGTCGTAAGCTTCTCTCTTTTATGTGCGGGTTATTTGTGTATTGTTCCAGTCACGGTATTGTGCCTTTTGTTATTTAATGTGGAGGAGATTCAGGCAGACTCACAGGTCACAATTAAATGCCATTAGAAAAGAAGAGTTTCAGAAATGTTTGAGAAGTGGCAGAGGTGCTGGGATCAGTGTATAGCCTCTCAAGGAGAATACTTCAAGGGATACAACTTCATCTAGATGATTGGGTAATTCATATATTTTTTTCCATGGCAGTCAAAGAACTTTCTAATAGCACCTCGTATTATCACAAATACTTTAGCAATGGTGAGTAACTTAAATGAGAGTGCTTTAGTGCACTTGTACTATATACATATAAATGCATGCCTTATCTATATATATATATGCATTATATACATACATATATTTTATATTTTCTCAGGAAGCAGTTTAGAAATGAGCTATGAAAGAGGCCACAAGAAAAATGATAGTATGGATGCAGCATCTTTACCACTTATGGATGAAACAGGTGTTGTCTAGCATCTTACTACTTATTAGTGATGAAAAACTTTTACATAACAAAATGTGACTTATTACCTCTATTGCATTGACTGCTGAAGTGAGGACGGATCTTGTAGCGCATTTCCTGTTCTACGGAAACATGGCATGACATTCGTTTGTTTACAGTTACCAAAAATGTCATGGCATTTTGCACACTTGATTCAGTATGAAGAGAGAAGGGCACATGAAAAAATTGCCCATTTTAAGTGGTGCTTACTTCTCTGGAAAGTATGAATAGTGATACAGAAGAACTGACAACCAAACAGCAACAATGATGAAAATATTGTAAATGATAATTCACAATGTCACAAACAGTGTTGAACTAATGGTATGCATTTGGTGCTGGTTGAAACAGTGTTTGAATGTTAAATTTTCCATACATTTTTTTTTTTGTGTTAGTGACTGCTAATACCATATTTTTTCTTAATGAGAAAATATTTGTTTTCATCATGAATCAACTTTTGACTTGGTATAAGGTATTTATCAGACATACACACACACACGCCATAATACATATTTTCTTTTCATTATTTTTTATTCAAGTTGGTGTGTGTCAGCCTCCATCATTGAAAAAATATTCATATATTTCTATTTATGTGCTAATCCTTTGTAATGCTGAACCAATTTGTTTTGCTTGATTATACAGGCATTGTGACTGGTGCTGTTATTGATAATTTGGATTTTGTATTGGTTGAGTGCATTCCTCCATCTTGTGATAACTTATAAATGCAAACCACACAAACAATAACATCACAGTAAAGAAAAAGGAAAGAACATTGGCTGTTTGTAGTTGGCTCTTTGAGTTGTGAGTAATGCTATTGTGGTCATATTTCATAAATTCATTAAGGACAGTTATTTATATATATATATATATATATATATATATATATAAATTATGTATTATATAATAGATATATAGATATATATATAGATATATATATATATATATATATATATATATATATATATATATATATATATATGTATGTATAGTCCTCATGTGTGCCTTGTAATGATAAAAGATTTTAGATTTTATACATAGAAGTGATAGGACGTAAACAGATGAATTTTTATTTTCTATTTGAAGATACTATGGTAAGAGCGGCTGAGTCAGCATAAGCCTAGATAAGTAGCACCTTGTAAAGTAACTGCTGGCTCCCTCATCATTCACCTTTGTGTCCTCACAAGTATAGGCTGTTTTAACTCTTCTGCTTTCTTACAAAATGATGGTTACTTAAATCTGGTAATAACAGAATTTTGATGTTCTGTCATTAGTGGATATGGCTAATAAGTGTTTTCAGGGTATAAAATGGAATTATTCATTATTTATAAAATGTTTAAATTTTTTTATCCAGTTCTTTTATAGCCATAGGGTACAACAATAGCAGTGATATCATGTTTGCTAAAAACCGTCCTTTATATAAACTGTGTGAATGTTCAGCGTGAAAATAGCTCGTCTTTAAAATGTTTTATTGTAGACAAGAGCAGTGCTTTAATCTTTTTTTTTTTTTTAATTATCAAATATAACGCTAGAATTGGCTTCTGCTCTACAGACAGTGGATATGCCTATAAGTTCTCAGAATACGCAGTAATTTTTTACAGTTTGATTTTCTATCTTTAGTGGATTGAAAAAATCTTTTAAAAATAAAGTTGTAGACTAAATTCTAGGAAGTTAGGAAATATATAGTTAAATGTTATGAGTAAGTTGAAAATGTAACTTACCGTTTTGTAGATTATTATTTTTGCTCCAATTATCATAAGATCTGTTATTTTATAATAGTAAATTTACATGATAATTAGTTTTTTATAGTTTGTGTTTTAAAAGACAACCCTAGATTTCACTTGCCCAAGTCAGCCAACAGTACACTGCCTCATGCTGACTCTGTGATATGTCATAATAGGTCATTATGATACTACAGTTCATATATTGATTCTTCTGGTCAAGTGATGCTACAGCATGGCAGTCCCATCTCAGACCTAATATAGTCTGCTTAATTGCTATTTATTCATCAAGTGAGTGAAAAAATATATGTACATTAATAATTTCAGAGATGAAAACAGCTGTAAGAAGCATTAGCCTACAGTGAGGGTAAGTTAGGTTATTTGTAAAGTTTAATGCCAGAGAGTCTTTAGATATTATTTTTTTATACATTAGGTATAGATGTTTCAAATTTAAATCTTTTGTCATTTATTAGTTACAAATGTGGTTACATTGTTCATTGCAGACTTGTTTATTGCATAAATAGTTGCTTTTGCAAAGCTCTACAGATTGTTCATTGAACTTTTATTTGTACAAATACTGTTAATTTAGTTTTACAAATATTTTCAAGTTGTTTCTGGATTATTGTATATATATATTATACTGGTATGGCCATGCATATATATATATTTCTTTCTTTCTTTCAACACATCAGCCGTATCCCACCGAGGCGGGGTGGCCCAAAAGGAAAAACAAAAGTTTCTCCTTTTACATTTAGTAATATATACAGGAGAAGGGGTTACTAGCCCCTTGCTCCCGGCATTTTAGTTGCCTCTTACAACACGCATGGCGTACGGAGGAAGAATTCTGTTCCACTTCCCCATGGAGATAAGAGGAAATAAACAAGAACAAGAACTAGAAAGAAAATAAAAGAAAACCCAGAGGGGTATGTATATATACGCTTGTACATGTATGTGTAGTGTGACCTAAGTGTAAGTAGAAGTAGCAAGATGTACCTGAAATCTTGCATGTTCATGAGACAGAATAAAGGACACCAGCAATCCTACCATCATGTAAAACAATCACAGGCTTTCGTTTTACACTCACTTGGCAGGACGGTAGTACCTCCCTGGGCGGTTGCTGTCTACCAACCTACTACCTAGATATATATATATATATATATATATATATTTTAGTAGTAGTAGGTTGGTAGACAGCAACCACCCAGGGAGGTACTACCGTCCTGCCAAGTGAGTGTAAAACGAAGCCTGTGATTGTTTTACATGATGGTAGGATTGCTGATGTCTTTTGTCTGTCTCATAAATATGCAAGATTACAGGCATGTCTTGCTACTTCTACTTACACTTAGGTCACACTACACATACATGTACACATTTATTTATACACACTCATCTGAGTTTTCTTTGATTTTATCTTAATAGTTCTTGGTCTTATTAATTTTCCTTTTATATCCATGGGGAAGTGGAATAAGAATCTTTCCTCCGTAAGCCATGCGTGTTGTAAAAGTCAACTAAAATGCCGGGAACAATGGGCTAGTAACCCCTTTTCCTGTAAAGATTACTAAAAAGAATAAGAAGAAGAAAATTGTCAAAGTGGAAGTCTGAGATATGCGTGGATGTTGTGCAGATGATAAGAAAGGAAGTAATTGTGGATGTGTATGAATGAGAAGAAGCTGGATATCCTGGCTTTAGGAAGTGAAACAAAGCTGAAGGGGTGGGAGAGTTTCAGTGGAGAGAATAAATGGGATTAGGTCAGGGGTTTCAAATAGAGTTCAGAGCTAAAAAAGGAGTAGCAATGTTGAAGAGGATAAGCTATGGCAGGAAAGAGGGACTATAAATGTATTAATTCAAGATTATGTGGAGTAAAATAAAGATTGGATGTGAAAAGTGGGTTATAATAGCGTGTATGCTGGAGAAGAGAAGTGTAAGAGGAGAGAGAGAGAGATTTTTGGGAAATGTTGAGTGAATGCATTAGGAGTTTGAATCAAGTGTAGGAGTAATGTTGGTTAGGTTTTAATGCTAAAGTCGGTAAAAATATTGGAGGGAGTAGTGAGTGAAATTTGGGGTGCAGGGTAATGTAAATGGGGGCCTTTAGTTGAGCTATGTGTAGAAAGAAATTTAGTAATAAGTAATACATATTTTATGAAAAAGAGGATAAATAATAAGATGATGCCATACCATGTTGAAGTGATTCGTTATGTATTGGTGGATAAAAAGGTTGATGGGTAGGCTCCAGGATGTACACATGTTTATAGAGGGCAACTGATATAGGATCATTATTTAGTTGTAGCCCAGTTCGGTAAGAGAGGTAGATGGAAAAAGAAAATTAGCAACAACAAGTAGAGGAGGTGAAGTGTATAAACAAGGAGGAGGATTAAGATTGAGATATAAGCGACTAATGGCAGAAAGGTGGGCTAGTGCAAAGATGAGTAGTGGGGTTGGAAGAGGGTTGGAATAGTTTTAAAAATGTAGTATTAGAATGTGGGGCGGAAGTTTGTGGTTATGGGGTGGGGCAGGAGGAAGAGAGTGATTGGTGGAATGATAAGAAGTAAAGGGTGTGATAAAAGAGAAAAGTAGCTTATGAGAGGTTTTACAAGCAAAGTGTTATAAGAAGAGCAGAGTATATGGAGAGTAAAGAAAGGTAAAGAGAGTGGTGAGGGAGTGCAAAAGGAGAGCAGATGATGGAGAGTGGAGGCACTATCAAATTTAATAAGCAAAAAAAAAAATTTTAGAAGTAAATTAACAAAATTAAAAGAAAACCTAAAAAAATATCCGTTATCAATTAGACGAATTTGGGTTGGTGGATTGGGTGGTGGTGGATTGGAGATGTTTGGGAACTTTAGTGTTGAGGAGGCAGGGTGTGATTTTGTGCTGTCAGGAAGCCCTCTATCTTTAAAATAACAAAATAAATGTAGAAATGCAGCAAAACCTTCAATAAAAATAGAAAAGAAGTAAAACAACTTCATTAGTGGGATCGTGGGCTGGAAGTATTTGAAGCGAGGAAAGATATAATATTAAATGCGTTAATACACACATTTAATAAATAAAGAAAAATACCTAAGAATTATGGCACCTCTCTCATCCCCTTACTCCTAAAAAGAACAAAAACTATAAAAATATAAGGCTCCCTTACAGGTATGCCGGGAAAGTGTGCGGTAGGGTTGTGATTTGAGATTTGAGGTGAACGGGAGTAGCGGGATTGGACGGGCGGGGAGGTTTCAATCGTAGGGATTGTGTGGTCGGTGTTTGTTGGAGCATATGTAGACAGTATTTAGATAAAGATAGGAAGTTTTTATTGCATTTGTAGTTTAGAAAGGCATGATAGAGTGGATAGAGGAGCAATGTGGCAGATGTTTGCAGAGTATATGGAATAGGTGGTAAGTTATTAAATGCTGTAAGGATTTTTGTGAGGATAGTGAGGCTCAGGTTGGGGTGTGTAGAGACTACTTCCACGGTAAAAGTAGGTCTTAGACAGGGATGTGTAATGTCACCATAGTTTATTTAATATATTTATAGATGGGGTTGTAGAGTAAATGCCAGGGTGTTTGGGAGAGGATGGGTTGGGTTGGCGGGGTCCAGGTTCGGAGTGGGGTTGTGCGGTTTGGCTGTACGGTGCTGTAAATTAAAAAAAT
>NC_091320.1:26005320-26032820 GCF_038502225.1 Cherax quadricarinatus | reverse complement strand
CAAAGTGCTGGAAGTAATAGAATTTTTCTTGTGGAAGGGTAGGGGCCTGTTTATCCTCAGTGTGTTTTATGGGTTCTTACTAGGTCTTCAATTATTGGGCCCCTCAAGGGAGGTTCCTTGACATTGGTGAGGGGGTCTTGATCTAGGGAATTGGATCTGTGCTCTGGTTCCCTCAATTTAGCCTGAATACCTTCCATTCCCCCCCCCCCCCACGTGTTGCATAATCCTACGCGTTTAGCGCTCCCCATGATTATAAAATTTAATTATTGGGATGGCCTAAACCATGACCAGTCATGCTTGGTTATATTTAAGCCAAGAATTAGGGTAAAATTTGTATAGTGTGTGCAATACTGGAGAACAGGTGTTAGTGACCTAGAGACAATTATTAATAGAGAAAAGGTTGCTTTAGGGACAAATGCTTAATGTTTATTAGAATTTTTTTTTTTCTTTTTTTATTTGGATTTTCAGTAAAAATGGCCAAGTTGCATACTTCTGGGATCTTTATAGAGTAGGTTAGGTTGCCTTTCAGGTTTAATGTTGAATTTAAATGTTATAATAAAAGGGTAGGTCTGATAGTTGAACGGGCAGTTATGCACAATGAATAAAGGGGAGGGCACATTAACGAAAAAGATAGGAACCTAGTCTTAAGCATTGGAAATGTCCTAAAATAGGCATCCTAGGCAAAAGTCACAGTTGTGTACAGTGCTCCTTGACTTCCAAATTCACATGCATAATTCTGCAAGTTTTATATTAAATTATGCATTGTTGGTGTTATTACCATTAGATAAAGATTCTCTGCCAGATTGGATTTTTTTTTTTTTTTTGCAAGCGATAGGACTTAAATGTTGGGGGTCATAGCCGTGACAGGGTTGAAGGCAAGTCTAAACTGGAATCAGCGCTGCTGGTAGCTGGATTTGAGTTTACGTCCAATACTTTACAGAAATGAAATGGCAGTCTGGGGAAATTACTTATTTTACTTGCAAGTTGTAGCATTTCCTTTGTAATGTAATTGGAATCTAGCAACAGTACATTTGCATAAACCATGAAAATTACTGACTTTTCTTTATTTCTGGTATTAAAATTTTATATGAAGTAACTTTTTAAGTTTGAAAAATTGTGTTAATAAACCAAGTACCTGACTGTGATCTTATGACCATTTTTGTTAAACAACTAATGGCCATTAACAAGATTTATTATTAAATATTCAAAACAGTTTCATTCTGCACATCTCGCTTTTATTGATTTTCAAGGACTACCTGTGCAGTAGTATTTACAGTTCTTCCTTTAGTCATAAAGAGTAACCATAGCACTCGGATGTTGTGTTATTGCAGCAAGAGGGCTGTATATTTTTTGTTCACAATTGTAATGCCTTTGTTTATAACTATCCCACAGTATTGCATTACCCTGACCTGAAAAAAAGTATCACGAATGCATAACTTGTTTGACTGGAAGTAATGACCTTCTGTAGGAAAAATAAAAGCCAATCTTACCATAATAAAGCATTTACTTATCCAGCATTTGTGAATTGTTACAAGAGTTTTCCTAGGCCAAATGTGTCTGGTGCTTGCTTGGTCAATCAGGCTGTTGCTGCTGGCCCACATAACCATTACAGCCTGATTAATATACTGACAGTTTTCTCCTGGGGACCCCTCAGGGGATGTTCCTTGATGCTGGTGAGAGGCTCTCGATCTAGGGAAATGGATTTGTGCTTCAGTTCCCTGAATTAAGCCTAAATACCTTCCATTCCTACATGTGCTGTATAATCCTACAGGTTTAGCACTCCCCCATAATTATAATAATACAGTGGAACCTCTGTTTTCGTATGCCCTAGTTTTTATGTAAAACAAACCGGCCATATCCCGCCAAGGCAGGGTGGCCCAGAAAGAAAAACAAAAGTTTCTCTTTTTAAATTTAGTAATTTATATAGGAGAAGGGATTACTAGCCCTTTGCTCCTGGCATTTCAGTCTCCTCCCACAACACGCACAGCTTACGGAGGAAGAACTCTGCTCCACCTCCCCATGGAGATAGGAAATAAACAAGAACAAGAACTAGTGAGAAAATAGAAGAAAACCCAGAGGGGTGAAACTATAGTTATTCTCTCTAAAATGTATATTTTGTTAATATTTCCCATAAGAAATAATGTAAATCCAATTAATTCATCCCAGACACCCAAAAATATCAACAAAAAATACAATTTATAGAGAATAACTATAAATTTACATACAAACTAGGGCATTTGAAAACTGAGGTTCCACTGTAATACAATAATCCTCCTGGGGCCTATTCTACACAGTATTTCTGATATCTTCTAGGCTTATGGAGAGAAAAAGCAGGAGGTAGTGCAATGGAAAGATAAGATGGTTAGAGAGCAAAGAAAAATAAATGAGGAGGAGGAAGGGAAGGATGGAGGGTAAGGAAAAACGGTGGGACTAGGGTTGCAGGTTAGGGCACGAGAGGGAAAGATTTATATTCTTCCCCAACACTGGTTACCTCAGAGCAAACTACATTAATTTTCACATATAAAGGAATGTGGGAAAAGGTCACGACACAGAGACATATCTTCAAGGTGTCACACACACACACACACACACAATGACATTGATAACAGTTGTTTAATTTGGCATGACAATCCTTTACATTGTGATTACCTAAACACCTGATACAGCTGTCAAGTTCCTCCAATCTTTCAACTTTATCATTCCATGAATTGTATGCATTGCAATTCTTAAAAAAATCAGTACCCTTGCAGAAGAGACAATCTCTTTTCTTTGACTGGTTTCTTATTAACTGGGCTACTCTTAGGAGGGTACTTATTTTTCTTACCTTGTGCAGAATCATTATTTCTGATTCCTGCTACTTGATATGCACCTATGCAACTCTTTTTAGGAAACGAATTTTGATTATTAACATTGGGATAATTTTTCCCTTTGTGAAACTTGACAGATACCTCAGAGTTATTATGTGTTGTATCTTTAAAATGAGTTGGTTGGCTGGTCTGCAACTGAACAATTAATTCTTGTAGACCTAGTCTTATTTCCTCCAGACCAAAATAACCTTTGTGATACTTGTTCGAGAGCCATTCAAGTGTTTTACAGCTTAATTTATTCTGTACTATGGCACTCAATATCCAGTCTGATTCCGTCAGATTATATTTATTACTTAAACTGGAGAACACTCTCAAAACTTTAACTCTAAACTGTTGTAAACCTTTGTAAGTGTGATCTGGAGATTTTAAATTAACAATGATATTCACTAGATCCAACCTACTTTGTTCTATATTACCATAAGTGACCTTCAACAAGTCAACTGCTTCCTTGTAAGAATCATCTACATTGGGAAAGGCTTGTATGAGTATGTGAGCATCTCCTCTAATCTGTCCTTTGAGGTAAAATAATTTAGTTACACAGGCTAGATCACTCCTATCATGCATAGCTGCTTTAAAAATTGACCAAAACTCTTCCCAATTCTCTCCAGGATTAAATACAGGTAAACATAATTCTGGGAGTTTTGGTAAAGACATCTTATTTGTTGGAGCAGATTGATTAACTGCCTGGTTTACACATTTTAATTTATTCAAGGCCTGACTTTTACAAGAATCTTTTCCTCTAATTCATAATACAGTACTGATTAATCATAAGATCTACTTCAGTCTCATCTACACAGTTTACTAACAAATCTCCTTCATATTTGTTGTAATATAATTTGTATGAATCATATCTATTACCTAAAGCATCTAAATACAATTTTAAATCATCAGTATTCACAGTTTCTTGATTCATTAATTCCAAACATTTATTGTATGCCTTGGTTACATGACCCTTTCTAGCTTGCAGTGATGCTTTTTTTGCTCTATATTCCATATGTTTGTCTTCTACATTAATTTCCTCATTTTCAGCCATGATGCAATGTATTAAATTCAACTTAATTAATAACACTGATTACAACTTACAACACTGACACAACTTACCTTTGAATAAATCCTAGCTACACTTGAGCTTTGCAATTACATGTAAGAAAATTGTAATATAAATTTTAAATATACATTAATACAAACAAACCTTTAGCCAGACTTGGCTTATCAAAATTAATACTATACAAATTAATATAAATCCTTGCCAGAATTTGGCATAGCAAAATTAATATTATACACATTAATATAATCTTTTAGCCACACTTGGCTTATCCAAATTAATATTTTAATAATTATAATCCACTACACATTAAGTAAATTTCTGAACTTAACATCCACCTCCTGTCATTTCACATAATTATTAAGTAATTAACTAATTAATGACTTCACTAATTACCTCCAGTTCAAGAAGGAACAACAGGCAAATTAAATGTGGAAAATTGCATTTATCTGAATGTAACTCATTATGTACATAACAGTAAATGATAAAGATAATTATTATTTATCAGAGTTACATAGACAAGTAGGAATTTGGGACACCTAGGTCACAAAAATGTCCCCCTTCGATACCTACCACTTTCATATCCACAAGTTGCTCTAAACCTATTAATTACAAATGAAATGTACATACACCAGGAATTCTGGTAAATATATAAATTTGTGGACTATATTAAAATTAATAAGTGATTATATATACACATTTACATAACAGAAGAATATATCTTAATATCACTCACTAATTTGACTGGAGATTAATGTGTATCATACTCAGAAAACCTCACTGTCTATACATGAAAATAACACTGGCCAGAGTTATAACAGACTTATCTGAGGTTCCTGGAGCTGTCTTGTCCAGTCGCCTGATATCTCAAGTTATGCAGGAATGCACATCCAACAATTTTGGCTCCTATTTGAGAGGTGTCAGCCCAATTTTACCTCTAGAGCACGAAAAATTCTTCCCATTATTCACTTACGTTAGTGTGCAGTTCAAACAACAATGGCGAGCCCTTTCTGTGCAGGCGCAGCTTCTTCCCATTTTTTATAACAAATTTTTATTAAATACAGTATGACTATCTATTTACATATAACTACTGTATTTCTGGAAAATATATACAGTATTTTCCACACATCATGTGCTAAAACAAGTCTCCATAAGACGGTAAAAGAAAAATGGCTGGTTTTATAATTTTGGAAAATGTTCGAATAACCACTCAGTTATTGCCATATTTTTTGACCTTGAGAAGGCATATGACACAACTTGGAGGTATAATATTTTATCCCAAGCCCACTCCTTAGGCCTTCGAGGCAATCTACCATCCTTCCTTAAGAACTTTTTAACTGACAGGCATTTCCGTGTTCGGGTTAATAATGTGCTCTCCCCGGACTTTATCCAAGCTGTGTTCTGAGCACAACACTTTTTCTCCTTGCTATTAATGATTTGGCCTCTAGTCTTCCATCAAATATTTGGTCATCACTCTATGTTGATGACTTCGCTATTGCCTGTGCAGGCGCTGACTGTCACCTTATTACAGTTTCTCTCCAGCATGCAGTCAACCGTGTTTCCAATTGGGCCACCACACGTGGGTTTAAATTTTCCAGCACTAAAACCCACCAAATTACTTTCACTAGATGCTCTGTCATCTCTGATCATCCTTTGTACCTCTATGGCTCCCGTATCCCTGAACGTGATACAGTCAAGTTTCTGGGCCTCCTCTTTGATCGTAGGTTATCCTGGAAATCTCACATTACCTCTCTGAAGGCAACTTGTCACAGCCGGCTGAACCTTCTTAAAACCCTTGCTCATCTTTCATGGGGAGCTGATTGTCGAACTCTCCTTTGCCTACATTCCACCCTTATTTTATCGAAACTTGATTATGGTGACCAGATCTATTCAGCGGCATCTCCTGCTACTCTCTCTAGCCTTAACCCCATTCATCACCAAGGATTACGTTTATGCCTTGGTGCTTTTCGCTCTTCCCCTGTCAAGAGCCTCTATGCAGAAGCGAACGTTCCATCCTTATCCGATCGCCGTGATGCCCATTGCCTTCGCTACTATGTACACTCTCATGATCTCCGCAATCCTTCCATTTATAGAATGGTCACTGATATTAGTAGACATTCTTTATTTGTTCGCCGCCCCTGTTTACTCCGTCCCTTCTCTCTTCGCCTTCATTCGCTCTTGTCTTCTCTTCAATTACCACCTTTCTATGTACATGTAGCATCTCACTTTTCCCTACCCCCCTGGGAAGTTCCAGCTGTTTGAGTCTGTTCTTTCTCTCTCCCTTGCTCGAAAGCCCAACTGTCTATGGTCGCTTCCCGTTCTCTTTTTCTTGACCACTTTCACTCTCATTCTCATGCCATTGCTGTGTACACAGATGGCTCTAAGTCTTCTGACTGCGTAGGATTCGCAGCAGTGTTTCCGGACAGCATCGTACGAGGGCATTTACTATCTTCAGCTAGTATTTTTACTGCTGAATTGTATGCCATCCTTACAGCACTTATCCATATTGCATCTATGCCTGTGTCATCATTTGTGGTTGTCTCAGACTCCCTTAGTGCTTTACAGGCTATACAGAAATTTGATACACCTCACCCCTTAGTCCTCCGTATCCAACTTTGGCTACGCCGCATCTTTACCAAGCATGTGTATGTGTGCTCAAATTGTTAATAAATAAATAAATAAATAAATAAAGATATTGTTTTTTGTTGGGTCCCTGGTCATGTTGACGTACAGGGCAATGAACAGGCAGACACCGCTGCGCGGTCAGCAGTACATGACCTACCAGTTTCATGTAGAGGTATTCCATTTACGGACTATTTTGCTGCAATATCTTCCCACCTTCACACCCGTTGGCAACAACGTTGGTCTACTATGCTCGGCAACAACTTCAATCTATTAAACCGAGTATAGGTTACTGGCCGTCTTCTTATCACCAGTGTCGAGGTTGGGAGACTACTCTCTCCCGTCTTCGCATTGGCCATACTCGTCTTACTCATGGATATCTCATGGAGAGGCGCCCTGCTCCTCTCTGTGAGAATTGCCAAGTTCTATTATCAGTCAGCCACATTCTGTTGGACTGCCCACTTTATCAACGAGCACGCAGAATTTACCTCCGTCGTCGTCTTCGCTCCGCTGCTCTCTCTTTACCTTCCCTTCTCGCTGATGGACCCACCTTTCATCCAGACTCTCTCATTGACTTTTTGACAACAACTGACTTACTTCACAAATTCTGATACCTTCAGCCCTTTTTACTTCAATCTCTTGCTACCTTCTACCCCCGTACTATCCCCTGCCCCGCTGTTTTCTGTAACCTACTGATCATCCCTCCTCCCTTCTGCCATCCAATACCCTCGCTTCCTTCCCTACCCTGCAGCGCTGTATAGCCCTTGTGGCTTAGCGCTTCTTTTTGATTATAATAATAATTGGAAAATGTATAGAGGGGGGAAGGAGGGATCTTAGTAACGTTCTAATTGCAGGTGAAACTACTAGTGCTGATAATTATACTGTTGAAAAATTTCCCAACGAGTTGAAAGAAGTGATTGATATAGGAGGCTATAAGAATGAAGAAAGTTTTAATGTCAACGAAATGGTTTATGGAAGATGATGCCTTTGCATACTTATTTAACACATTATAACAATGTTTTAAACGGCGTATTAATAGTTTTTTCGCATTACAACTGTGGGTATAACACTTCTTGATGTTTCTTCACTTAATTTAGAAGTCAAGATCACTCAATAAGAATTACATACTAAATTTCTACTCTCTCTACTGCTGCCTGTTGATTATAAAATAACATTTAAGTTTTATATAAATTTCCAAAGGATTCATTCAGAAGTTGTTATTGTGAAGTTAGTCACAGGAGATCATGCACTTGATGGCTCCGTCTTCACCAGTATGGAACATATCAAAGGCTTTCTGGAACTCTTCAAACTTGAAGCGATGAGTAATGAGAGGCTTGACATCAATCAGTCCATTGGCAATCATGGCAATGGCAGCTGGGTAGCTGCCAACAGGAAAAACTCATTATACACGTGAAAAATTATAGAGATTAGGTGAAGAAAACTTTAGTATTTTTCACAACAGTAAATTATTTAGTATCCGGCAATTTAAGCTTTTCTAAATTCTTCTCAATTATATATTATTATTAAATTCATAGCGAAGCACTAAACCCACAGGGGCTGCACAATTAAGTAATGGGATGAAATAAGGTTTGATCCGGAGTTTAAGTTCAGATTCAGGGATCAAAAACCTTTCATCGGCATCATGTACACCATTAAAGGACTGTAAGTTATATCTACAAATTTTAGGTTAGTAGTGAGTGACCGTTACTTTAATTGTTTTTAAGAAACTACTACAGAACAATGAAATAGAGTGGACCCCCGGTTAACGATATTTTTTCACTCCAGAAGTATGTTCAGGTGCCAGTACTGACCGAATTTGTTCCCATAAGGAATATTGTGAAGTAGATTAGTCCATTTCAGACCCCCAAACATACACGTACAAACGCACTTACATAAATACACTTACATAATTGGTCGCATTCGGAGGTGATCGTTATGCGGGGGTCCACTGTATTAATTCACGACTGTTGTACAAGACTGGCAAACTATCAAAATAATCCTGGTGCATTTTAGTTATATATGTTGAAATAACACGAATATTGTATACAAAATTTAATACAATTAAAAATTTCATTAACTTTAAATATTGAAGGAAGCTGTATGTTTTTCTGTTGATGGTGATACACAAATTACAAAGCAGGCCACATCTTATACTTGATTTTAATTTGATACACTCAAATGCAACTTTTCCCTTCAAAACTCAGAAAGGCAAAAATAAAGTATATGTATAACAAGAGTTTACTCACCATTGGATGTAACGATATACACCTCTGATGTCTATTTCCCTCATGCCAGCGTGAACAAGTGGCAATGTTACTTGAGGTGATCCAACACCTACTAACATTATCACTCCACTAGACCTGGTCGCCTGTACAAGAAATATAATTTGTCAATCACTATTATAACTTGTGCAGTCTTAGCACAACATTCTAGACAATCTAGAGACTATATTCTTCAACATATATAGCATAAGTAATAACTACTGAATTTCATGATTGTGTTGAATCAAAATCTTTCTTAAGCTAAGATTCTTGTTTATATTCTACTATATTGCTCCTACACACTGAAAATACATGATCATCCAAACACAAAATTTTAAATACATTGATGGCACAAACGATGAAGAAAATAAAAATAAGATTCTTATATTTCGACTTCACAATGAAGTCCTCTTAAAGAAGCTGTTATATTATGTTCATGTTTGTCCGTATGTGCCATTCATTAGCATATTAACATAATTAGCTTTCAACTTACATAGATACCGGTGGTAATAGCAGACTGTGTGCCACTGCACTCCAGTGTTATGGGTGGCATGCAACCCATTACATCTTTGATCTTCTTAGCTAGAATCTTGGGGTCACTGTCATCCACCAGCAGTGTGTGATGAGCACCGATATTCTTAGCAGTCTTAAGACGATTCTCTTTGATATCTGTTAGAGGTTATAAAATATATTTGCTCATTTCTGCATGACTTTTTAATTATTGTAATTCTCTCAATAAAAGGACTACTATGCAGGGCTAAGTTTCTAAATTTGATATTAATGTGATCATCGGGAACAAATGTATATTAAAACAAGAGTTGGAGAAGAGAAAAAAGGTGGGCAGACAGGGTGTGAAAAAATGTATTTTGTATGCGAGCAATTCTCGTGATAGCCTAAAAACTTAATGTATTTGAGTTGCTACGCGAGTGGAGACAGGTATCCTTGTATTCCATCAAACGAGTGCCCTGTGCCTCAGTGTCTGCGACTGGAATAATGGCGAGTGTGGTATAAATTGATAATGTAGTTGAATATTAGTGTTGAAGTTTTGAGGAGAATCAGAAGACTGCTGTGGAAAATACTGTATATATTTTCCAGAAATACAGTAGTTATATGTAAACAGATGGCCATACTTTAATAAAAATTTATGTTATGAAAAATGGGAAGAAGCTGCGCCTGCGCAGAAGGGGCTCGCCATTTTGTTTGAATGGGGTAACAGACGTTAGTTAATAATGTGAAGAATTTTCGTGCTCTAGAGGTAAAATTGGGTTGACACCTCTCAAATAGGAGGTGAAATTGTTGGATGTGCATTTCTGTATGACTTGAGATATCAGGCGACTGGACAAGACAGCTCCAGGAACCTCAGATAAGTCTGTTATGTGTGTAATTCTGGCCAGTGTTATTTTCATGTATAGACAGTGAGGTTTTCTGTGTATGATACACCTTAATCTCCAGTCAAATTGGTGAGTGATATTAAGATATTCTCCTTCTGTTATGTGTATGTGTATATATATAATCCTTTATTAATTTAATATACAGTCCACAAATTTTTATTTACCAGAATTCCTGGTGATGTATCTTTTATTTATAATTAATAGGTCTAGAGCAACTTGTGGATATGACAGTTGTAGGTATCAAAGGGGGACATTTTTGCAACCTAGGTGTCCCAAATTCCTACTTGTCTATGTAAATGATAAATAATAATTATCTTTGTTATCATTTACTGTTATGTACATAATTAGTTACATTCAGATAAATGCAATTTTCCACATTTAATATGCCCGTTGGTCCTTCTTGAACCGGAGGTAATTAGTGAAGTCATTAATTAGTTAATTACTTAATAATTATATGTGAAATGACAGAAGAAAATGATGAAGATTACAATGATGTGGCAGTGTTGTGTAATAAATTTAAAATGTTAAATAAAGTAATTGATCACTGGTCTAATGTGTGGCGTAAGGAATATCTTCTTACACTACGTGAACACTTTTATGGTGCGACAGAGGCAGTAAATCGACAGATCATTCAACCAGGTGACTGTGTTAATTGACACTGAACAACATCGAACATTGTGGCCTCTGGGCAAAGTATTGACATTGTACCCAGATGCACAAGGTGTTGTCCGGAATGTCAAAGTGTTGTGTCATGGCCAGGAAAGTTTACGCACAATTAATAAATTGATTCCCTTGGAATTAAATGACATTCAATCAAATGTAAATGAAAATCTAAGGGAAAGTGACACGAGTGATACGGAAGGTAATGCTGACCAAGTGATGCAGGAAGAGGAAATCGTAGTAAGACCTACTAGGAGAACAGCCACTCAAGCCAGAACTGGCTGGAATCGTCTCCTAAAGGAAGGAGCAGTTTGAGTCGTTTAGCAACGAACTCCACCCGGCCGCAGTGTGGAAAATACTGTATATATTTTCCAGAAATACAGTAGTTATATGTAAATAGATGGCCATACTGTATTTAATAAATTATGTTACGAAAAATGGGAAGAAGCTGTGCCTGCGCAGAAGGGACTCGCCATTTTGTTTGAATGGGGTAACAGATGTCAGTTAATAATGTGAAGAATTTTTGTGCTCTAGAGGTAAAATTGGGTTGACACCTCTTAAATAGGAGGCAAAATTGTTGGATGTGCATTTCTGCATGACTTGAGATATCAGGCGACTGGACAAGACAGCTCCAGGAACCTCAGATAAGTCTGTTATGTTTGTAATTCTGGCCAGTGTTATTTTCATGTATAGACAGTGAGGTTTTCTGTGTATGATACACCTTAATCTCCAGTCAAATTGGTGAGTGATATTAGGATATTCTCCTTCTGTTATGTGTATGTGTATATATATATATATAATCCTTTATTAATTTAATATACAGTCCACAAATTTTTCTTTACCAGAATTCCTGGTGATGTATTTTTTATTTATAATTAATAGATCTAGAGCAACTTGTGGATATGACAGTTGTAGGTATCGAAGGGGGACATTTTTGCGACCTAGGTGTCCCAAATTCCTACTTGTCTATGTAACTGATAAATAATAATTATCTTTGTTATCATTTACTGTTATGTACATAATTAGTTACATTCAGATAAATGTAATTTTCCACAACTGCATTCACGAGTCATTACATGGAATCAAATATCCAAAATTCTTCAATAAAAAAGAAAAAGGTAAATTAAGACATATATAACCCAAATTTAATTGAAACCTTTAAAAGACCACAAGAGACCAATTTCCCAAAACAAACTAGCACAATAAGCCTGAAGCCGCTCAAAAAATTCCATTATCAAGTTATCAGCATGGAAGAGTTGATGAGAGGCGATACTCAGAAATGAAGTCAACTCAAAATAAAAAATCATACTCAAAATCAAGCCAACCATTTCTCTAGGTAAGATGGATCAGCTTCTAAGAAAGTACAGTAAGTTTGTAAGATCTATGTAAACTTAGTGTACATAATATACAAATTTTTGACTGGTCTTGAAGGCACACGGATGTTATAGACAGTTCAATGAACATTAAGTTGATTTAACCTAGGATAAAAAGTCAGGCACTGTGACTTATTTCTGATCAGGAAAGATATTCACTAATTATCTCGCAGACACCAATTTGATTAATAAAATTGACACATGATAACTCACACAACCTGACATCAAGAGATTATTTCCTTTAAGGAAAACATATCAGCATTAAAAATTTAAAACTGACCAAAAGATGCATTTTCCATTTATTGCAGAGAAACCAATAAAAATTATGTCTGCACAACTTAAACGCGTGAAACGTTCTATCCATTTCATACGATGCATCAGCCATTGAAAGTGACGTCGCATAAAATGTTAATGTATTAAGCAAAGGAAAGCGCTAAATCCGCAGGTCTCATATAGCGTTTCGTTGCCGTACATAAGCGTTGAGAATCTGAAGCCGACTGGTTGAGGCATTATCGAGTTGTGAGCAAAATAAATTTGAAAAGCTGGAAAAGGAAACACGAACATTTTTCAGGCAACATTTTAAATGTCCTTCTTCGGAAACGCCTAAAAATTACTTGTAAAAGTAAATGACTGACATGTTTGTTATTCGATAATTCACATAAATAATATTGCACCTAGTACAGTACATGAAATGGACTATAATACTGCTATGAAACCTTCACCACATGATGAATTTGGCCTTCAAGGCATCTACCTACCTGGCATAGGTATACTAATCTAACAGGCCACATTTAATGCTCACAACTTCTGTAACACCATCCATTATCACAATTTCTGTAGCCCCCCCCATCTGTTATCGAAACTTCTGTAACCCCATTAATTATCACAAGTTCTGTAACCCCCATCTATATATTTATTACAATTTCTGTAAACCCATCTATTAATAACTATTAATTATGAGTCACAACAGTCCTCGATAACATTACCAGTAACTAGGATGTTGGTGGCGCCCATAGCCTTAGCAGTCAAGAGGCAGAGGAGACCAATGGGACCAGCACCACATATGAGTACAGATGAACCCAGCTCAACACTAGCCCTGCGACATGCATGGACAGCAACAGCCAGAGGTTCAATGATGGCGCCCTCCTCGTCACTCACGTTGTCAGGAAGTCTGTCACGATTGTAGAAATTTGTGGAAACCCAAAATCCCCACCGTCGGCTTGTAAATAATAGGCGGCGCTCAATAATGATCAGACTCTGCACCTCTCATGAGGTGATAAATCAAAGGTAACTGTTATTTTGGACAAAATTGAATGTTTAGGGAAAATTAACCATTTATTGAGAGATAATGAAACGTAGGAATCACTCATTAAGAACCCCACAATAAGCAACTTAAAGAGCTATTGAAGGGGAATGATGAGGTAATTAAACATCTGTCAGCTAGGTTGGCAACTCCACTATATCTTTATGGGGTAATCAAGACTCATAAGCCAGGGTACCCAGCCCGTACTATTATAAGTTTAGTAGGCTCAGCAACATATAACCTATCTAAATGGCTGGTTAAACTTCTAACTCCCATAGTAGGTAAGATCTCGGATGTACATATTAAAATCAACGCTGACCTTACCGAAAGACTCCAGAAATTAAATGTCCCTCATGACTTTACCCTAGTGAGCTTTGAAGTCACAGCTCTGTTCACCAAAGTCCCTGTCCCTGACTTGCTTTTGTACCTTGAAGAGGAACTAGAAAAATTCCCTATGCCCTACCCCACGAAAATAATAACTGAATTGGTAAAACTGTGTTACTGATTGTAAGTTCATGTTTGAAGGGAAATAATATGTTCAAAAACAAGGCATGGTAATGGAAAATCCCCTTAGCCCCTTACTCAGCAATTTGTATATAAAATTCTATGAGACTAGACTTCTTAAAGACATTCTCCCAGATAAAGCTAGTTGGTTCAGATACGTAGATGATGTTCTTTGCCTATGGCTGAGAGATCTCAACATTGAGGAGTTCTTACCTAGACTCAATGGTCTAGCACATTCCATTAAGTTCACTACAGAACACGAAAAACAACACTTTGCCGTTCCTAGATGTTTTAATCCATCGTGTTGATAGAAAATTAAAATTTACAGTTGATAGGAAATCCACCAATGTGTCGTCATACATTCACTACTGTTCCAACCACGAAACTAAGGTAAAAAGGAATGTATTTCTCACAATGTTCTTGAGAGCCTTGCGCTCATTAATAGAATATAAATATAAATATATATAAATGACTATTGAGCAAGCATGCTAACCACAATACATGCACTGAAGAAAATTTACAGAGAATTAAGTCAGTCATCACTATAAAAAACAACTTTCAGATAAAAGATTTTACTTGAAGCAGAGGTCAGCATCATGAATGTAGTACCGAGCGAGGCAGCCAGGATAGCGCCCCAAAGGTGAGTGGAAGCTGGCCTGGTCACACAAGTTGTACCTGCCACCAATACATAAGTCACAGGTACGACAAGGACCACCTGTTTCTATGGTAACCCGGTCACCTGCAGTTAAGAAATTGTCAACTATAACGAGAGTCTGTGATATAGTGCAATGTCATTGGGTTTAATTCTATGTTAAACGTTATGTGGAAATTTTTATGCATACATTCAAATCCCCCACCATGGGCTAATAAATATTAAACATTTAGTATCTTGAGTTGCACGTCTATTTGTGTATCACACGCAACATTCTTAACGAACAACTGGGGTGTCCCGTGGCTTGATTGGCAGAGTACTCGCCTCACACACTGAACGTCCTTGGTTTAATCTCTTGCATGGTGTAAGGGAACATTGGACATGTTCCCTTACACCTTCTGTCCCTATTCACCTAACCTAGCAGTAAGTGGGTGCCTGGGTGTTAATAGACTGGCATGGGTCGCGTCCTGGGAGACAATACTGAAGGACCCCCAATGGAAATAAGACAGATAGTCCTCGATGATGCACTGACTCTCTTGGGTTATTCTGGGTGGCTAACCTTCCGATTTAAAAATTCGAACAAATCTTATTTTATCTTATCATTAACGAACCCTTAAACCCTTAACATTTCGGTAGGTTTAGGCCTTAGTAATAATTCAGGAAGGGTTTGAAACATCATAAAATATTAGAATTATGGTAATAATTTTAGGACAATATTAGGTCATTACATTTAGGAATTAAATTAATAGTGATTAAGAAAATAATACCGGAACCCTAGCAGCCAGCTAAGGGCTTGTGAACGCACGAGAGCTTCAGCACCAGACATGAAAGAGGAAGCTTACCTGGCCGCAAGTGTCAACAGCAGAGTGCTTTCTCTGGAGAACAAAATACACTGACATTGTAGTGGCCTATAAACAGAAGTAGGCGGCTTCTGCGTAAGATCCCATCCACGATGATTATTCATATTCCTTGACTCAATAGGGTGGCTGTTGACGCTAGTAAGGTCAAATCCTTCAATTCATAACCTGGCTGGTCAAGTATGCGCGTAAAATCCCAAAATATGGTATGCTATAATAGGTTTTGTATTTTATTTTAATCGAGGGAAGCACTAAACCAAGCTATAGTAATTGCCATCTCAGTAGCTGGTCGCATAAAGAAATTTTCCCCTTGTTATTTTAGTCACTCTTCAGGTCACTTGTTCTATCTAGGCTGGAATATTGCTGCACACTAACAGCACCTTTCAAGGCAGGTGAAATTGCCGACCTAGAAAATGTACAGAGAACCTTCACGGCGCGCATAACGGAGATAAAACACCTCACTTATTGGGAGCGCTTGAGGTTCCTAAACCTGTATTCCCTGGAACGCAGGAGGGAGAGATACATGATTATATACACCTGGAAAATCCTAGAGGGACTAGTACCGAACTTGCACACGAAAATCACTCACTACGAAAGCAAAAGACTTGGCAGACGATGCACCATCCCCCCAATGAAAAGCAGGGGTGTCACTAGCACGTTAAGAGACCATACAATAAGTGTCTGGGGCCTGAGACTGTTCAACTGCCTCCCAGCACACATAAGGGGGATTACCAACAGACCCCTGGCAGTCTTCAAGCTGGCACTGGACAAGCACCTAAAGTCAGTTCCGGATCAGCCGGGCTGTGGCTCGTACGTTGGTTTGCGTGCAGCCAGCAGCAACAGCCTGGTTGATCAGGCTCTGATCCACCAGGAGGCCTGGTCACAGACCGGGCCGCGGGGGCGTTGACCCCCGAACTCTCTCCAGGTGAACTCCAGGTATATACCCAATAACATAAGGTAGGCCAAGAGTTTCAGCACAGCCTTGGCCGTAGATCAGAGACACTGACTCCCATAATTTTTGCAGGTACCATTCTCTTGCACGAGGATCGTTGTGCAGAAAACTTCTAGAGGTTAAGATAACCTGGGGTAGACACTGGGGAACTAGCCAGGGGCAGCCTTCACTTCACTCCATTGTAAGTCTCCCTGCAAGGGAGGTTCACTGATGCTGGTGAGGGGCTCTTGATCTAGGGAATTAGATCTATGCTCCAATTCCCTGAATTAAGCCTGAATGCCTTCCATCCCCCCCCCATAGGCTCCGTATAATCGGTACGGGTTTAACTCTCCCCCATGATAATAATTCATTGTAAGTCTGTTCCTAATTCTGCACGGGGAGATAGGACCCTGCTCGTCCTCGTCCTAGTAGATACTAGACAGAACACAGAGTGGAGACTTGTGAGGGTAGAATTATTAATTTTATATGTCACGAGAGTCGTGACTGCCTCAGAGTAGAGGGCATCACAGGTTTCCAAAAGTGGCTTTGTTATATATTTTCGTCGTATTTTGATGAAATTATCACAAGCCAGTGTTCTAAAGAAATATAGTCATCATATTTAAAAAGAAAAGCTTCTAAAAGAACACTACATAACTATGTAATACCTTACCTTTCACTATATGTAATTTGACTGCTGTACCAAATTCATTCTAACTACTACTGTATCAGTGTAGCTCATTCTTGACACAGCTGTACGAAAGTAACTAGTGCTAATCACCCACATGAACGTAAGTCATTTTAACGCTGCATCAGTGTAATTCATTCTGACCACCACCACTGTAATAATAATAATAATAATAACCTTTATTGCTAAAAGTACATGTACAATGTATACAGGCCTAGCTGACATCACTGACATACTATTATATAGAAAGTCGCTTGTTATATAGAGCATTTCAGGAAAATTAGGTCAATTTTGTCCCCAGGATGCGACCCACAGTAGTTGACTAACACTCAGGTACCCATTTTACCGATAGATGAACATGGACAGCAGGTGCCTTAAGGAAATACGTCCAAATGTTTCCACCAGTACCGGGGATCGACCCCCGGACCTCAGTGTGTGAACTGAGTGCGCTAGCAATCGAGCTACGTAACTTACTGCAGTTGCTACTGTATCAAATACAGTGGTCCCTCGTTGTTCGTAATTAATCCGTTCCTGGAGCCGTTACTATAAACGAAATTTACGATTTACGAATCAATTTTCCCCATAAGAAATAATGTAAATACAATTAATCCGTTCCTGACACCCAGAAGTATTAAAACAAAAAAATTTTTAACATGAAATATGCATGTAGTACATAAACAATACAATGGGAAATGATGAATGAAACATTAATAGCATAACACTTATCTTTATTGGAGATTCTTCTTAGTGTATGGGAGACTGGAGGAGGAGAGAGAGTGGATTGTTTATAGTTTGGAAGGGGAATCCTCTTCCATCAACACCTCAGGTACCATTTGCTTTTCTGGGAGTCCTGGAGTCCTGTCTCACAAAATAACTGTGGAGAGAACTCTGTTTCTGGCGTCTCTTTAACACTTCCCTAAAATGGCCCAAGACTTTGTCACTGTACGTGTTGCCAACCTGGCTTGCAACAACCTTGTTAGGGTGATGTTTCTCCATAAAGCTTTCCATCTTACCCCACATAGTAAAAATCTCTTTAATTTCTGAAGAAGGCACCTTCTTCCATCTCTCTTCCTCCTCCTCTGCAGCAAGATTCTGAGCTGCGATGTGTTGCTCTTCCTGCTGAAGCTCTTGCAGCTCCTCAGTGGTGACCTCTTCATTGTGGTCTTCCACCAATTCTTCCACATCCTCCAAACTCACATCCAACCCCATGGAACTCCCCAGTGCCACAATTGATTTTACAACAGACATAGGCTCATTAGGGTCAGTCCCAAATTCTTCAAAATCCCTCTTGTCGACAATCTGGCCACAATTTTCTCCAGGCAGAGTTCAAAGTCCTGGTAGTCACTCCCTCCCAAGCCATACCTATAAGGGTTATGCAGTGGAGGATGCTGAAGTGTTCTCTCCAAAATTCCCTTAGGGTCAAGTGAGTGTCTGTGGTCACAGTCAAGCACCTGTGAAACATTGCTTTTGTGTAGAGTTTTTTAAAGTTTGCAATAACCTGCTGGTCCATGGGTTGGAGGAGAGGAGTGGTATTCGGGGGCAAGAACTTTACTGTGATGAACCCAAACTCCTCGAAAATTAGGTCATCCAAGTTTGGAGGATGAGCAGGTGCATTGTCCATTACTAGCAGACACTTGAGATCCAATTTCTTTTCCAGGAGATACTCCTTCACACTAGGGCCAAACACTTCATTGAACCACTCGACGAAAATTTCCCTCGTGACCCATGCCTTACTATTAGATTTCCAAAACACACACAATTTACTCTTCATAACATTGTTTTTCCTGAACACTCTGGGATTTTCAGAATGGTACACTAGTAATGGCTTCACCTTGAAATTCCCACTAGCATTAGCACAGAACATTAGCGTCAGCCTGTCTTTCATAGGCTTGTGTCCTGGCATTGCCTTTTCCTCTTGTGTAATGAAGGTTCTCTTTGGCATTTTCTTCCAAAAGAGGCCTGTTTCGTCACAATTGAACACTTGTTCAGGTTTCAGTCCTTCAGCCTCTATGTACTCCTGGAATTCATGCACATATTTTTCAGCCGCCTTGTGGTCCGAACTGGCAGCCTCACCATGCCTTACCACACTGTGTATGCCAGTACGGTTCTTAAATCTCTCAAACCAGCCTTTGCTGGCCTTAAATTCACTCACTTCACCACTATTTGCAGGCAATTTCTTTACCAAATCTTCATGCAACTGCCTAACCTTTTCACAAATAAACGAAGTCATAAGAGTATCTCCTGCTAATTGTTTCTCATTTATCCACACCAATAATAACTTCTCAACCTCTTCCAGTACTGGTGATCTCATTTTTGTCAGCATAGTTACTCCCTTAGCAACAACAGCATCCTTTATTTAATTTTTCTTGGCCACTATGGAACATAAGGTTGTGTAGGGTTTCTTATACATCCTGGACAGTTCGGCCACACTTGTACCACTTTCATACTGTTCAATGATGGTTTTCTTAAATTAAATCGTATTTCTCACCTTCTTTACCACAGGCTTGGCACTAGGAGCTTTCTTTGGAGCCATGGTAGCTTATTTAGTACTTGCAAGCACTAAAATAAATGGAATATTATGAAATATTTCGCTGGAGCATGTGAGGGGACCTTCGCTCACTGGTAAACAATGCCAGACTGGCTGCCGCCCTGGCTCACGCCGTGGGTACGCGTCCTGGACGAACTACGACTCACAAGTCAACCTATGAAAAGCGAGTCCATGTTTATACGAAAATACCCCTATGATTGGTGAATTTTACGATTGCCGGGAACTACGAAAAGCGGGGGACCACTGTAATTCATTCTAACACAAACACACTGCATCAATGTAACCCATTATGGTCATTAAGGTAAAAATAACTCATTCTAACTACATCACTCTTAATTTGTTCTAGACACTAATGTGCCAAAGTAACTCATTTTAACCAACCATTAATATCAATGAAACATTTTAGAAGCTCCTGTATTTATTTAACTCATCTTTCCTAAACATCCATTAGCTGTAATCTCCTACCCAGGTAGGGTGACAAAAAAGAATTATGCTCAGTCATCATCACTCATTCAAACACTGTCTTAGCAGAGTATGAAGACATAACTAAAGTTCGAAAATCGTAAATTATCATCAGTTTCGAATAAAAGTATAATAATGGTCATATTTTACCTAAAAAATGAAGTATGTCAAAAAAATGCCTCCAATTACTCTGAAAAATCGAAATATTAAATGACAATTTAGATTTTTATGTTTCATATAACATATAAAATATTTAACTTTAGTTATGTCTGCATACTGGAGTTTACCTGGAGTTTACCTGGAGAGAGTTCTGGGGGTCAACGCCCCCGCGGCCCGGTCTGAGACCAGGCCTCCTGGTGGATCAGAGCCTGATCAACCAGGCTGTTGCTGCTGGCTGCACGCAAACCAACATACGAGCCACAGCCCGGCTGTGTTTGAATGAGTGTTTGAATGAGTGATGACTGAGTATAAATCTTTTTTGTCACCCTACCTGGGTGGGAGATTACAGCTAATGGATGTTTAGGAAAGATGAGTTAAATAGATACAGGAGCTTCTATAATGTTTCATTGATATTAATGAGTTGTTAAAATGTGTTTTGCAAACATATATGAGATGTTAAAAATTAGTAAAAAATGTGCGAAAACATTATTTTATTGCGCATTTCGATAATGCAGTGAAGTTTGAAGCCTATACTAAGGTCTCAATTTTTAGCTTCCCCACCTTTCCTCCAGGACTCAAGTCCGGCCAACCGGTTGTAAATTTATGGTAATCTATCAACTGAAATTCCTACACCAATAAGCGTCCCTAAAACTTGTGCTGATTATCTGGTTTAATGCTTATCGACCTCACTTCCTTGACAGGCCTTCGGCCTAGTGTGGGTTAACACCAACCAACTCCTGTGTACCATGTACCCAATAAATCTAAGGTTCGTCCATGAAGGTTATTATTATAAGCCTACCGTATATCGTACACATCGTACACTTATTCTCGTCCTCACCTGGTTTGAAGTTCTTGACGGCGGGGCCACATTTGGTGACCACCCCAGAACATTCATGACCGACTCCTAAGGGCGGTTTCCTCACAGAGTCCCCCACACGCCCTTTGTATACCAAGGAGATGTCTGACCCACACAGCCCCACCTTGGATATGCGGATTAACACATCTGTGCGAGAAGCAAATGAACTTGGATTACATGTAAAAATAATGACCGTCATTATCTATTAATTATAATTATAGTACTGTAATACATGGATGAAATTACGTACTACTAACAAGTGTAAAGACAAAAAAATATGCTGAAAAACAAACTTACACCGGAACAACGCTTCGCTCTATGTAAGCTCTACAAGAGCGAAACGTCTTTGGCTTCACGCTGTAATGCCAGTTATATATACAATTTGCCATACTATATGGAACCTGGATTAGCCAGGCATCATTCTCTCCCCCGTAACCCTGCACCGCGATGGCACAGTCTATGTAGTGACCAGGTTTGTCGGGGTATAAATGGGAAATTCACACTTAGTGTTAGAGTTGCGATGTAGCACATGAAGAGACAGTAGCGACATTTACTTCATAACTGCCATTATTAATACTGAATAACTGTATAGCAACATTAGATTGGGTAGCCAGCAAGAGAAGAAGCACTTTCACTACCACTCCATCACCGTCTTGCCAGAGGCGCGCTGACGTTACCGTTCATATGTCCCTCAAACTGCAATATTCCCAGCCTTTATTGGATCTGTACTCCAGTTCCCCGAATTAAGCCTGAATGTCTTCCACATCCCCCCCCCAGGCGCTGTATAATCCTCCGGGTTTAGCGCTTCTCCCTTGATTATAATAATAATAATCCCAACCTTTAGTGTGCAGGCACTGTACTTCCAGTCTTCAGGATTCAAGTCCAGTTAACCAGATTCCCTGAATCTATAAATGTTACATTGCTCACACTCCAACAGCACATCAAGTCATAAAAACCACTTGCCTCCACTCACTTCTAACACTCACACACACCTGTTGGATGCCCAAGCCCCTTGCATACAAAAACGTTACCCCCCTCCCTCAACCTATCCTACAGATATATACACCCTCCAAGTTAACCTATTTTGCTCTATTTTCTCTAAACGTCCTAACTCTTAGTAATCCCCTCAACCCTCTGGATAATACTTTTAGTAACCCTGTAACTTTTCATATACAAACTGCAAATTCGCTGCATTATGTTCACACCACACTGTCTCCAGCCTCCCCACTTACACCACCACCTGCTCTACCACCTGTACTCCTTCACCTGTACCACCACCTGCTCTACCACCTGTACTCCTTCACCTGTACCACCACCTGCTCTACCACCTGTACTCCTTCACCTGTACCACCACCTGCTCTACCACCTGTACTCCCTCACCTGTACCACCACCTGCTCTACCACCTGTACTCCTTCACCTGTACCACCACCTGCTCTACCACCTGTACTCCTTCACCTGTACCACCACCTGCTCTACCACCTGTACTCCTTCACCTGTACCACCACCTGCTCTACCACCTGTACTCCCTCACCTGTACCACCACCTGCTCTACCACCTGTACTCCTTCACCTGTACCACCACCTGCTCTACCACCTGTACTCCTTCACCTGTACCACCACTTGCTCTACCACCTGTACTCCTTCACCTGTACCACCACCTGCTCTACCACCTGTACTCCTTCACCTGTACCACCACTTGCTCTACCACCTGTACTCCCTCACCTGTACCACCACCTGCTCTACCACCTGTACTCCTTCACCTGTACCACCACTTGCTCTACCACCTGTACTCCTTCACCTGTACCACCACCTGCTCTACCACCTGTACTCCTTCACCTGTACCACCACCTGCTCTACCACCTGTACTCCCTCACCTGTACCACCACCTGCTCTACCACCTGTACTCCCTCACCTGTACCACCACCTGCTCTACCACCTGTACTCCTTCACCTGTACCACCACCTGCTCTACCACCTGTACTCCCTCACCTGTACCACCACCTGCTCTACCACCTGTACTCCCTCACCTGTACCACCACTTGCTCTACCACCTGTACTCCCTCACCTGTACCACCACCTGCTCTACCACCTGTACTCCCTCACCTGTACCACCACCTGCTCTACCACCTGTGCTCCCTCACCTGTACCACCACCTGCTCTACCACCTGTACTCCCTCACCTGTACCACCACCTGCTCTACCACCTGTACTCCCTCACCTGTACCACCACCTGCTCTACCACCTGTACTCCCTCACCTGTACCACCACCTGCTCTACCACCTGTACTCCCTCACCTGTACCACCACCTGCTCTACCACCTGTGCTCCCTCACCTGTACCACCACCTGCTCTACCACCTGTACTCCCTCACCTGTACCACCACCTGCTCTACCACCTGTACTCCCTCACCTGTACCACCACCTGCTCTACCACCTGTACTCCCTCACCTGTACCACCACCTGCTCTACCACCTGTACTCCCTCACCTGTACCACCACCTGCTCTACCACCTGTGCTCCCTCACCTGTACCACCACCTGCTCTACCACCTGTACTCCCTCACCTGTACCACCACCTGCTCTACCACCTGTACTCCCTCACCTGTACCACCACCTGCTCTACCACCTGTACTCCCTCACCTGTACCACCACCTGCTCTACCACCTCTACTCCCTCACCTGCACTACCACCAGGAGAAATGCATTACACAAAAATAAAACTCCTTGGTTTAATGAATATGGGAAGAACAGGAAAAAGAAAAAGAATGTATTTATTATCACAAGCCCTATTATTAATAGAGTGGTAGACTAGCACTTACCATTTGGTTTGAGAGGTGGGATGGGATGCGTCTCCTGGAAACAGAATCATACAGTTAATTGTGCATTATGGGAAATACTGAGAAATTCAAGTAAATTATAGATTGGGTTACAAGATCATCACGAGTAAACAAATCTAAAATTGCCCTATATATTATTACAATTATGCAGAAGCGCTAAACTGGTAGGGGGACATATGGAACCTCTACTTGCGAGCGTGTCCAAGTGCGAGTTTTTCCAAATATGAGCAGTCGATGGGTCGATTTTTTGCTTCCATACGCGAGCAAAATTTCCACAAGCGAGCAGACCTCAAGGCAGGTTCCTTGACACTGGTGAGGGGCTCTTGCTCTTGATCTCGGGAATTGTATCTCATTTGTTTGTTGGACTATCTTATTGAAACTTGGGCAATGTATGATGGAAAGATGCTTCTTAATGTACACCAAAAATGAAAGAAATCTAAGCATAAATAATGGAGCTCACTTCTCAGCAATTAGCCACCCCTTAGTGGTAATTTCGAATGGTTTTTATGGTTAAGAAAAATGTTTGAAATTGTACCATATGTTTATAAGATACCTTATTGAACTATCATTATAGTTAACTGCATTAAAAATCCTTCTAAACAGTCTATGTCTAATTCTTAAGAATTCTAAGCATTAGAATTAGTTTTCCCGAAATGCATTGCATACTAGTGGCTTTATTTTGTGCCTATCCATGTTTTATTACATGTAAATTGTATTATTTTTGTGGCACAAAAATAAATAAATTTTGAATTTTAAGTATTATTATTATTATTATCATTATTAGTCACATAACGAAACCTTTCAATAACACAATATCCTGTAATCTTTACATCTCGTCTACTAAAATTCCTGATTACAGAGGAGGCTTTATTGGTATTGTGGATAATACTGTATACATTTTCCAGAAATTCAGTATTTATATGTAAATAGATGGCCATACTGTATTTAATAATATGTCATAGAAAACGGAAAACCTGCGTCTGGGCAGACGGGACTCTCCATCTTGGTTTTGAATTGGATACAACGTTAGTGTAATGGGAAGGAGTTTTCATGCTCTAGAGGTTAAAATTGGGCTGACACCTCTCAAATAGGAGGCGAAATTGTTGGACATGCATTCCTGCATAACTTGAGATATCAGACGACTGGACAAGACAGCTCCAGGAACCTCAGATAAGCTCTCTAGATTTGTGTATAATTCTGGCCAGTGTTTTCATAAATTTAGTTAGTGAGGTTTTTCTGAGTATGATACAACTTAATATCCAGTCAAATTGGTGAGTGATATTAAGATATATTTTCCTTCTGTTATGTAATTGTGTATATATATAACCATTTATTATTTTTAATATACAGTGCACAAATTTATATATTTACCAGTATTCCTGGTGTATGTATATTTCATTTAATTAATAGGTCGGAGGATCTCACCTTCAAGGACCATAACATTGTATCAATCGCATCTGCTAGAAAAATGACAGGATGGATAATGAGAACCTTCAAAACTAGGGAGGCCAAGCCCATGATGACACTCTTCAGGTCACTTGTTCTATCTAGGCTGGAATATTGCTGCACACTAACAGCACCTTTCAAGGCAGGTGAAATTGCCGACCTAGAAAATGTACAGAGAACTTTCACGGCGCGCATAACGGAGATAAAACACCTCAATTATTGGGAGCGCTTGAGGTTCCTAAACCTGTATTCCCTGGAACGCAGGAGGGAGAGATACATGATTATATACACCTGGAAAATCCTAGAGGGACTAGTACTGAACTTGCACACGAAAATCACCCACTACGAAAGCAAAAGACTTGGCAGACGATGCACCATCCCCCCAATGAAAAGCAGGGGTGTCACTAGCACGTTAAGAGACCATACAATAAGTGTCAGGGGCCCGAGACTGTTCAACTGCCTCCCAGCACACATAAGGGGGATTACCAACAGACCCCTGGCAGTCTTCAAGCTGGCACTGGACAAGCACCTAAAGTCAGTTCCGGATCAGCCGGGCTGTGGCTCGTATGTTGGTTTGCGTGCAGCCAGCAGCAACAGCCTGGTTGATCAGGCTCTGATCCACCAGGAGGCCTGGTCTCAGACCGGGCCGCGGGGGCGTTGACCCCCGGAACTCTCTCCAGGTAAACTCCAGGTCCAGAGCAACTTGTGGATATGACAGTGGTAGGTATTGAAGGGGGACATTTTTGCGACCTAGGTGTCCCAAATTCCTACTTGTCTATGTAACTCTGATAAATAATAATCTTTGTTATCATTTACTGTTATGTACATAATTAGTTACATTCAGATAAATGCAATTTTCCACATTTAATTTGCCCGTTGGTCCTTCGAACCGGATGTAATTAGTGAAGTCATTAATTGGATAATAACTTAATAATTATATGTGAAATGACAGGAGGTGGATGTTAAGTTCACAAATTTATTTAATGTGTAGTGGATTATAATTATTACAATGTTAATTTTGATAAGTCAAGTCTTGCTAAGTTTATATTAATTTGTATAATATTAATTTGATAAGACAATTCTGGCCAAGATTTATATCAGTGTATGTGTAATTGATAAGGCAAGTGTTGCTAATTATATTAATGTGTATAATATTAATTTTGCTATGCCAAATTCTGGCAAGGATTTATATTAATTTGTATAATAATTTTGATAAGCCAAGGCTGGCTAAAGGTTTGTATTAATGTACATTTAAAATTTATATATAAATTTCTTACATGTGTAATTGCTAAGCTCAAGTAGCTAGAATTTATTTAAAGGTAAGTTGTACTATTTACCTTTATAAAGTGCATAATTTAGTACATAATCAGTGTTATTAAGTTGAATTTAATACATTGCATCATGGCTGAAAATGAGGAAATTAATATAGAAGACAAACATATGGAATATAGAGTAAAGAAAGTACCAATACAGGCTAGAAAAGTTCATGTAACCAAGGCATATAATAAGTGCTTGGAATTAATGAATCAAGAAACTGTGAATACTGATGATTTAAAATTGTATTTAGATGCTTTAGGTAATAGATATGATTCATACAAACTATATTACAACAAATATGAAGGAGATTTATTAGTAAACTGTGTAGATGAGACTGAAGTAGATCTCATAATTAATCAGTATTATGAATTAGAGGAAAAGATTCTTTCTTGTAAAAGTCAGGCCTTGAATAAATTAAAATGTGTAAACCAGGCAGTTGGTCAGTCTGCTCCAACAAATAATATGTCTTTGCCAAAACTCCCAGAATTGTGTTTGCCTGTGTTTAATCCTGGAGAAAATTGGGGGGAATTTTGGTCAAATTTTAAAGCAGCTGTGACCTAGCCTGTGTAACTAAATTATTTTACCTCAAAGGACAGGTAAGAGGAGATGCTCACATACTCATACAAGCCTTTCCCAATGAAAATGACTCTTACAAGGAAGCAGTTGACTTGTTGAAGGTCACTTATGGTAATATAGAACAAAGTAGGTTGGATCTAGTGAATATCATTGTT
>NC_091320.1:25841155-26005220 GCF_038502225.1 Cherax quadricarinatus | reverse complement strand
AGATTAGTCCATTTCGGACCCCCAAACATACATGTACAAACGCACTTACATAAATACACTTACATAATTGGTCGCATTGGGAGGTGATCGTTAAGCGGGGGTCCACTGTATATATATATATAAATATATATATATATATATATATATATATATATATATATATATATATATATATATATATATATATATATATATATATATATGTATACATACATACATACATACATACATACATACATACATACATACATACATACATACATACATACATACATACCTATACCTACCATCTGACTTCCGACCTGCTCGACTTACGACCACTCGACTCACGGCCGTGTTTTTTATGCCAAATTTCTGGGAAATAAACAACTATTTGTGTTGTACACATTGTTTATCCTAAACCTTACAGTATAAAATACAGTACTAACAACATAAAAAGTAAAGTAAAACATGAAATATCAAAACAAAACAATAAAATAAAGTCATTACAAAAATGTTTTGTTGATATTCAGTAGTAAAGTTCGACTTACGACCATTTCGACTTACGACCGGTTTCTCGGATCCGAACTTGGTCGTAAGTCGGATGGTAGGTGTATATATATATATATTATTTATTTATTTATTTTAGATAGTAGGTTGGTAAACAGCAACTGCCCAGGTACTACTGACCTGCCAAGTGAGTGTAAAATGAAAACCTGTAATTGTTTTACATGATGGTAGGATTGCTGGTGTCCTTTTTTCTGTCTCATAAACATGCAAGATTTCAGGTACGTCTTGCTACTTCTACTTACACTTAGGTCACACTACACATACATATACAAGCATATATATGCACACCCCTCTGAGTTTTCTGCTATTTCCTTTATAGTTCTTGTTCTTGCTTATTTCCTCTTATCTCCATGGGGAAGTGGAACAGAATTCTTCCTCCGTAAGCCATGCGTGTTGTAAGAGGCGACTAAAATGCTGGGGGCAAGGGGCTAGTAACCCCTTCTCTTGTATAAATTACTAAATTTAGGAAGAGAAACTTTCGTTTTTCTTTTTGGGCCACCTTGCCTTGGTGCGATATGGCTGGTTTGTTGAAAATATATATATACAGTGGACCCTTGACCAGCGATGGCATCGATTAACGATAAATCTGACTAGCGATACATTTTATCGCAAAAATTTTGCCTCGATTAGCGCTAAAAAACTCGACCAACACTATTCCTTCCGTCTGAGACGCGTCCACTTCTGGCCAGTGTTTACAAGCCAGCCAGCCACTGCGGTCGCTTCCAAGCATACAATCGGAACATTTCATATTATCACAGCCTTTTTAGTGATTGCACCTGCAAAATAAGTCACCATGGGCCCCAAGAAAGCTTCTAGTGCCAACCCTACAGCAGAAAGGGTGAGAATTACTATGGATATGAAGAAAGAGATCATTGCTAAGTATGAAAGTGGAGTGCATGTCTCCGAGCTGGCCAGGCTGTACACCAAACCCCAATCAACCATCGCTACTATTGTGGCCAAGAAAACGGCAATCAAGGAAGCTGTTCTTGCCAAAGGTGCAACTATGTTTTCGAAACTGAGATCGCAAGTGATAGAAGATGTTGAGAGACTGTTATTGGTATGGATAAACGAAAAACAGATAGCAGGAGATAGCATCTCTCAAGCGATCATATGTGAAAAGGCTAGGAAGTTGCATGACGATTTAATTAGAAAAATGCCAGCAACAAGTGGTGATGTGAGTGAATTTAAGGCCAGCAAAGGTTGGTTTGAGAGATTTAAGAATCGTAGTGGCATACATAGTGTGATAAGGCATGGTGAGGCTGCCAGTTTGGACAAAAAAGCAGCTGAAAAATATGTGCAGGAATTCAAGGAGTACATAGACAGTGAAGGACTGAAACCTGAACAAGTGTTTAATGGTGACACTGATAATGTTGTGAAACACGTTAGGAATGTCATAAAGGAACGGGAGGTACAGGCCTCTATGGGCAGATATGTTGTGCGACAGAGGTCCAGTGACTCTCAAGCTGGTCCTAGTGGCATTAAAAGAAGGGAAGTAACCCCGAAAAAGGACTTATCACCTCAAGTCTTAATGGAAGGGGATTCCCCTTCTAAAGACTAAGACCATCAACACACTCCCCTCTTCCCATCCCATCAATCATTACCAGATCTTCAATAAAGGTAAGTGTCATGTAACTGTGCATGTCTTCTTCAGTTTGTGTGTATTAAAATTAATATTTCATGTGTTAAATTTTTTTTTTTCAATACTTTTGGGTGTCTTGCACGGATTAATTTGATTTCCATTATTTCTTATGGGGAAAATTACCTTGACTAACGATTATTTTGACTAACGATGAGCTCTCAGGAACGGATTAATAGCGTTAGTCGAGGGTCCACTGTATATATATATTTCCAAGATAAATACAAATTAGTTTTACATTCAGAAAGTCTTGGCTCCTAAATTAATTCTTTTTGTTTATTGGTTTTACAGTATTGTTGATCATAATCTGTGGGGCACTCTTGTACTGCTTTTTTTCATGTTTTGATAATTTTTCATCAGTGGCTCTGAGAGTAAACTTAAGACTGAACACTCAGTTTGCCTAATTCTGTTGTGCTTTTGCACAATGCACCTCATTTTTATGCATGTACAGTATTAAATTCTGAAGTGCACTTAAGCTAATACTGAAAAAATCACTAAAGCTCTCTGTGCTGATTGAAAAAATTTAATTGATTTGTTGCATTAGTTATTGGCTTAAAAAAATTTAGTTTTATGTACATACAGGTGGTTGCTTGGCTTCGTCAACCAAACATTATGGATATTCTATGTGAGAGGCATAGTGGCCTTCGCACCTCACCAGCTCTCAGGGACAAAGTCACAGCTATTCGAGTTGATGGCACTGTAGCGCTGGACAGACTCAGTCACGATGTTGACCTCACTATTGTACTTAGGTAAGGAAATGACAGTATCATTTTTGAATAAAGAACAAAAAGGCACAATACCATGAAACTTACACATAGGAGACTGAAACTTGACAGTGTTTCAATCCAACTGGGACCATTAACTAGTCACACACACAGAGAAGTGCAAAGGGAAAAGGGCCAGAATATATACAATGGGAGTAGGGGACAGGAGTGGTAGAACGGGAGGAAGGGTTAGTAATATTGTAGTAGTAGTTATAGAGTGCAACAGTGATAGAGGTGGCAGTAAGATAGCAGTAGTGGTTGTAAAAAAAGGGACAGAGGGTGGAATGTGAACAAAGAAATAGTAGTAGTTGGTAGTAATAATGGAGGTAGTCTAAGGAACAAGAGAAAAGAGGAGCACTGCAGGAGAGCTAGTGGATCACAGGGATAGGACAAATTTCCTGTAGGATTAACCCCTCATAGGACAGAACCCAACTAGGTAGAAGACAAGAAAGGTAATGAAAACATAGGAAAGGTGAAGAGGTAGGGAGAGGAGCAGAGAAAGATTGGGTCAAGTCACAAGTGTTCTGAAGTCTGGAGCATTTGTCAGGATTATACACAACATTCATAATATGAATCTTATTCCTAGCTTTGTCTTTGTAGATGCCTTCCTTTCTCATTATACTATCGAATGCTTCAAACCTCAGAAAACTCATGACTTGACCTGATCTTTATCTGCTTCTCTCCCTACCTCTTCACCTTTCCTGTCTTTGCCTAGGTGGGTTCTGTCCTGGAGAGGGTTTAGTCAGCAGGGTTTTGTCCTACCCCTGTGGTCCACTAGCTCTCCTTTGTTTACTTGCTGTTGCTGCTGCTGCTGCTGCCACAGCCGCCGCCGCCGCCGCCGCCGCCACCTGTTCTATCACTCCCATTCCCCACCCCATTCTTGTATATATTCTGGCTCCCTTCTCTTCACTCTTCTCTGTGTGACTAGTTAATGGTCTAAGTCAGACTAAAATGTCATAGGTTTCCTGTGTGGGGGTTGTTAGTGTATCATTTGTTAATATTGTATTAAGTGTATAAAAAGAATATGTTAGGAAACATTGAGAAAGTATGGCTTTCATTTAATAAAATAATTTACACATTATTTGTTCATTATGTTGCTTACAGTAAATCCTAAATATAATGGATCTCAATATAACAGAACTTTAAAATCATGGGTAAAATCCAGTAGGTAAATTGTACTTTTAGCTCCTTTATTTATTTTTAATGTTTATTAGTGTATCTGTAAATTGGGTGTACAGCACTATATTAGGTTTACACTATTACTTTTTTCCTCTTTTAAGATTCTGATTTAATGGACACTCAGACAGTCCTTCCTATTAGTTCATTATATCAGGGGTTTACTGTACATCAAGACAATGAATATGCAATAGGCTACTAGATATAAAAATATTTAAGCAAAATGGTTTTGAATATTGGACTTAGAAATAATTGTTTTATTGTTTGCAGTTTGTTTGAACATGAGATCATGTCATATGTGCCACCTACAATTGGTATATCTCCTCGTGGTTCCCCACAACCATCTCCTCAGGCCTCACCAGGATTGGCAAGGGCAAATGCTCGAGCACCAGCTCCTCACAGAAGGGATTTTGAAGCAAAGCTCAGGAATTTTTATAGGAAACTTGAAGGCAAAGGCTATGGGCAAGGTCCAAGTAAACTCAAGTGAGCAGTATTAAGTGTTTTATGTTTTTTGGAGGAAAGATGGTAAAAGATGAGAATATTGATTTGAACTAAATGTAAAGTGATTCATCATTGAATAGGCAGATATCATTGATCCATGTACATCATTAAAAGTACATTCGTTGCATAAATTAATTTCTTAAATTATATCTTCATGTTCACAAAACATGTATAGAGAATTTGCATAACAGACCCTTATGCAATGAGTTATGTTTATATTGCTGTAAATATCATATGTAGCACATTTTCATAACTGTTTATTCTGGGAATTACAGGTAATCTGAGGGTGAATCTTCAGAGGCCAACAGGAAGTGCTGTAATACACTTTTCCTCATAATTCATCTTAGATTTACAAATGTTTTCCCTGAATTTGGTGGCAGCATTAAGATGTGTGTTTTTATAAAATAGCTTGGAAGTAACATACACATGATTATAGTGTATTTTCTGTCAGTAGTATTAAAAACAACTTGTTGAGGCTTTATTAAAGAACTCTAATGAGAGTCAGATAATCAGAGTGTGCTCATGTTTTAAATCTCAAATCAGTTTGAGTGCCTAAGTAAATTGTTGACATTTCTTAATATTAACCCTTTCAGGGTCCGTCCCGTAGATCTACGGCTTTACGTTCAGGGTCCAAACCGTAGATCTACGCCAAAATTCTAGCGGCGCCAAATTTAGCGCGGGAAGGCTGGTTGGCCTACATCTGAGAGAATGGGTCTGGGTGGTCAGTGTGCACACTATAGAAAAAATCTGGACGCCTGCATGGCATTGTGGGAACGCCGGCAAAGTGGCTTGGTTCATGGTGCCTGGCGGAAAGAAAGCTCTCACTCCCCACTCACTCTCTGGGTGAATTCTGACTCTCCTCTTCACAACTTACAGTTCTAAGACTGATGGAAGTGGAGCTGAAGACGAATTCTATGGTTTTGAACCACATGGTACCATTGTGCCATATGGTACAATGGTACCATATGGTACACTGGTGCCATGTCATACAATGGTATCATATGGTACAATAGTACCATATGGTACAATGTACCATATAGTACATTGTACCATATAGTACATTGTACCATATGGTACATTATACCATATGGTACAGGGTACAGAGACCCTAATGGAATTAAGTCTGTCTGACTTTTTTGGGTTATCCTAGGTTCTCCAAACATACGCTGCTAAGTATGATATTCTATGTAACTTTATTTGTGTATAACTAAATAAACTTACTTATGATGACACATGCACTTGAATAAGTTTATTCAGGTGTACAGAAATACAATTACATAGATTATCATACATAGCAGCATACGTATAAAATCCTAGGGTAACCCAAAAAAGTCTGGGTGACTTATTTCCATAGTTATCCCTGTATTTGTACCATATGGTGTCATGTACTGTATGGTACCCTGTACCATATGGTACCCTGCACCATATGGTATCCTGCACCATATGTTATCCTGTACTGCATGGTACCCTATACCATATAGCACAATGTACCATATGGTACCCTGTAACATATGATACCATGTACCATATGGTCAATAGGTGTTGGTGGCATGAGACACCAGCCAAGACTGAGTGAGTGGCGACGCAAGCTAGCTACTGACTCCGCAGTTTCCGAGACAAAGTGCTTTGTCATCCACCTCGAGGAACATGTAAAGTTCCTGTACACTTGTAAATATATAATAGAACATTACTAATATACAACATTTTTTGCATATTTTTGTTGTAAACAACTATTGTAAACAAAATAATAATGAAAATATTAGTGTGTTTATTGTGTTGAATACAACAGTACCATACGGTACAATGAACCATATGGTATCGTTGTACTGTATGGTACCTTATGGTACCATAAGGTACCATTGCACCATATGTTACCATTGTATATGGTACAATTGTACCAAATGGTGCCATTGTACCATATGGTACTATTGTATCATATGGTACCATTGTATCATGTGCCATTGTACCATATTGTACCATATGGTACCATTGTATCATATGGTGCCATTGTACCATATGGTACCATTGCACCCTATGGCACCATTGTACTATATGGTACCATTGTATTCAACACAATAACCACACTATTCATCATTTTGTTTACAATAAACTTGTAAACAAGTTTTGTAAGCAATATAATGATAAACAAATTAGTGCAGTTATTGTGTTGAATACAATGAGTATACACTTATACAATATACATTATACTGGTCTCACAGGCCACAAATGTTATTAGAAAAAGAAAAAAATAGAAAAGAAAAGAAAAAAGTATAAAAAACGTAAAATAAAAAAATGGGATTTTGCGGAAGTCACTGATGTTGCCGCCACTGAGTCATTTTGGGTCAACTTCCCGCCGCTGTATCTCGGTAAGTACTGATCAGAAAAATTTTGTTTTTGTTCTATTACCTTCACAAAAATATTATCTTTAATTCTGTAAGATTTTTTTTTTTTTTTTTTTTTTTCAAAATTTCTTGGACACTGGGGCACTACAGTGGACCCCCGCATAACGATGGCATCACATAGCGATTATTTCGCATACCGCTTACTTTAATTGCAAAAATTTTGCCTCACATACCGCTTAAAAACCCGCTTACCGATTTTCGTCCGAGACGCGTCCAATGTGCAGCCTGAGCCACGCTCACATGTTCCGCCGGTGGCATTGTTTACCAGCCAGCCTCCGCGGTAACATCCAAGCATACAATCGGAATATTTCGTATTATTACAGTGTTTTCGGTGCTTTTTCTGGAAAATAAGTGACCATGGGCCCCAAGAAAGCTTCTAGTGCCAACCCTACAGCAATAAGGGTGAGAATTACAATAGAGATGAAGAAAAAGATCATTGATAAGTATGAAAGTGGAGTGCATGTCTCCGAGCTGGCCAGGTTGTATAATAAACCCCAATCAACCATCGCTACTATTGGTGGTACAGCTGCTGCTGCACTGTCAGCTGCTGCTGCACTGTCAGCTGCTGCTGCACTGTCAGCTGCTGCTGCTGCTGTAGCACCGTTGTTGGTGTGGCTTATTGAGAATACCAAGAAACAATTAACCCCAGAGGATTTGCCACCCAGGATAACCCAAAAAAGTCAGTGTCATCGAAGACTGTCTAACTTATTTCCATTGGGGTCCTTAATCTTGTCTCCCAGGATGCAACCCACACAAGTCGACTAACACCCAGGTGAACAGGGAAAAATGCCTGGAACTAGTGCTCATATTGGTGAATTTAAAGCCAGCAAAGGTTGGTTTGAGAGATTTAAGAATCGTAGTGGCATACACAGTGTGATAAGGCCTGTTCTGGAAGAAAATGCCAAACAGGACCTACAGTACTCAGGAGGAAAAGGCACTCCCAGGACACAGTGTCTCATCAGTCATTGCTGCATCTTCAATAAAGGTAAGTGTCATTTATTCTTCATTTAGTAGACTAGTACATGCACAATATATACTGTGCATGTACTACTCTACTATTGTGCATGTATCCTTCTCTTTGTGTGTGGGAAAATGTATATTTCATGTGGTAAAATTTTTTTTTTCATACTTTTGGGTGTCTTGCACGGATTAATTTGATTTCCATTATTTCTTATGGGGAAAATTCATTCACATAGCGATTATTTCGCATAACAATTACCCCTCTTGCACGGATTAAAATCGTTAACCGGGGGTCCACTGTACTTCAGATTTTGGCCTTGGACCCTGAAAGGGTTAATTTAATTTCAAACTGATATAAGACATCTTTTAGGTAACCTTTAATGGTCATAAACACTGCATACTGTAGCATATACAGTGGACCCTCGAATTTCATCATCCCTTTTCTGTATGTAAAACTATAGTTTTTTTTTTTAAAGTTGGTTGTCTCCCACTGAGGCAGGGTGACCCATAAACAAAGAAAATCCCCAAAAAGAAAATAATTTCATCATCATTCAGCACTTTCACCTCACTCATACATAATCACTTTTTGCAGAGGTGCCCAGAACACAACAGTTTAGAAGCATATATGTATAAAGATATAGGTAGTAGGTTGGTAGACAGCAACCACCCAGGGAGGTACTACTGTCCTGCAAAGTGAGTGTAAAATGAGAGCCTGTAATTGTTGTACATGATGGTAGGATTGCTGGTATCTTTTGTTTGTCTCATAAATATGCAAGATTACAGGTATATCTTGCTACTTCTAGTACTCACACTTAGGTCACACTACACATACATGTATACGTTTATTTATACACTTATCTGAGTTGTCTGCTATTTTCTTTCTAGTTCTTGTTCTTGTTTATTTCCTCTTATCTCCATGGGGAAGTGGAACAGAATTCTTCCTCCGTAAGCCATGTGTGTTGTAAGAGGCGACTAAAATGCTGGGAGCAAGGGGCTAGTAACCCCTTCTCCTGTATAAATTACTAAATTTAAAAAGATAAACTTTTGTTTTTCTTTTTAGGGCCACCCTGCCTCGGTGGGATACGGCCGGTTTGTTGAAAAAAAAAAAAATCTGAGTTTGATTTTATCTTAATAGTTCTTGTTCTTATTACTTTTCCTTTTATATCCATGGGGAAGTGGAATAAGAATCTTTCCTCCGTAAGCCATGCGTGTTGTAAAAGTCAATTAAAATGCCGGGAACAGTGGGCTAGTAACCCCTTTTCCTGTAAAGATTAATAAAAAATAAGGATAGGAGTGAATGGAGACAAATGGTTTTTGAGACCTGACGAGCTGTTGGAGTGCGAGCAGGGCAATATTTAGTGAAGGGATTCAGGGAAACTGGTTATTTTTATATAGCTGGACTTGAGTCCTGGAAATGGGAAGTACAATGCTTGCACTTTAAAGGAGGGGTTTGGGATATTGGCAGTTTGGAGGGATATGTTGTGTATCTTTATACGTACTGTATATACTTCCGAACTGTTATATTCTGAGCACCTCTGCAAAAACAGTGATAATGTGTGAGTGAGGTGAAAGTGTTGAATGATGATGAATGTATTTTGTTTTGGGGGATTTTCTTTCTTTTTGGGTCACCCTGCCTCAGTGGGAGACGGCTGACTTGTTAAAAAAAAAATACTAAAACAAAGAAGAAGAAAACTATAGTTATAATCTATAAAATGTACTTTTTGTTAATATTTTTGGTGTCTGGAATGGAATAATTGGATTTACATTATTTCTTATGGGAAATATTAACAAAAAATACATTTTATAGGGAATAACCATAGTAGTATTACATATAGAAAAGGGATGATGAAATTCGAGGGCCCACTGTACTTGACAATCAGTTTTTATGAGTATTTTGGGTGCCCCATTTATGTATTTTTCTTTAATTTTTAAGCTTGTTATTCCCACCATTAAAATTAGACCATAGATATTTAATTGAAATTATTAATTGACTAGTGTTTTGAGATTCTTTGAGACTATACTCCTTTTAAAATTTCTGAAATGACACTTTTTTTTTTGCTTCATCCATCTTCCACCAAGGTAGGGTGACTCATTTGTTTAATTGATGTCTTGCCAAAAGTGTGCTAACATTACAATCTAGATGACCATCCAAACTGCAACATCCCCACTCTTCCTTCAGAGGGCAGGCACTCCCTTTCCCTCCTCCAGGACTCAAGTCCAGCAAACCAGCTTTCCTGAATTCCTTGCTAAATGTTACCTTGCTCACTCCATCAGTACATCAAGCATTGAAAGCTACTTATTTCTACTCTCATCTAACATGCTCACACAAGCTTGTTGGATGCTGCAGCTATTCATATATTTATATTCAAGTTTACTGTATTCAAGACTGTAAATATTGTGCTGGGTATAACTTAAAATAATGTCCTCATATTTTTGTTTACAGGCTCAACATACGTCGTGATCACTTACTAGAAGATGCTTTTAATAAAGTCATGGGTGCCAGTAAGAAGGATCTCCAAAAATCTAAATTATACATCACATTCTATGGAGAAGAAGGACTTGATTATGGTGGTCCATCCCGGGAATTTTTCTTTCTTCTGTCAAGAGAACTCTTTAATCCTTACTATGGCCTATTTGAATACTCAGCAAATGATACCTACACTGTGCAAATTTCTCCAATGTCTGCCTTTGTGGACAATTACCATGACTGGTTCAGATTTTGTGGGAGGGTGCTGGGCTTGGCACTTGTTCATCAGTATCTGCTTGATGCTTTTTTCACCAGACCATTCTACAAGGGTTTACTTCGCAGGTGAGTAAATAGTATTTGTTCTTTATATAGTATTTGCATTAAAAAGTTACCATTGAGAATCAAGTCAGAACACTTTTTAACACATTGATCCTCTCTCATCAAGGTAGGGTGAGGTGAAAAAGAAGACACTTTCACCATCGTTCATTCAATCACTGTCTTGCCTACAGCATTCTGAAGTCAGAGCTGAGATAACTTTCTAAACTGCAGCATTTCTTTCAGAGTCCAGGAACTGTACTCCCACCTCCAGGATTCAAGTCTGGCTAACCACTTTCCACTTTTCCAACAGCTCATCAGGTTCCAAATACCATTCATCTCCATTCACTCCTATCTAACACGCTCATGCACGCTTGCTGAAAGTCCAAGCCCCTCGCCCACAAAACCTCCTTTACCCCCTCCCTCCAACCTTTGCGAGGACACCCCCTACCCCGCCTTCCTTCCCCTACAGATTTATACACTCTCCATGTCATTCTACTTTGATCCATTCTCTCTAAATGACCAAACCACTTTAACAACCCCTCTTCAGCCCTCTAACTAATACTTTTATTAACTCCCCACCTTCTCCTAATTACCACACTCCGAATTTTCTGCATAATGTTTACACCACACATTGCTCTTAGACAGGAGAACTCCACTGCCTCCAAATGTCTCCTCTCTGCAGCATTTACAACCCAAGCTTCACATCCATATAAGAGTGTTGTTACCACTATACTTTCATACATTCCCTTCTTTGCCTCTATAGATAACATTTTTTGTCTCTGCATATACCTCAACACACCATTCGCATTTTTTCCTTTGTCAATTCTATGATTAACCTCATCCTTCATAAATCCATCCGCTGACACGTCAACTCCCAAATATCTGAAAAGATTCACTTCTTCCATACTCCTCCTCTCCAATTTGATATCCAAATTTTCTTTATCTAAATCATTTGATACCCTCATCACCTTACTCTTTTCTATGTTCACTTTCAACTTCCTACCTTTACACACACTCCCAAACTCATCCACTAACCTGTGCAATTTTTCTTTAGAATCCCCCATAAGCACAGTATCATTAGCAAAAAGTAACTGTGTCAATTCCCATTTTGTATTTGATTCCCTATAATTTAATCCCACCCCTCTCCTGAACACCCTAACATTTACTTCTTTTACAACCCCATCTATAAATGTATTAAACAACTATGGTGACATTACACATCCCTGTGTAAAACCTACTTTTACCGGGAAGTAGTCTCCCTCTCTTCTACACACCCTAACCTGATCCTCACTATCCTCATAAAAACTCTTTCAAGCATTTAGTAACTTACTACCTATTACATATACTCGCAACATCTGCCACATGGCTCCCCTATCCACTCTGTTATATACCTTTTCTAAATCCATAAATGCAGTGAAAACTTCCTTACCTTTATCTAAATACTGTTCACATACAGTAGACCTTCATTTAGCATGGTAGTTATGTTCCTGAAAATGCTGTGTTAGGTAAAATCCTGTAAGATGAACTGAAGAACTTACGGGAAAAATAGGGTTACGTTCCCGAGAGCCCACAAAAAGTCAAACAACTTTTTAGGCCTCCACGTCCTACAAAAATAAAAGTGAATATGTAGTTTTAGTTCATTGTTGTGATGTATTATGTTGTTTTTACTGCTTAAAACTACAAATGTAACAGAAATAATAGTATTTCTTACCTTAAATTATGGATGCTGGTGTTTGTGGATGATTGTGGAGAGTTATGCTGTGGCCCTACTGGGCTGAGGTGGATGGTAGAGGTTCTGGTACTGAAGTCGATGGTTGTACTGGAGTGTCTAACTGTAAGTCACTCAGTAAGCCAGTCAAGTCACTCAGTAAGTCAGTCAAGTCACTCAGTAAATCAATCATGTCACCCAGTAAATCAGCCAGGTCATTCAGTAAGTCAGTCAAGTCACTGAGTAAGTCAATCAAGTCACTCAGTAAATCAGTCAAGTCATTCAGTAAGTCACTCAAGTCACTAAGGCAGTCAAGTCATTCAGTAAGTCAGTGAAGTCACTCAGTAAGTCAGTCAGGTCACTCAGTAAGTCAGTCAAGTCACTCAGTAAGTTAGTCAAGTCACTCAGTAAGTCATTCAAGTCATTCAGTAAGTCAGTCAAGTCACTCAGTCACTGAAGTCACTCAGTAAGTCAGTCAAGTCACTCAGTAAATCAGTCAAGTCATTCAGTAAGTCAGTCAAGTCACTCAGTAAATCAGTCAAGTCACTCAGTAAGTCAGTCAAGTCACTCAGCAAGTCAGTCAAGTCACTCAGTAAGTCAGTCATGTCAGTCAGTCAAGTCATTCAGTAAGTCAATCAAGTCACTCAGTCACTGAAGTCACTCAGTAAGTCAGCCAAATCATTTAGTAAGTCAAGTCACTCAGTAAGTCAGTCATGTCATTCAGTAAGTCAAGTCACTCAGTAAGTCAGTCAAGTCATTCAGTAAGTCAAGTCACTCAGCAAGTCAGTCAAGTCATTCAGTAAGTCAAGTCACTCGGTAAGTCAGTCAAGTCATTCAGTAAGTCAATGAAGTCACTCACTGAAGTCACTCAGTAAGTCAGTTAAGTCAGTAAGTCAAGTCACTCAGTGAAATCACTCAGTAAGTCAATTGTGGAGAAATTTTCTCCAGGAGGGGGGTATCAGCCCCCTTCAGCCCCTTTCAGCCCTGAGGGGCCCAGCCCTCTCAGAAGGGGCAAGCGTCTTGTTTACTGCTACAGTGAGTAATTGATCACAGATGCCGTACGAGTATGCGACGTGGTCAAGTGACCGCTGCTCCTTGCAGAGTGTTGCAGAGTGTATTTTAATAAGAGACAGTACATCTCTTACTTTAGCAGGACAATTAAGGAAAATCCTGCTCCCACTTTGTTACCATAGTAAAGACAGTGGACATTGTTGTCTATGCTTAAGACAGCAAGAATCAAACATTCTGCTTTACTTCATCGAGGAAGTGGCAAGGAAGCAAAAGTACTAGGTCAGCTTTTTCTTTGTGCTAGGGGAGTGACGTCATGGGGCGCTGTGGCATCTTCAGATTACTTTTGACTCTACTGAGAGTGACACTGATGCCAGGATAACCAACAAAGAACGATTTGTGCGTTAGTGTGAACAAAGTATCTCATAAAACACAATAAACACTTAAGAGAAGTGTGATCAGCTTCTTTAGTGATAAGATTGTGAACAATAAAGACAAATCTTGTGGAACATAGTGTACCAGTGTGCGTTTCCTAGACTATGGAAGACGTGGACATCCAAGGACACTTCAGCTTCTATCAAGTCACCGATACCTGTCGAAGGTGTGAAGAACACCATAGCTCACATTACAAGAGCAAGGTATGTTACGAATTTCTTGTAGTACGGGGGACTGCGCAGTTCTTGAGTCGCAAGGAGTTTGTAATCAACCTATAGTCGGCAGTAAGGTGTGGACTTTTGAGTCCAAACAAGTATGTATTTTGTCAGCCATCAGTGAATGAAATATGCTGACATAACACCCCCTAGGGGTAAGTTATAATCTTACAAATTATAATTCTTGACAGCCCGTTGTGAGATGGTTTCGACAGCTTCTAGACCTCGTCTGCAGGGGCAGCTGTGCAGGCGATGAGTTGTCTTTAAGTTAAGTTTTCACTGTTTAAACTTAGCTGGTAATGCCATTTCTCAACATATTGGTCATGCTCGAACCGGATAAAGGCCATACTGTGGTCCAAATATGTTGTACTACAGTGTACAAATAACCTACGAGCCAAGGTCCTTCGAAAAAAGCTGTAAAACTAGTGTTTTACAATATAAATCAGTATAAATGAGTCCCTCCAGACTCAATCACAGAGAATGGGCAGCCAAAAGAAAACGGGCGCTCACCCAAACGGGCGTTCACCCAAAGAAAACGGGAGCTGAGTGACTCACCCAACAAGAAAACGGGGGATGGCACCTGACATCCACTGCTCCAATCTCGAAAATCGCTGACAAAGACAACAACCCAAGTGATGTTCGGTTTGTCTGAGTGTATATACACATTGTGTTTATAATGTTTATAGACAGAAATTAAGAGACAAGATTGTGTTAAAGTTTGTTTCTTATAGATCTACCTGTTATATTAAAGGAACTTATATATAAAGTGTAAGCTTTCAAATACATATTAACAGTGACATTTATATATGTGTAAGTAATATTCACGTGTGATTTACAGTTATACAGTGACATTTATAGTGTATAGTGAATGAAGTGTATAACGTTATTTACGATTAATCATCGTTGTCAGGCTGACACAGCAAACTCAAGCCATAAACACCAGCCACATGTACTCTGTACCCTTCATGGTCATTGACCCTGAGGTTAAGCTTAGTGGGTCAGTAGTGTCTGACTCGATTATTGCTGACTTAAGCATAACAAAAACTCAGCACTATAGCAGTACAGTGTTTTTTAAACACTCTAAGTGTGGTGCTGGAATTTTCAATATACCATTAAAATGGCTTGTTTGAAAACTCATTTTCAGTCTTTACAGACTAAGATTACACAATTAGAAAATCTAATTTCAGTCTGTATAGGATTAACTCAAGATACAAACATAGAATTTGATGATCTCGAGGTCAAATTTGGATTACTAACACAACGTCTGGAAATAATTAATTCAGACTATACACATTATGAGAAGAATTTTCTTGAATCAGATCCATCTGAGGATGAAATTAAAAATGTTTTGGATACATTTAGTAATCAACAATTAAGGTGGACAGGAGTACAGGCTATCTGCCGCAAAACTCTGTCACAGAGACCTACTGTAACTAGTGGTCAAACACCTGTTACACCTGTAACAACAACAGGTGTCCCATTACCAAGCTTACCTACATTGTCATTACCTATTTTCCAAGGTCATAATTATGAAGAATTCATTAGTGGGTTTCAATCCATAGTAAATTCACGAACTGACGTAGATGAGATTGCTAAGTTCAATTACCTTAAATGTCTTGTGAAGGGAGAACCCTATGAACTGATTAAGTCATTTCCGGTGGTTAAAGGCAATTATCAAATAGCCTTACGTGTCTTAGCAGACAATTACTTTGATGCTGACAAGGCCAGAGTTAGACATGCAGTCTTAATATTAAGCTTGAAGCCACCCAAACATTGTTTTTCAGACTTACAGGCATTTAGAATCACATTAGACAATAGTCTCAGATCTCTAGGTGCTAAATATGACCTAAGACAATGTGATTGGTTTATCAGTGGTATTGTACAAGATAAGTTGTCACCACAAACTATTGAACGATTAAATATTATGTTCAATAAACGCTATTTCACTTGTGAGGAAATTAGCAATGGTTTACAAACGATAGTTTCATGCATGCAAGCAAGGAGACAAGATGAAAAATCCACAAATCCAGTGGATAATAAACCTTCAATTCAGTATAAAAAGAGTATACTTACTCCCACTAAACCACAGAATGGGAAATCCCATATAGGCATTTATCAAGCTGTGAATACAACAAACAGTAAACAGACTGTCATACATAAACATACTCCAAAATGTGTACTTTGTGATGGAACACATTGGGCACAGTATTGTAGTCAATACACATCAATGGAGGCACGTAAACAACGTGTTCATCAGCTGAAAAGGTGCATCAAGTGTTTAGGTGAACACAAGGGAGGAAAATGCTCACTGAAGAAGTGTTTTAAATGCAAGGGTATGCATCATACAGCATTATGCCCAAATACTTTTGCTGAACAGCAGAAGACTTCCACAGAATCAGGAAGTCAACAAGCAACAGCATTAAATGTGAGAGATAAGTTTAAAGCAACTGCTCTCCCGATAGCTCGAATTGAGTTATCTAATAAATTACACAAAACCAGTGTGTTAACACTATTTGATCAAGGCTCACAAAGGTCCTTCATAAGAAGAACAGTGTTGCAGAAACTGAATAAACAACCCTATGCCAAAATACAGTTAGATATAGCTGGTTTTTTTCCACAATTCTGGTAAACAGACATATGACCTAGCCAGAATCACTGTTGGTCTAGGAAACAGGAAAAAGACAGTAGAAGCTGTGGTAGTAGATGATTTGCCTAAGTCTGTGCAGATCCAGGGATTAAAAGAAACAGTTGCAGCACTGAAAGCAGCTAAGGTCAAGTTAGCCTGTCCTGACATACAGACGGACACAATTAGTCCAATTGATTTAATCATTGGAAGTGATTATTATCACTGTTTTGTGCAAAATATAGTAAGTAAACATGATGTTCACTTGCTGAAAACAGCAGGAGGCCACATGATATGTGGTCCCATTCCCTCTCAAAGTGGGAAAAAAGCTGATATTGATTCAGTGGAAAATGTACTAGTTACGAGAATAACCACTGATCATGTACCACAGCAAAAATTATCATTACTGGAAGAAATGAATGAACCAGTTGATAAGTTGTGGGATTTAGATGCGATAGGTATTGATGTAAATAAACCAAGCCCACAAGAGTCTCAGACTTATAACCAATATTTGGACACTGTCGAATATAAAGATGGACAGTATTGGGTTAGATTACCATGGAAATTAAATCCACCACATCTGCCTAGCAATTATCGCATGGCTTTCGGACAGATGAAAGCACAAATACATGAGCTCAGGAAGAATCCAGAGCTACTGACTGTTTATGATAATATCATACAAGAACAGTTGAACAATAAATTCATTGAGGAAATAGTCGAAGATAAGTTGAAGACAGAAGCTCATTATCTCCCCCACCATGGAGTCAGAAAAGATTCTGAAACCACTCCACTACGTGTTGTATATAATTACAGCGCACGTGCAAATAAAGATGTAGCAAGTCTTAATGACTGTCTGATGACCGGATCCTTACTAACTGAGAAGCTTGGAGACGTGCTTATGAAATTTCGCACAAACCCATATGCCTACACGGCTGATATTTCCAAAGCTTTCTTAAGAGTAGGACTACAAGAAATAGATAGAGATTATACTCGATTCTTGTGGCCTGAAAATCCACATGATCCTCAAAGTCCTGTGAAAACTTATCGTTTCAAATCAATATTATTTGGTGCAACATCCTCTCCATTCTTATTAGAAGCTACTCTGAATACACATTTGAAGAAATCTGAAAGTCCCTTCAAAGAAATCTTAAAGAAAAGTTTCTATGTGGACAATCTTCAAGGTAGTGTGAATAAAGAGGAGGATTTGAAATCCTTATACAGAGAAGCTAACAAGGAGATGAAAGAAGCAAATATGCCTCTAAGGATGTGGAATACAAATTCAAAGCAATTAAGGGAACTTATCAAAGAATATTTCGCTGAAGCTGAAATTCCTGATTGCAACAATATGCTGGGACTTAATTGGAACACACAGGAAGATACTTTGAGTCTCAAAAAGATAAACAATAAATCATGCAGTACACTCACTAAATGTAGTTTACTGTCAGAGGTATCACAATGTTTTGATCCTCTAGGACTCGTCTCACAATTACCATAAAGGGTAAAATGCTTATGCAAGATGCATGGAAGCTCAAAATTGGATGGGATGAGAACTTGCCTCTAGAAATGAGTCAAGCATGGGATGAAATATCCAGGGAGTTTAAACAACTTCATCAAATTAAATTTCCCAGACAAATAGGTCAAGAGGGAAACAATTACACATTACATGTGTTCTGTGATGCGTCAACCAGAGGTTATGGCGCTGTAGCTTACATGAGTAATGCTGAAGGAAGTACACTAATTACTTCAAAGGCCAGGGTCGCACCCTTGAAGGTCAGAACAATACCACAACTGGAACTGACAGTACTTTATGTAGGTACAAAATTAGCTGTCTATCTCAACAAAGTACTTGATCATCTCACTGTTGAAAAAACCGTGATCTGGAGTGATAATGAAGCAGTTCTCCAGTGGTTAAGAAATAATAAGAGTAAGTTGGTCTATGTACAGAACAGAGTAGCGGAAATAAAAGAGATGCAGAGAGATTATCTCTTTCTCCACATCTCTACCCAAGAGAATCCAGCTGACCTGTTGTCACGTGGTGTCCCACTCAAGAAATTTTATTTTTATTTTTTTTATTATTATCACACCGGCCGATTCCCACCAAGGCAGGGTGGCCCGAAAAAGAAAAACTTTCACCATCATTCACTCCATCACTGTCTTGCCAGAAGGGTGCTTTACACTACAGTTTTTAAACTGCAACATTAACACCCCTCCTTCAGAGTGCAGGCACTGTACTTCCCATCTCCAGGACTCAAGTCCGGCCTGCCGGTTTCCCTGAATCCCTTCATAAATGTTACTTTGCTCACACTCCAACAGCACGTCAAGTATTAAAAACCATTTGTCTCCATTCACTCCTATCAAACACGCTCACGCATGCCTGCTGGAAGTCCAAGCCCCTCGCACACAAAACCTCCTTTACCCCCTCCCTCCAACCCTTCCTAGGCCGACCCCTACCCCGCCTTCCTTCCACTACAGACTGATACACTCTTGAAGTCATTCTGTTTCGCTCCATTCTCTCTACATGTCCGAACCACCTCAACAACCCTTCCTCAGCCCTCTGGACAACAGTTTTGGTAATCCCGCACCTCCTCCTAACTTCCAAACTACGAATTCTCTGCATTATATTCACACCACACATTGCCCTCAGACATGACATCTCCACTGCCTCCAGCCTTCTCCTCGCTGCAACATTCATCACCCACGCTTCACACCCATATAAGAGCGTTGGTAAAACTATACTCTCATACATTCCCCTCTTTGCCTCCAAGGACAAAGTTCTTTGTCTCCACAGACTCCTAAGTGCACCACTCACTCTTTTTCCCTCATCAATTCTATGATTCACCTCATCTTTCATAGACCCATCTGCTGACACGTCCACTCCCAAATATCTGAATACGTTCACCTCCTCCATACTCTCTCCCTCCAATCTGATATTCAATCTTTCATCACCTAATCTTTTTGTTATCCTCATAACCTTACTCTTTCCTGTATTCACCTTTAATTTTCTTCTTTTGCACACCCTACCAAATTCATCCACCAATCTCTGCAACTTCTCTTCAGAATCTCCCAAGAGCACAGTGTCATCAGCAAAGAGCAGCTGTGACAACTCCCACTTTGTGTGTGATTCTTTATCTTTTAACTCCACGCCTCTTGCCAAGACCCTCGCATTTACTTCTCTTACAACCCCATCTATAAATATATTAAACAACCACGGTGACATCACACATCCTTGTCTAAGGCCTACTTTTACTGGGAAAAAATTTCCCTCTTTCCTACATACTCTAACTTGAGCCTCACTATCCTCGTAAAAACTCTTCACTGCTTTCAGTAACCTACCTCCTACACCATACACTTGCAACATCTGCCACATTGCCCCCCTATCCACCCTGTCATACGCCTTTTCCAAATCCATAAATGCCACAAAGACCTCTTTAGCCTTATCTAAATACTGTTCACTTATATGTTTCACTGTAAACACCTGGTCCACACACCCCCTACCTTTCCTAAAGCCTCCTTGTTCATCTGCTATCCTATTCTCCGTCTTACTCTTAATTCTTTCAATTATAACTCTACCATACACTTTACCAGGTACAGTCAACAGACTTATCCCCCTATAATTTTTGCACTCTCTTTTATCCCCTTTGCCTTTATACAAAGGAACTATGCATGCTCTCTGCCAATCCCTAGGTACCTTACCTTCTTCCATACATTTATTAAATAATTGCACCAACCACTCCAAAACTATATCCCCACCTGCTTTTAACATTTCTATCTTTATCCCATCAATCCCGGCTGCCTTACCCCCTTTCATTTTACCTACTGCCTCACGAACTTCCCCCACACTCACAACTGGCTCTTCCTCACTCCTACAAGATGTTATTCCTCCTTGCCCTATACACGAAATCACAGCTTCCCTATCTTCATCAACATTTAACAATTCCTCAAAATATTCCTTCCATCTTCCCAATACCTCTAACTCTCCATTTAATAACTCTCCTCTCCTATTTTTAACTGACAAATCCATTTGTTCTCTAGGCTTTCTTAACTTGTTAATCTCACTCCAAAACTTTTTCTTATTTTCAAGAAATTTGTGGATAATAAATTATGGCTCCACGGACCGAACTGGCTCTCTAATGAAAATAACTGGCCTCAGCAAAAAGCTCACATTATGCCAGAAGAAACAGTCTGCTTGAACACAGCAGAAATAAGTTGTGTAAATACTGCAGACACAACAGAAATAGTCATTGATGGATCTAAATACTCATCTTTGGGTAAACTCTAAGAGTTACAGCTCTTGTCCATAAATTCATTAAAGGAATAAAACCTGATTATGAATATCTTGAACCCATTAAATACTGGATGAAACTAATACAGAAAGATGTTTTCTCTACAGAATATAAATTTCTAGAAACACAAGATAAATCCCCAAAGAAACCTGTTATGATTAATTCTTTAGGACTTTATCTCGATTCAGAAAAGATTATAAGATGTCGAGGAAGAATTCATAATTCTTCACTACCTAAAGAAGCCATACATCCAATATTGATCCCCAAGAATCATTGGCTAACAAAACTGATTGTGCAGAATGCCCACAGTAACGTGTTACATGGTGGGGTAGCTGACACACTTTGTCATATACGACAATCCTACTGGATACCTCAAGGTCGACAAAGTGTGAAAAAACAAATAAAGGACTGTATTACTTGTCGTCACTACGATATGCGAGTATGTCAGTATCCAGGTCCACCTCCATATCCCTCTGAAAGAGTTTGTCATGTCATTCCATTTGAGGTGACAGGTGTAGATTACACTGGACCAATAATTTTAACAAAAACAGTTGACAAAGTTCCCATCAAGGTGTACATCTGTTTGTTCACTTGTGCTACAACTAGAGCAGTACATCTAGAAGTAGCCACTGACATGTCTGCTGAAACCTTTATCAAATTATTCAGAAGGTTTGCAGCCAGAAGGGCATGTCCCAGACTGATGATTTCAGATAATGCAACGAACTTTGTTGCTGGTGCTGCTTATATAAGCAAGATCTTTGATCAACCAGAAGTACAACAGATGCTGAATCAACGCAGGTGTCGTTGGAGATACATTCCTCCTAAATCTCCATGGCACGGCGGATTTTATGAAAGAATGATCGGCATTGTAAAACGTTGTTTAAGGAAGACTCTTCATCGTCAAAGAATAGACTTAGAAGAATTCTGTACAGTTGTGACTGAAATAGAAAATAGAGTCAACAACAGACCTCTAACTTATGTTACCGATGATCTGGACAATTTAGAAGTGTTAAGTCCATCTCATTTACTCCATGGCAGAAGGCTCGAACCTGTTCCTCCCATGAATGATAAAGAAATCATAGAGGATCCTACTTATTTCGAACCTGAGCAACTCAGACGTAAATTCAAACACCTTAATAAAGTGATTGAACGTTGGGAGAAAATTTGGCAAGAAGACTATCTCACCTCATTGAGAGAACACTTCTATGGAGCTGGTGTTCCTGAAAATCATAAGTCCTTAAGACCTGGTGACATAGTGATTATCGACAATGATGGTCCGAGGTCCCAATGGCCACTTGGAAAAATTGTGACCATATATCCTGATGCAAATGGAATCATCAGGACAGTTGATGTTTTGAGCAAAGGTGTAGTGAATAAGTGGACAATAAATAAACTAGTGCTGTTAGAATTACACAGTGTTGAAAACAAAATTAGTGATTCTCCAGAAACCACACAGACTAAAGTTGTTCAGAAAAGAAAAGCAGCAGTGGTGGCGAGTGAGAAAATCAAATTAATGTTAAGTGATGAATAGTTCACCTGCAGCGAACCTCCGCCGCCCCCCAGTGTGGAGAAATTTTCTCCAGGAGGGGGGTATCAGCCCCCTTCAGCCCCTTTCAGCCCTGAGGGGCCCAGCCCTCTCAGAAGGGGCAAGCGTCTTGTTTACTGCTACAGTGAGTAATTGATCACAGATGCCGTACGAGTATGCGACGTGGTCAAGTGACCGCTGCTCCTTGCAGAGTGTTGCAGAGTGTATTTTAATAAGAGACAGTACATCTCTTACTTTAGCAGGACAATTAAGGAAACTCCTGCTCCCACTTTGTTACCATAGTAAAGACAGTGGACATTGTTGTCTATGCTTAAGACAGCAAGAATCAAACATTCTGCTTTACTTCATCGAGGAAGTGGCAAGGAAGCAAAAGTACTAGGTCAGCTTTTTCTTTGTGCTAGAGGAGTGATGGCATGGGGCGCTGTGGCGTCTTCAGATTACTTTTGACTCTACTGAGAGTGACACTGACGCCAGGATAACCAACAAAGAACGATCTGTGCGTTAGTGTGAACAAAGTATCTCATAAAACACAATAAACACTTAAGAGAAGTGTGATCAGCTTCTTTAGTGATAAGATTGTGAACAATAAAGACAAATCTTGTGGAACATAGTGTACCAGTGTGCGTTTCCTAGACTATGGAAGACGTGGACATCCAAGGACACTTCAGCATCTATCAAGTCACCGATACCTGTCGAAGGTGTGAAGAACACCATAGCTCATGTTACAAGAGCAAGGTATGTTACGAATTTCTTGTAGTACGGGGGACTGCGCAGTTCTTGAGTCGCAAGGAGTTTGTAATCAACCTATAGTCGGCAGTAAGGTGTGGACTTTTGAGTCCAAACAAGTATGTATTTTGTCAGCCATCAGTGAATGAAATATGCTGACATAACACCCCCTAGGGGTAATTTATAATCTTACAAATTATAATTCTTGACAGCCCGTTGTGAGATGGTTTCGACAGCTTCTAGACCTCGTCTGCAGGGGCGGCTGTGCAGGCGATGAGTTGTCTTTAAGTTAAGTTTTCACTGTTTAAACTTAGCTGGTAATGCCATTTCTCAACATCAATCAAGTCACTCAGTAAGTCAGTCAAGTCACTCAGTAAGTCAGTCAAGTCACTCAGCAAGTCAGTCAAGTTACTCAGTAAGTCAGTCAAGTCAGTCAGTGAAGTCACTCAGTAAGTCAGTCAAGTCACTCAGTAAGTTAGTCAAGTCACTCAGTAAGTCAGTCAAATCGTTAGTAAGTCAGTCAAGTCATTCAGTAAGTCAGCCAAGTCAGTCAGTCAGTCAAGTCACTCAGTAAGTCAGTCAAATCGTTAGTAAGTCAGTAAGTCATTCAGTAAGTCAGCTAAGTCACTCAGCAAGTTAGTCAAATCATTCAGTCAGTCATGTCACTCAGTCACTGAAGTCAGTCAAGTCACTCAGTAAGTCATTCAGTTAGTCAAGTCACTAAGTCAATCAAGTCATTCAGTAAGTCAGTCAAGTCACTCAGTCAGTGAAGTCACTCAGTATGTCAGTCAAGTCATTCAGTAAGTCAGTCAAGTCATTCATTAAGTCAGTCAAGTAACTCATTAAGGCAGTCGAGTAACTCATTAAATCAGTCAAGTCATTCAGTAAGTCAGGCAAGTCACTCAGCAAGTCAGTCAGTCATTCAGTAAGTCAATCACACAAACTCATGTTTACCTCTTTTTCTGTGTACAAAATAACACTTCATTACTGCTACAGGTTATCTCTTGTCTAATATCTTTGTTTCTTTGTTAATTCTAAAACTTAAGTGCTTATACCTCTTCCTGCCACTTTCAGCAACACTGGTATGGCTACTGAGTGTCATGATAGCTTGGCAGATACAAGATATAGTTATTAAAATATAACACAATTCACAAACACTTGTAGCAGAGAAAGACTCTGGATTGGACATGTAGGAATTACGAACGCTGCGATTGTGGGGTGGTGTCGGGGAGTGGTAGGGGATGGCGAGAGGGCTCCCTGGCTGCTCCACAACAAGTTGGCCGCTTGAGCGAGAGAGAATTTTTTTTTCCTTCCCACAAACTGAACCGTGTTAAATTAATTATACGACGTGTTACATAAAATTGTGTCGCAATTCTTCATTCATGCAATACTCAAATCGTGCCAAATAAACTCGTGCTAAATGATGGTCTACTGTATATGCATATATGCTTCAATGTAAACACTTGATCTACACATCCCCTACCCACTCTGAAACCTCCTTGCTCATCCACAATCCTACATTTTGTCATACCTCTAATTCTTTCAATAATAATAACCCGTATACTTTTCCTGGTATATTCAGTAAACTAATTCCTCTATAATTTTTACAATCTTTTTTGTCCCCCTTCCCTTTATATAAAGGAACTATACATGCTCTCTGCCAATCCCTAGGTACCTTCCCCTCTTTCATACATTAATTAAACAAAAATACCAACCACTCTAACACTATATCTCCCCCTGCTTTTAACATTTCTGTCACAATCCCATCAGTTCCAGCTGTTTTAACCCCTTTCATTCTACATAATGCCTCACGTACCTCCCCCACACTCACATCAAGTTCTTCACTCCTAAAAGATGGCATACCTCCCTGGCCAATGCATGAAATTACTGCCTCCCTTTGTTCATCAACATTTAAAAGTTTCTCAAAATATTCCTGCCATCTACCCAATGCCTCCATCTCCCCATCTACTAACTCCCCTACTCTGTTTTTAACTGACAAATCCATTCGTTCCCTAGGCTTTCTTAACTTGTTAACTTTTTTTTTTCTTATTTTCATTAAAATTTCTTGACAGGGCCTCTCCCACTCTATCATCGGCTCTCCTTTTGCAATCTCTCACCACTCTTCACCTTTCTTTTACTCTCCATATACTCTGCTCTTATAACACTTCTGCTTTGTAAAAACCTCTCATAAGCTACCTTTTTCTTTTTTATTACACCCTTTACTTCGTCATTCCACCAGTCACTCCTCTTTCCTCTTGCACCCACCCTCCTATAACCACAAACTTCTGCCCCACATTCTAACACTGCATTTTTAAAACTATTCCAACCTTCTTCCACCCCCCCCCCTTCCCACTACTCATACTTGCACTAGCCCACCTTTCTGCCAATAGTTGCTTATATCTCACCCTAACTTCCTCCTCCCTTAGTTTATACACTTTCACCTCTCTCTTACATGTTGTTGCCATTTTCCTCTTGTCGCATCTACCTCTTACTCTAACTGTAGCTACAACTAAATAATGATCCGAGATGTCAGTTGCCCCTCTATAAACATGTACATCCTGGAGCCTACCCATCAACCTTTTATCCACCTTGCCTTATACATACACTAAATCACAGCTTCCCTATCTTCATCAACATTTAACAGTTCCTCAAAATATTTCCTCGATATTTCTGATACCTCTAACTCTCCATTTAATAACTCTCCTCTCCTATTTTTAACTAACAAATCCATTCTTTCCCTAGGCTTTCTCAACTTATTAATATCACTTCAAAACTTTTTCTTATTTTCATCAAGATTTGTTGATAACATCTCACCCACTCTCTCATTTGCTCTCTTTTTACATTGCTTCACCACTCTTTTAACCTCTCTTTTTCTCTCCATCTACTCCTTGCATCACTTCTGCTTTGTAAGAACCTCTCATATGCTAACTTTTTCTCTCTTACTACTCTCTTTACATCATCCTTCCACCAATCACTCTTCTTCCCTCCCGGACCCATTTTCCTTTAACCACAAACTCCTGCTGAACACACTAACACTATATTCTTAAACTTACCCCATACATCTTCTACCCCATTGCTTGTATTCTCACTAACCCATCTGTCCTCCAGCAGTTGTTTATATCTTACCCTAACTACCTCCTCCTTTAGTTTTTAAACCTTCACTTCTCTCTTACTTGCTGCTTCCATTTTCCTTGTATCCCATGTACCTTTTACTCTCACTAAATAATGATCCGATATATCCGTTGCCCCTCTATGAACATGTACATCCTGAAGCGTACCCATCAAACTTTTATCCACCAATACATAATCAAACTCTAATTCACATATTTTTTTTAATTTATACTCCCATGTTCGGTAGGACAGTGGAGTGAGTGATGGTAAAAGTATTTATTCTTTTTTGGATCACCCTACCTTTGTGGGAGATGGCCAGTGTGACAAATAAAAAAAAAATTATACCCTTTCTTCTTCTGTAGTTGATCATTTAACATTACTGTTACTCTCTTCATTTGTTCTAGTTATCTCAGTTACACAGAATTTAATTTCATTCCCTCTGCTGCACTGAACTTGTTTCACTTAGAGCTAGGACATCGAGCTTCTTGTCATTCATAACATTCACATTCAGTTGTTTTATCTTTATTACACCCACACACATTCAACCTTCCCACTTGGAGGTGGGAAGTATAGTGCCTGTACTCGAAAGGAGGGATGGCAAGATTTGCAGTTTGGAAGGGCATCTGAACTGTAGTATCTATGTGCCTCTGGCTTGACAGTGATAGAGTGAATGATTGTTAATGTGTTTTATTTCAGGTCACCCTGCCTCAGTGTCAAATGGCCAGTGTGATAAAAACTACCTTTTGTATATGAGTATATGCAAACTATAGTCGCTACACAATATTAGATTAATTATACATTAGCTTACAGCAGTATTAACCCTTTCAGGGTTTCAGCCGTACTAGTACGGCTTACGCACCAGGGTTTTTGACGTACTAGTACGCCTAAATTCTGGCACCCTCAGATCTAGTGAGAGAAAGCTGGTAGGCCTACATATGAAAGAATGGGTCTATGTGGTCAGTGTGTGCAGTATAAAAAAAATCCTGCAGCACACAGTGCGTAATGAGAAAAAAAAAACATTGACCGTGTTTTTGGATTAAAGCCAACTTTGCACTGTATTTTTGTATGGTATTTATTGTTGTATTCTAGTTTTCCTGGTCTCATTTTATAGAATGGAAGACATATTACAGAAATTGAGATGATTTTGACTGGTTTTACAATGAAAAGTACCTTGAAATTGAGCTCAAAGTAGCAGAAATGTTCGATTTTTGCCGAAGTTCAAAAGTAAACAAATCATGCCAGGCGTCCAGTACACGTCAACTGGTGAGTCTAATATTCTTTCACAAGTGTGCTGATATTATTTATACCATTTCTACACTAATGCAGTAGTCTGCATAACAGTAAATCTTCTATTTTTTTGTGAGAATAAAAATTCAAAGTGGAAAGCAAAAGATTGTAAGACGGGGGTGGGGACGTGACTAATGAACAGAGGAAATGTTATTTTAGTGCCAGGAATGTCTTTCTTGTTTATTCTGGACACTTCGGAAATTGCCATCTTTTGAAATTTGTGTGAAATTGGCAAAATTGCTAAATTCTGACCACTGTATTGGATAGTTGAAATCGGTAAATGGGTGGTTTCTTGTACTCATTCGATAGAAAAAATAGAGTTCTAGTGAAATAGTTATGATTTTTGTTGACTAGTACACTGGAATTGGCTGAAAATAGGGCTCAAAGTGGGCAAAATCGCCAATGCGTAAACATCATCGAGACCGCTAACTTCGTGAGAGCATAATTACGTAAGTTTTCCATCAAATTTCATACTTTTGGTGTCATTATGATCAGGAAAAGATTCTCTATCTTTTCATAAGAAAAAATAATTTTTTTTTTTTTTTTTTTTTTTTGAAATGTGAGTGACCCTGAGAATAAGTCTCGGAGAGGGCCTGTCAACCCTGAACGGGTTAATGGTTATTTTCTGGCTAACACTTGTAGGGACTGCACCTCCAGTTAAATTTGCCAAGTGACTGAAAAATCTGCTGGTTGAAAATGAGTCAGCATGCAGTGAGAAATAATTTTCATGTGACCTGTGCACAGCTTACTCAGTGGCATCTGGCAGCCAACTGGTTGATAAATGTTTTGCTGAAGCATTGAGCTTCTTTTCATTCATAATATTGTCAGTATCCATATTTTCAGTGGAGAAAGGAAAGACCAGCATTTATTGCACAATTCAAAACAAGTAATAAGTTTCTGTTTTTCAGTTGTGTGTTATTCAAATACTACAACAAATCCTCCATTTAATGGATGGAAATACAGAACAGAATATGCTGGGTCAGTAGATTTGGAAACAATAGACAAAATCCTTTGATCGCAGAATTGTTCATTACTGTTACAATCACAGCAAAACAATCTTTTCTCTATGCACTACAGTTGCCATTACTGACCACCCTATCCTCCCAGTTAGTCAATCAAATAAAGGGTTTACTGTAATTTGTTTGTTTTTCTTTAAAATATCAGAGTTGTGATTCAAAATTATATTAGTATATGTGAAAGAAATGTTAAACAGTGTACAGTACATCAGTGATAACTCCAATAACAGCTCTGTTTCTCCTGCAGTCCTGTCTCATTATCAGATGTGGAGTCTCTAGATTCTGAGTTTCATCAGTCTCTCTTGTGGGTGAAAGACAATGACATCACAGATATGTTGGAGCTCAACTTTTGTGTTACTGAGGAGATATGTGGACATGTGGTTGAGAAGGATCTGAAACCTGGAGGGAAAAATATTGCTGTTACTGAGAGAAACAAGAAGGTAGTAATTCTAGATTGTCACTTGCATGTTAAAGGAAATTATATTGAGCCATACTCATGATTAGGTTTATATATTTTTTCATGTTTTCATTTTCTTGTTGATCTTGAATTGTGATGCATTATATTGCTTTGTAAATTTATAATGATTAAAAAATCAGTTACAGTATCTTTGCAAAGATTTTTATATTTTCATAATGCAGTTATAAATAATGTAGTGTATTCATTTTCTTTTTTATCAGATTATTAAATAATTTTTTATTATCTTTATGACAGGAATATCTCGAGAGAATGGTGAGATGGCGCTTAGAGCGAGGAGTAAGTGAACAGACGGAGAATATGGTCCGTGGCTTCTATGAGGTTATTGATCCTCGGTTGGTTGGAGTGTTTGATGCTAGAGAACTGGAATTGGTTATTGCTGGAACCCTTGAGATTGACGTTGCTGACTGGAGGAAGAATACTGAATACAGATCAGGTATACATTACATGTACTGTCAACATTTTTTACATCACTCCTACCTGGAGTTTACCTGGAGAGAGTTCCGGGGGTCAACGCCCCCGCGGCCCGGTCTGAGACCAGGCCTCCTATGTGTTTACCATCAAATTACTTTTCTTATCTTAAACCTTTTGTCAGGTGGTCATCAGTATCAAGTCTTGCATCTTCATCAAAAGTACTGTACTCAAACTTCTCTGTCATAATTAATATTGTCTCATTTTGTCAAATACCATCACTTTTGATTTTATGGGCATTCATCTTTAATTTTTCTCTTATACCATTTAATTGAAGAAATTCCTTGATGTATAAAGCAAAATTTCACTGCAACTGTCATCACTGTGCAACATGAACTTTTCTCTCTTGTGATGGTGCATGAACTTCTAAATTTCAAGCTTCTAAATTTGAATGCAGAATTTATTGTGATTAGATCTGTCTCACACACACATTCAACCTCAGTTTAATGACCTAGATAAGAACTAGAGAAAAGGTTTAATAAGTAAATAAATATGTGCGGACTTAGTTCGCTTAATCATACAACTACCAGACATGGACAAACATCCAATAAAACAGACTTAGTCTTCTGTATTGATACCACAACCGAACATACAAAGAAAAAACTAATGCAACTTATTTTTTACAGAGTTTTACAAGGTTAGGTTAAGGATTCCTAACTTTATTTACAAGCTAAGAGCTGTTACCTACATCAGCTCACTTGAAGGCCTTTTTAATGTTTTGGGACATACAAATATAGAACAGGATGAAATTGGAGCCATCTGTGGGCCAGCAGTTTCTTTTGATCAACTGACTGTTTCGTTGATATTATGTTGTGCGACCATGTTCCAGACTAAGTCATCCTGGGAATAAATGATCTCAGATGAAGTAATGTTCTGGAGAAGGGTACAGTCAGAGTGAAGTTGCTACTTGCTGCCCATCTTGTTGTTTAGAAGCTCACTTCTCACTCACCTTGGAGTGGAGCTAAGTGTGGTACTTTGACAATACAGTGGACCCCTGGTTAACGATATTTTTTCACTCCAGAAGTATGTTCAGGTGCCAGTACTGACCAAATTTGTTCCCATAAGGAATATTGTGAAGTCGATTAGTCCATTTCAGACCCCCAAACATACACGTACAAACGCACTTACGTAAATACACTTACATAATTGGTCGCATTCGGAGGTGATCGTCATGCGGGGGTCCACTGTATTGGTCTTGTACATAACAGTAAGGCCACCCACAGTCCTCCGGTGTTGAAGGCTCTGCTGAAGGGACAGATCCATCCAGGCTTGGTCAGGCAATCCAAGAAAGTGGAGCATACTCAAGGTGTCATTGTACTTGTGCCTCATACAGAATCTTGCAACCTTTACTATCGAGGAGATGCAAGATAAGTCTAAGTGCTTTAAGCTTCCTGGCCACCTTGTTTGCAAGATTTACTACATGATTCTTCATGGTCACTTCGTAGTTAGATTTAACCCCCAAGGCTATATCAGCTTCATCACCAGGTACCAACACTTTCCCATTCATTTTTTTTTTACACAGCAATATCATCATGGTGCCTAGAGACCATCATCACCATTTGCTTTCATCTCTCTCTCTATCTCTCTATATATCTCTCTCTCTATCTTTCTATATCTATATCTCTCTATATCTCTATTTTTCTCTGTCTCTGTCTCTGTCTGTCTCTGTCTCTGTCTGTCTCTGTCTGTCTCTGTCTGTGTCTGTCTGTCTCTGTCTCTGTCTGTCTCTGTCTGTGTCTCTGTCTCTGTCTGTGTCTGTCTGTCTCTGTCTGTGTCTGTCTCTGTCTCTCTGTCTCTCTGTGTCTCTGTCTCTCTGTCTCTCTCTGTCTCTGTCTCTCTCTGTCTCTGTCTCTGTCTCTCTCTCTCTCTCTCTCTCTCTCTCTCTCTCTCTCTCTCTCTCTCTCTCTATCTCTCTCTCTCTCCCTATCTCTCTCTCTATCTCCCTATCTCTCTCTCTCTCTCTCTCTCTCTCTCTATCTCTCTCTCTCTTCTGTCTCGTCTCTCTCTCTCTCGTCTCTCTCTCTCTCGTCTCTCTCTCTCTCGTCTCTCCTCCTCTCGTCTCTCTCTCTCTCGTCTCTCTCTCTCTCTCTCTACTCTCTCTCTCTCTCTCTCTCTCTCTCTCTCTCTCTCTCTCTCTCTCTCTCTTCTCTCTCTCTCTCTCTCTCTCTCTCGTCCTCTGTCTCTCTCTCTCTCTCTCTGTCTCTGTCTCTGTCTCTGTCTCTGTCTCTGTCTTCGTCTCTCTCTCGTCTCTCTCTCGTCTCTCTCGTCTCTCTCTCTCTCTCTCTCGTCTCTCTCGTCTCTCTCTCTCTCTCTCGTCTCTCTCTCTCTCTCGTCTCTCTCTCTCTCTCGTCTCTCTCTCTCTCGTCTCTCTCTCTCTCTCTCTCTCGTCTCTCTCTCTCTCTCTCGTCTCTCTCTCTCGTCTCTCTCTCTCTCTCGTCTCTCTCTCTCTCTCGTCTCTCTCTCTCGTCTCTCTCTCTCTCGTCTCTCTCTCTCTCGTCTCTCTCTCTCTCACTCTCTCTCTCTCTCTCCCTCTCTCTCTCTCTCTCTCTCTCTCTCTCTCTCTCTCTCTCTCTCTCTCTCTCTATCTCTCTCTCTCTCTCTCTCTCTCTCTCTCCCTATCTCTCTCTCTCTCTCTCTCTCTCTCTCTCTCTCTCTCTCTCTCTCTCTGTATATATATACAGTAGGGCCTCACTTATACGGCGGGTTAGGTTCCAGGCTGTCGCCGGAAAGCAGACATCGCCGGAAGGCAGAGCGCCATTTTTTTCCATTTATAAATGCATATAAATGCCAGACAACAAGTTTACACTAAATTAAATTAAGTTAGTAATAGAACTAGGCATTAAAAACACACAAAGTAAAATACATTCATTATCTTAAAGTATTTGTAATCTTAATGTAGGGAGAGAGGTGAGTAGTACTTATTTGTAGGAAGTCAGGTGCAGGTAGCCCAGGTGTAGGCAGCCCTGGCTCCCCATCTCATACTTAATATATGATATTTAAAACATCCCAGAGTTAAAATACACATACAATACACTCATTATTTACCTTAAAATATGTGTAGTCTTAATATAGGAAGAGAGGTGAGTGGTATTTATTTGTAGGAAGTCAGTGTAGGTAGCCGGTAGGTGTAGCCCAGACGGGCTACACCTACCGGCTACCTACACTGTGGCCCAGAGCCATATTATTAACATTGACATACTTTGTTCACTGAATTTAATCGTTTCTAACAACTACCTTTAGATGCCATCATAAACGAAGAGAGAAGTAATGAATAATTCATACCAAAAATTGTAAACAAAAGCGGAGTGGGGGAGTGGTTGGGCCAAATGCAGATTCATACACATTTTCTCTGATGGCTGAACAGAAAAAACATAATGTTGTCCCTCCACCCAGCTACCACACAGCTCCACATGTATTATCAGAGCACATATAAAATATGCAATAAATGCTAGACAAGTTTACACTAACTTATATTAAGTTAGCAATAAAAATAGGCATTAAAAATACAATAAAAGGTAACATACACACAGAGTACACTTACTACTTACTTTAAAATATTAATATTAATATGTGAGAGGTGAGTGGCAGGGTGTTTATTGAATAAAATCAGAATGGCACACCATCATCCTCTAACTTGGCACTTAAAGCAAGAGGCTTATGACTCCTCTTTTTATCACAGCTAAGCTTAGATGCCATCGACAATGAGAGCCAACTAGTTAACAAAAGAGTAAACGAGAGAGAGAACGAGATACAGAGTTGAGACAATGTAAGAACACAAACTGAACAGGTAGTGGACGATCACTTGGTCAGGCGAAATAAATGCGTATTAATATGTGTCTACTTTTAGTTCATTCACGTACGTTTGTGAGAGTTTGTAAAACATTTACCTCAATATTTTTTTTATTATAATAATAATTACCTCACAATACAAATACTCTTACATTGTGTACAAGTTGTACAAGTTAGTACAAAATAAACAAACAGCAACACACCATTTTTAGAGTGAATGAAGATATTATTATTATTATTATTATCATAATAAAAAGCACTAAACCCACAAGGGTCGTGAATTGCTATATACTATAGAGTGAAGGCATATGACTAGAGAAAATGTAATTCTTCTGACACTACCTACACAGCCGCTTTATAAACAAATCTTATATTTACATCAATTTTTATTCTGAGTGTATGTATCATGTTTATATGCTATGTAACAGGTTTCATATATAATTTTGAGGAAAATATCATAGATGGATTAATGAAAATGCCTATATTAATATAAAATAAGACATTTAGTGTGCCCAAGAGTGATTATTATTAGGTAGTATTGGCATCATGAGTAGAGAGACTCTTAGCAATTTTAATGTGTACCTGCACACCAGCACAGTGTGTAAGTATATTTAGGTACAGGTACACATAAGTATAATTATCAGAGTACATATAAAATACACAGTAACTTTAAAACACTTGAAATTTTGGAAAAGTTTCCTGATATAATAGATGTGGTCACAGAGAATGTAAACAAACTGGGTGGGGGCACCGTATTTGAAAGACCGCTTGCCGAATAGCAAATTTTGGTCATAATTTGACATTGCCATATTAGTGGAACGTCGTAAGGCAAAACGCCGTAAAGTGGGGCCCTACTGTATATATATTTTTTTCAACAAACCAGCCATATCTCACCAAGGCAGGGTGGCCCAAAAAGAAAAACGAAAGTTTCTCTTTTTAAATTTAGTAATTTGTACAGGAGAAGGGGTTACTAGCTCCTTCCTTTCAACATGCATGGCTTATGGAGGAAGAATTCTGTTCCACTTCCCCATGGAGATAAGAGGAAATAAACAAGAACAAGAACTAGAAAGAAAATAGCAGAAAACCCAGAGGGGTGTGTATATATATGCTTGTACATGTATGTGTAGTGTGACCTAAGTGTAAGTAGAAATAGCAAGACGTACCTGAAATCTTGCATGTTTATGAGACAGAAAAAAGACACCAGCAATCCTACCATCATGTAAAACAATTACAGGTTTCCGTTTTACACTCACTTGGCAGGACGGTAGTACCTCCCTGGGCGGTTGCTGTCTACCAAGTTACTACCATATATAGGTTGGTAGACAGCAACCACCCAGGGAGGTACTACCGTTCTGCCAAGTGAGTGTAAAACGAAGGCCTGTAATTGTTTTACATGATGGTAGTATTGCTGGTGTCTTTTGTCTGTCTCATATGTCTTGCTACTTCTACTTACACTTACGTCACACTACACGTTTATTTATACACACTCAACTGAGTTTTCTTTGATTTTATCTTAGTTCTTGTTCTAATTACTTTTCCTTTTATATCCATGGAGAAATGGAATAAGAATCTTTCCTCCATAAGCCATGCATGTTGTAAAAGTCAACTAAAATGCCGGGAATAATGGGCTAGTAACCCCTTTTCCTGTAATAATTACTAAAAAGAATAAGAAGGAAATTGTCAAAGTGGGAAGTTTGAATGTGCATGGATGTTGTGTGAATGATAAGAAAGAGATGATTGTGTGATGTTATGAACGAGAAGAAGCTGGATGTCCTGGCTTTAAGTGAAACAAAGCTGAAGGGGGTGGGAGAGTTTCAATGGAGAGGAATAAATGGGATTAGGTCAGGGGTTTCTAATAGAGTTAGAGCTAAAGAAGGAGTAGCAATAATGTTGAAGGATAAGCTATGGCAGGAAAAGAGGGACTATAAATGTATTAATGCTAAAGTGGGTAAAAATGTTGTGGAGGGAGTAGTAGGTAAATTTGGGGTGCCAGGGGTAAATGAAAATGGGGAGCCTTTAATTGAGCTATGTGGAGAAAGAGGTTTGGTAATAAGTAATACATATTTTATGAAGAAGAGGATAAATATACAAGGTATGATGTAGCACGTAATGAAAGTAGTTTGTTAGATTATGTATTGGTGGATAAAAGGTTGATGGGTAGGCTCGAGGATGTACATGTTTATAGAGAGGCAACTGATTTATTGGATCATTATCTAGTTGTAGCTACAGTTAGAGTAAGAGGTAGATGGGATAAGAGGAAAATAGCAAAAACAAGTAAGAGGGAGGTTAAAGTGTATAAACTAAGGGAGGAGGAAGTTCCGGTGAAATGTAAGCAACTATTGGCAGAAAGGTGGGCTGGTGCAAGTATGAGTAGTGGGGGGATTGAAGAGGGTTGGAATAGTTTTAAAAATGCAGTATTAGAATGTGGAGCAGACGTTTGTGGTAATACGAGGGTGGGTGCAGGAGGAAAGAGGAGTGATTGGTGGAATGATGAAGTAAAGGGTGTGATAAAAGAGAAAAAGGTAGCTTATGAGAGGTATTTACAAAGCAGAAGTGTTATAAGAAGAGCAGAGTATATGGAGAGTAAAAGAAAGTTGAGGAGAGTGGTGAGAGAGTGCAAAAGGAGACCAGATGATAGAGTGGGAGAGGTACTCTCAAGAAATTTTAATGAAAATAAGAAAAAACTTTGGAGTGAGTTAAACAAGTTAAGAAAGCCAAGGGAATAAATGGATTTGTCAGTTAAAAACAGAGTAGGGGAGTTAGTAGATGGGGAGATGGAGGTATTGGGTGCATGGCAAGAATATTTTGAAGAACTTTTAAATGTCGACGAAGAAAGGGAGGCGGTAATTTCATGCACTGGCCAGGGAGGTATACCATCTTTTAGGAGTGAAGAAGAACAGGATGTGAGTGTGGGGGAGGTGCATGATGCATTACGTAGAATTAAACAGGGTAAAGTAGCTGGAACTGATGGGATCATGACAGAAATGTTAAAAGCAGGGGGGGGGGACATAGTGTTGGAATGGTTGGTATTTTTGTTTAAAAAATGTAAGAAAGAGGGGAAGGTATCTAGGGATTGATGGAGAGTGTGTATAGTCCCTTTATATAAAGGGAAGGGGGACAAAAGAGATTGTAAAAATTATAGAGGAATAAGTTTACTGAGTATACTAGGAAAAGTGTCGGTAGGGTTATTATTGAAAGAATTAGAGGTAAGACAGAATGTAGATTTGTGGATGAGCAAGGAGGTTTTAGAGTGGGTAGGGGATGTGTAGATCCAGTGTTTACATTGAAGCATATATGTGAGCAGTATTTAGATAAAGGTAGGGAAGTTTTTATTGCATTTATGGATTTAGAAAAGGCATACGATTGAGTGGATAGGGAAGTAATGTGGCAGATGTTGCAAGTATATGGAATAGGTGGTAAGTTACTAAATGCTGTAAAGAGTTTTTATGAGGATAGTGAGGCTCAGGTTAGGATGTGTAGAAGAGAGGGAGACTATTTCCCGGTAAAAGTAGGTCTTAGACAGGGATGTGTAATGTCACCATGGTTGTTTAATATAATTATAGATTGGGTTGTAAAAGAAGTAAATGCTAGGGTATTGGGGAGAGGGGTGGGATTAAATTATGGGGAATTAAATACAAAATGGGAAGTGACACAGTTACTTTTTGCTGATGATACTGTGCTTATGGGAGATTCTAAAGAAAAATTGCAATGGTTAGTGGACGAATTTGGGAGTGTGTGTAAAGGTAGAAAGTTGAAAGTGAACACAAAAAACAGTAAGGTGATGAGAGTATCAAATGATTTAGATAAAGAAAAATTGGATATCAAATTGGGGAGGAGGAGTATGGAAGAAGTGAATGTTTTCAGATATTTGGGAGTTGGCTTGTCAATAGATGGATTTATGAAGGATGAGGTTAATCATAGAGTTGATGAAGGAAAAAAGGTGGTGCATTGAGGTACATGTATATGTGGAGGCAAAAAATGTTATCTCTGGAGGCAAAGAAGGGAATGTATGAAAGTATAGTAGCACCAACACTCTTATATGGGCGTGAAGCTTGGGTTGTAAAGGCTGCAGCGAGGAGGCGGTTGGAGGCAGTGGAGATGTCCTGTCTAAGGGCAATGTGTGGTGTAAATATTATGCAGAAAATTCGGAGTGTGGAAATTAGGAGGTGTGGAGTTAATAAAAGTATTAATCAGAGGGCTGAAGAGGGTTTGTTGAGGTGGTTTGGTCATTTAGAGAAAATGGATCAAAGTAGAATGACATGGAGAGCGTATAAATCTGTAGGGGAAGGAAGGCAGGGTAGGGGTCATCCTCGAAAAGGTTGGAGGGAAGGGGTAAAGGAGGTGTTGTGGGCGAGGGGTTTGGACTTCCAGCAAGCGTGCGTGAGCGTGTTAGATAGGAGTGAATGGAGACAAATGGTATTTGGGACCTGACGAGCTGTTGGAGTGTGAGCAGGGTAATATTTAGAGAAGGGATTCAGGGAAACCGGTTATTTTATATAACCGGACTTGAGTCCTGGAAATGGGAAGTACAATGCCTGCACTCTAAAGGAGGGGTTTGAAATATTGGCAGTTTAGAGGGATATATTGTGTATTTTTTATAAATATGTATATATATGTACTTCTGAACTGTTGTATTCTGGGCACCTCTACAAAAACAGTGATTATGTGTGAGTGAGGTGAAAGTGTTGAATGATGATGAAAGTATTTTCTTTTTGGGGATTTTCTTTCTTTTTGGGTCACCCTGCCTCGGTGGGAGACGGCCGACTTGTTAAAAAATATATATGTACGTATGTATATATATATATCTTTCAACACTTCGGCCATATCCCACCAAGGCGGGGTGGCCCAAAAGAAAAAAACAAAAGTTTCTCCTTTTACATTTAGTAAAATGTACAGGAGAAGGGGTTACTAGCCCCTTGCTCCCTGCATTTTAGTCAGCTTTTACAACACGCATGTCTTACGGAGGAAGAATTCTGTTCCACTTCCCCATGGAGATAAGAGGAAATAAACAAGAACAAGAACTAGAAAGAAAATTGCAGAAAACCCAGAGGGGTGTGTTTATATATGCTTGTACACGTATGTGTAGTGTGACCTAAGTGTAAGTAGAAGTAGCAAGACGTACCTGAAATCTTGCATGTTTATAAGACAGAAAAAAGACACCAGTAATCCTACCATCATGTAAAACGATTACTGGTTTTCGTTTTACACTCACTATGCAGGACGGTAATACACCTCCCTGGATGGTTGATGTCTACCAACCTACTACTATATATATATATCTTTCTTTCTTTCAACACACCGGCCGTATCCCACCGAGGCGGGGTGGCCCAAAAGGAAAAACGAAAGTTTCTCCTTTTACATTTAGTAATATATACAGGAGAAGAGGTTACTAGCCCCTTGCTCCCGGCATTTTAGTTGCCTCTTACAACACGCATGGCTTACGGAGGAAGAATTCTGTTCCACTTCCCCATGGAGATAAGAGGAAATAAACAAGAATAAGAACTAGAAAGAAAATAGAAGAAAACCCAGAGGGGTGTGTATATATGTGCTTGTACATGTATGTGTAGTGTGACCTAAGTGTAAGTAGAAGTAGCAAGACGTACCTGAAATCTTGCATGTTCATGAGACAGAAAAAAGGACACCAGCAATCCTACCATCATGTAAAACAATTACAGGCTTTCGTTTTACACTCACTTGGCAGGACGGTAGTACCTCCCTGGGCGGTTGCTGTCTACCAACCTACTACCTATAATATATATATATATATATATATATATATATATATATATATATATATATATACATACACACATATATATATATATATATATAATGTTATAGTATATATATCTATGTATATATATATAAATTCTTTATTTCAGGTTACCATGATTCTCATCCTGTGATACAGTGGTTTTGGCTGGCTATTGAGCGTTTTGATAATGAGCGGCGTCTACGATTATTGCAGTTTGTCACAGGCACCTCCAGTGTGCCTTATGAGGGCTTTGCTGCTCTCAGAGGCAGTAATGGTCCTCGGCGATTCTGCATTGAGAAGTGGGGCAAACCATCTAGTTTACCCAGGTTAGTTTACTGCTGTCTTATTGCAGAAACCAATTACAATAAATCTCCTTATAAAGCAACATTACATACATTTGATATACCTTTAATGGGTTGGAAGAATCTTACTACTCTCAAAGCCTGGCCATGGGTCAGGCTCATCTGGTGCTAGCCTGGTCAACCTGGCTGTTGCTACTGGAGTCCCACTGCCCCACATATCCATCGCAGCCTGGTTGATCTGGCACCTGGTGAAGATACTTGTCCAGTTTCCTCTTGAAGGCTTCTACACTTGTTCCATCCATGTTTCTGATATCTTCTGGTAAGATGTTGAATAGTCTGGGACCCCGAATGTTGATCCAGTGTTCCCTTATTGTGCCCACTTCACCCCTGCTATTCACTGGGTTCATTTTTCACTTCCTCCCATATCTCTCGCTCCAGAATGTTATGGCAGTGTGCAGGTTTGGGACCAGGCCCTCGAGTACTTTCTAGGTACAAAAGGGCACCACTTATATGGCAAGTTAGATTCCAGGCTACCGCTGGAAAGCAGAACACCTACTTTTCCACTTATAAATGCATACAAATGCCAGATAACAAGTATATACACTAACATATATTAAGCCAACAGTAGAACTAGGCATTAAAAAACAATAAAAAGTAAAATTCATACACACCTTAAAATATACTTTTTTTTTTTTTTTTTTTGGCCATCTCCCACTGAGGCAGGGTGACCCAAAAAGAAAGAAAATCCCCAAAAAGAAAATACTTTCATCATCATTCAACACTTTCACCTCACTCACCTCACTCACACATAATCACTGTTTTTGTAGAGTTGCCCAGAAGACAACAGTTTAGAAGCATGTACATGTAAAGATACACAACATATCCCTCTAAACTGCCAATATCCCAAACCCCTCCTTTAAAGTGCAGGCATTGTACTACTTCCCATTTCCAGTACTCAAGTCCGGCTATATAAAAATAACCGGTTTCCCCGAGTCCCTTCACTAAATATTACCCTGCTGACACTCCAACAGCTCGTCAGGCCCCAAATACCATTCGTCTTCATTCACTCCTATCTAACATGCATGCTTGCTGTAAGTACTTACCTTAACATATTTGTAGTCTTAATGTAGGGAGAGAGGTGAATAGTACAGCGGCACCCTGGTTTTCGTCCTTAATCCATTCCAGAAGGTCCGTCAAAATCCAAAATGGACAAAAACCGAAGTAATATTTCCCATAAGAAATAATGTTAATCCAATTAAACCTTTCCAGACACGCAAAAATATTAACAAAAAATACATTTTATAGAGAATGTCTATAATTTTACATACAGAAAACAATGAGAAATAAATATAAAGCACTAATTTTAATGGATAAATGAGCATTTAAATCAATATTACATACTTTTATTGAAGACTCTTGTTGGCATTTGGAAGAAGGCGAGGAGAGGTTATTGTTTGGAAGGGGAATCCCCCCTCCATAAGGACTTCAGATATCAAAGCCCTATCCAGGGTTACTTGCCTTCTTTGTCTTTTACTGGTGCTAGGACCAGCTTGAGTCACTGGATCCCTGTTGCACAAAATATCTGTCCAGAGAAGTGTGACAAGGTTCTGTCACTGAACCTGTTGCAGATGTAGCTTGTTTCAGCTTGGTCAGGGTGATATTACTCAGCAAAAGCTTGCAACCTAGCCCACATTGCACAAATCTCCTTAACCCTTTGGCTGTTTCGGTCGTATATATACGTCTTACGAGCCACCATTTTTGACGTATATATGGGAAGTACAGTGCCTGCACTTTAAAGGAGGGGTTTAGGATATTGGCAGTTTAGAGGGATATGTTGTGTATCTTTATACGTATATATACAGTACAGTAGGGCCCCACTTATACGGCGGGTTAGGTTCCAGGCTGTTGCCAGAAAGCAGACATCGCCGGAAGGCAGAACGCCATTTTTTCCATTTATAAATGCATATAAATACCAGACAACAAGTTTACACTAAATTATATTAAGTTAGTAATAGAACCAGGCATTAAAAACACACAAAGAAAATACATTCACAGTAAATTCATTACTTATCTTAAAGTATTTGTAATCTTAATGTAAGGAGAGAGGTGAGTAGTACTTATTTGTAGGAAGTCAGGTGCAGGTAGCCCAGGTGTAGGTAGCCCTGGCTCCCCATCTCATACTTATTATATGATATTTAAAACAGCCCAGAGAGGTAAAATACACATACAGTACACTCATTATTTACCTTAAAATATGTGTAGTCTTAATATAGGAAGAGAGCTGAGTAGTATTTATTTGTAGGAAGTCAGTGTAGGTAGCCGGTAGGTGTAGCCCGCCTGGGCTACACCTACCAGCTACCTACACATGCCTTGTTCACTGAATTTAGACATTTCTAACAACTACCTTTAGATGCCATCATAAGCGAAGGTAGAAGTAATGAATAATTCATGCCGAAAATTGTAAACAAAAGCGGAGTGAGGGAGTGGCTGGGCCAAACGCAGATTCATACACGTTTTCTCTGATGGCTGAGCAGAGAAAACGTAATGTTGTCCCTCCACTCGGCTACCACACAGGTCCACAAGTATTATTATCAGAGCACACCTAAAATATGCAATAAATGCCAGACAACAAGTTTACACTAACTTATATTAAGTTAGCAATTGAAATAGGCATTAAAAACACAATAAAAGGTAAGATACACACAGAGTACACTTATTACTTACCTTAAAATATTAATATTAATGTGTGAGAGGTGAGTGGCAGGGTGTTTATTGAATAAAATCAGAATGGCACACCATCATCCTCTAACTTGGCACTTAAAGCAAGAGGCTTACGACTTCTCTTTTTATCACAGCTAACCTTAGACGCCATCGTCAGTGAGAGCCAACTAGTTAACAAAAGAGTAAACAAGAGAGAGAACGAGATACAGAGTTGAGACAATGTAAGAACACAAACTGAACAGGTAGTGGATGATCACTTGGTCAGGCGAAATAAATGTGTATTAATATGTGTCTACTTTTAGTTCATTCACGTACGTTTGTGAGAGTTTGTAAAACATTTACCTCAATATTTTTTTACTATAATAATAATTACCTCACAATACAAATATTCTTACATTGTGTACAAGTTAGTTCAGAATAAAGAAACAGCAACACACCATTTTTAGAGTGAAGGAAGATAATAATATTAATAATAATAATAATAATAATAATATTATTATTAATATTATTATTAATAATAATAATAATAATAGATTGTTAGATTATGTATTGGTGGATAAAAGGTTGATGGGTAGGCTCCAGGATGTACATGTTTATAGAGGGGCAACTGATATATCAGATCATTATTTAGTCGTAGCTACAGTTAGAGTAAGAGGTAGATGGGAAAAGAGGAAGGTGGCAACAACAAGTAAGAGGGAGGTGAAAGTGTGTAAACTAAGGGAGGAGGAAGTTCGGGGGAGATATAAGCGACTGTTGGCAGAAAGGTGGGCTAGTGCAAAGTTGAGTAGTGGGGGGGTTGAAGAGGGTTGGAATAGTTTTAAAAATGCAGTATTAGAATGTGGGGCAGAAGTTTGTGGTTATAGGAGGGTGGGGGCAGGTGGAAAGAGGAGTGATTGGTGGAATGATGAAGTAAAGAGTGTGATAAAAGAGAAAAAGTTAGCTTATGAGAGGTTTTTACAAAGCAGAAGTGTTATAAGAAAAGCAGAGTATATGGAGAGTAAAAGAAAGGTGAAGAGAGTGCAAAAGGAGAGCAGATGATAGAGTGGGAGAGGCACTGTCAAGAAATTTTAATGAACATAAGAAAAAATTTTGGAGTTAAACAAGTTAAGAAAGCCTAGGGAAAGTATGGATTTGTCAGTTAAAAACAGAGTAGGGCAGTTAGTAGATGGGGAGAGGGAGGTATTAGGTAGATGGCGAGAATATTTTGAGGAACTTTTAAATGTTGAGTAAGAAAGGGAGGCGGTAATTTCATGCACTGGTCTGGGAGGTATACCATCTTTTAGGAGTGAAGAAGAGCAGAATGTAAGTGTGGGGGAGGTACGCGAGGCATTACATAGAATTAAAGGGGGTAAAGCAGCTGGAACTCATGGGATCATAACAGAAATGTTAAAAGCAGGGGGGGATATAGTGTTGGAGTGGTTGGTACTTTTGTTTAGTAAATGTATGAAAGAGGGGAAGGTACCTAGGGATTGGCGGAGAGCATGTCTAGTCCCTTTATATAAAGGGAAAGGGGACAAAAGAGACTGTAAAAATTATAGAGGAATAAGTTTATTGAGTATACCAGGAAAAGTGTACGGTAGGGTTATAATTGAAAGAATTAGAGGTAAGACAGAATGTAGGATTGCGGATGAGCAAGGAGGTTTCAGAGTGGGTAGGGGATGTGTAGATCAAGTGTTTACATTGAAGCATATATGTGAACAGTATTTAGATAAAGGTAGGGAAGTTTTTATTGCATTTATGGATTTAGAAAAGGCATATGATAGAGTGGATAGGGGAGCAATGTGGCAGATGTTGCAAGTATATGGAATAGGTAGTAAGTTACTAAATGCTGTAAAGAGTTTTTATGAAGATAGTGAGGCTCAGGTTAGGGTGTGTAGAAGAGAGGGAGACTACTTCCTGGTAAAAGTAGGTCTTAGACAAGGATGTGTAATGTCACCATGGTTGTTTAATATATTTATAGATGGGGTTGTAAAAGAAGTAAATGCTAGGGTGTTCGGGATAGGGGTGGGATTAAATTATGGGGAATCAAATTCAAAATGGGAATTAACACAGTTACTTTTTGCTGATGATACTGTGCTTATGGGAGATTCTAAAGAAAAATTGCAAAGGTTAGTGGATGAGTTTGGGAATGTGTGTAAAGGTAGAAAGTTGAAAGTGAACATAGAAAAGAGTAAGGTGATGAGGGTATCAAATGATTTAGATAAAGAAAAATTGGAAATCAAATTGGGGAGGAGGAGTATGGAAGAAGTAAATGTTTTCAGATACTTGGGAGTTGACGTGTTGGCGGATGGATTTATGAAGGATGAGGTTAATCATAGAATTGATGAAGGAAAAAAGGTGAGTGGTGCATTGAGGTATATGTGGAGTCAAAAAACGTTATCTATGGAGGCAAAGAAGGGAATGTATGAAAGTATAGTAGTACCAACACTCTTATATGGGTGTGAAGCCTGGGTGGTAAATGCAGCAGCGAGGAGATGGTTGGAGGCAGTGGAGATGTCCTGTCTAAGGGCAATGTGTGGTGTAAATATTATGCAGAAAATTCGGAGTGTGGAAATTAGGAAAAGGTGTGGAGTTAATAAAAGTATTAGTCAGAGGGCAGAAGAGGGGTTGTTGAGGTGGTTTGGTCATTTAGAGAGAATGGATCAAAGTAGAATGACATGGAAAGCATATAAATCTATAGGGGAAGGAAGACGAGGTAGGGGTCGTCCTCGAAAGGGTTGGAGAGAGGGGGTAAAGGAGGTTTTGTGGGCAAGGGGCTTGGACTTCCAGCAAGCGTGCGTGAGCGTGTTAGATAGGAGTGAATGGAGACAAATGGTACTTGGGACCTGACGATCTGTTGGAGTGTGAGCAGGATAATATTTAGTGAAGGGATTCAGGGAAACCGGTTATTTTCATATAGTCGGACTTGAGTCCTGGAAATGGGAAGTACAATGCCTGCACTTTAAAGGAGGGGTTTGGGATATTGGCAGTTTGGAGGGATATGTTGTGTATCTTTATACGTATATGCTTCTAAACTGTTGTATTCTGAGCACCTCTGCAAAAACAGTGATTATGTGTGAGTGTGGTGAAAGTGTTGAATGATGATGAATGCATTTTCTTTTTGGGGATTTTCTTTCTTTTTTGGGTCACCCACAAGGGTCGTGAATTGCTATATAGAGAGTAAAGGCATACGAAAAGAATATTTTTCTACTGGTATACCCCAGTTTGACTAGAGAAAATGTAATTCTTCCGACACTACTTGCACAGCTGCTTTGTAAACAAATCTCATATTTACATCAATTTTTATTCTGTGAGTGTATATATCATGTTTATATGCTATGTAATGGGTTTCATATATGATTTTGAGGAAAATATCATAGATGGATTAATGAAAATGCCTATATTGATGTAAAATAAGACATTTAGTGTGCCCAAGAGTGATTATTATTACGTAGTATTGGCGTCATGAGTAGAGAGAGACTTAGCGATTTTGATGTGTACCTGCACACCAGCACAGTGTGTAAGTATATTTAGGTACAGGTACACTTAAGTATAATTATCAGAGTACATATAAAATATGCAGTAACTTTAAAACACTTGAAATTTTGGAAAGTTTCCTGACATTATAGATGAAGTCACAGAAAATGTAAACAAACCAGGTGGGAGGCACCATATTTGAAAGACCGCTTGCCGTATAGCAAATTTTGGTCATAATTTGACATCGCCATATTAGCAGAACGCCGTAGAGCGGGGCCTTACTGTACTTCTAAACTGTTGTTTTCTGAGCACCTCTGCAAAAACAGTGATTATGTGTCAGTGAGGTGAAAGTGTTGAATGATGATGAAAGTATTTTCTTCTTGGGGATTTTCTTACTTTTTGGGTCACCCTGCCTCGGTGGGAGACAGCCGACTTGTTAAAAAAAAAAAAATACTCATAAATTCTAGCGGCTTCAAATCAAGCAGGAGAAAGCTGGTATGCCCACATGTGAGAGAATGGGTCTATGTGGTCAGTGTGCACCATATTAAAAAAATCCTGCAGCACGCAGTGCATAATGAGAAAAAAAAGCTCCGACCGTTTTTTTAATTAAAATACCGACTTTGTGGTCTATTTTTGTATAGTATTTATGGTTGTATTTTCATTTCTTGATCTCATTTGATAGAATGGCAAACTTATTATAGAAGTAGAGGTGATTTTGATTGGTTTTACTATGAAAAGAATCTTGAAATGGAGCTCAAATTAGGGGAAATGTTTGATTTTTGCCAGTGTTCAAAAGTAAACAAATGATGTCATTTTCCAATAAATGTCTAAGTAGCTATTCTAATATGCAGTTATGAATGGGTTGACATTATTTATACAATTATTACAATATTGCAGTAGTCTGCATAACAGTAAATCTTCTATCTTTTGATTGAATCAAAATTCAAAATAGAAAGCAAGAGTAATATCAGAGGGGCCTGGAGATGTGACTGATGAAGAAAGAAAATGTTATTTTAGAGCCAGGAATGTCTGCATTGTTCATTCTGGACCCTATTTTGAAATTGTCATATTTTTTAATTTTCGTGAAATTGGCCAAATTGCAAATTTCTGACCATGTTATTCGGTAGTTGAAATCAGTAAATGGGCAGTTTCTTGTACTCATTCAATAGAAAAAATGGAGTTCTAAAGAAATAGCTATGAGTTTGATCGACTGGAACAAGGGAATTAGCAGAAAATAGGGCTCAAAGTGAGCAAAATTGCTGATTCGTAAATATCGCCAAGGTCGCTAACTTCGTGAGAGTGTAATTCTGTCAGCTTTCCATCAAATTTTGTTCTTTTGATGTCATTACAATAAGGAAAAGATTCTCTATCATTTCATAAGAATTTTTTTTTGGGGGGGGGGGGGGGGAATTTTGCAACACCAGGGGACACCTCAGGATTTGGGGTTGCGACAGTCAAGGGGTTAATCTCTGAAGAAGGCACCTCCTTCACTCCCTCTTCCTCGTCCTCTGAAGCAAGTTCCTGAGCTGTGGTCTGTTGCTGTTCCACATGAAGCTCTTGCTGCTTGTCAGTGGTTAGCTCTTTTCTGTGGTCCTCCACCAACTCTTCCATATCCTCACCACTAACCTCCAACCCCATGGGCTTGCTCAGAGATACAATGGATTCCACAACAGTTATAGGGTCCTCAGGATCAGCCCTAAATCCTTCAGAATCCCTCTCTTGGACACATTTTGGCCACAGTTTTCTCTAAGCAGCATTCAAAGTCCTAGAAGTCACTCCCTCCCAAGCCTTACCTATAAGGCTTATGCAGTGGAGGATATTGAAGTGATTCATCCAGAAATCTGTGTCCGAGGTCACTTCAAAGCACCTGTGAAACACTGCTTTGGTGTACAATTAACTGTTTTTCATTGATCCACACCAACAACAGTTTCTCCATATCTTCGATTGTTTGTGATCTCTGTTTCGTTAGCATATTTACCCCTTTTGCAACATCGGCTTCCTTGATTTTCACTGTCTTCACCAGGATGGAACTGGTTGTTGATCTGGACTTCCCACACATCCTGGCGAGCTTGGCCACACGAATGCCACTTTCGTATTTTGATACAAACTCCTTCTTTAATTCTATTGTGTTTCTCATTTTTCCTTGCCCCATGGGGAGATTAATTCGCAGTTGCACTCAATAAACAAGCACCAAAAACAATGGATAGTGTATGTATCATGTTTATATGGTATGTAATGTCTTTCTCATATAATTTTGAAGAACAGATCATAGATGGATTAATGAAAATGTCTATATTAATGTAAAATAAAACAGTTAATGTGCCCAAGTGTGATTATTATTATTATTTTTTTCAACAAGTCAGCCCTCTCCCACCGAGGCAGGGTGACCCAAAAAGAAAGAAAATCCCCACTTTCACCTCACTCATACATAATCACTGTTTTTGTAGAGGCGCCCAGATACAACAGTTCAGAAGCATATATAAAGATGTATAATATATCCCTCCAAACTGCCTATATCCCAAACCCCTCCTTTAAAGTGCAGGCATTCCCAATGCCACAATGGATTCCTCAACTGGCACAGGATTCTCAGGGTTAGCCTCAAACCCTTCAAAATCCCTTTTGTCTACACATTCTGGCCACAGTTTCTTCCAAGCAGAGTTCAAGGTCCTCTTTGTCACTTCCTCCCAAGCCTTACCTATAAGGTTTACACAATTGAGGATATTAAAGTGATCTCTCCAAAACTCTCTTAGAGTCAGTTGAGTTTCTGAGGTCATTACAAAGCACCTTTCAAACAGAGCTTTTGTGTACAGTTTCTTGAAGTTGGAAATAACCTGCTGGTCCATGGGCTGCAGGAGAGGAGTGGTATTAGGAGGCAAAAACTTCACCTTAATGAAGCTCATGTCCCCATAAAGTCGCTCTGCCACGTCTGTAGGATGACCAGGGGCATTGTCTAACACCAGGAGGCACTTAAGTTCTAATTTCTTTTCAGTTAGGTAATTTTTCACATTGGGGGCAAATGCATGGTGTAACCAGTTATAGAAAAATTTGTACTTCCCATTTCCAGTACTCAAGTCCAGTTAGATAGGAGTGAATGGAGACAAATGGTATTTAGGACCTGATGAGCTGTTGGAGTGTAAGTAGGGTAATATTTAGTGACGGGATTCAGGGAAACCGGTTATTTTTATATAGCCAGACTTGAGTACTGGAAATGGGAAGTACAATGCCTGCACTTTAAAGGAGGGGTTTGGGATATTGGCAGTCTGGAGGAATATGTTGTGTATCTTTATATCTGGCAAACACCCAGCATTCTCAAATCCATAAATACAAAACACCTATATGAAAAACAGTACAGAATGGGTCACATAACCAGAGACCAAACAAAACGTTACTCGTCAATCCTAACCAGCCTGATAAGAAGGGCAAAAAAACTGTATTATGAGAACAGATTATCCAACTTACAAGGTGATATAAAAAAGACCTGGAAAACCGTGTCAGAAATTCTAGGAACAAAAAAGATATCACGAAATAGCGAAATAAAATTAGCAAAATCAGATGAACCCCAACTCCCACCAACAGAAACAGCAAACAGACTCAATGATTTCTTCTCCACTATAGGACAAAACCTTGCCAATAAAATCCCAAGCTCAGATACCCCACCAAATGACTACCTCACTGGCAACTACCCGATCACACTGTTCCTAGCTCTGGCTAACCCATACGAAGTCTCCCATATTATCAACACACTAAAAAACAAGGCAGGAGATTTAAATACCTTACCACCCTTTATATACAAAAAAGTGTCACAAGTGCTATCACCAATCATTGCAACACTCTTTAACAAATCCATTGAATCCTCTACCTTCCCTACAGTTCTCAAAATAGCGAGGGTCACCCCGATCCATAAAGGAGGAGACCAAACAGAGTTGAATAACTATAGGCCAATATCCAACGTACACCCTCTCTCAAAAATCTTCGAAAAATTAATTCATAAATGAATCTACTCCTACCTCATCTCCCAAAACATACTCAACCCCTGCCAATTTGGATTCAGGCCTAATAAAAATACTAATGATGCTATTATACACATGCTAGAACATATATACACTGCAATAGAGAAAAAAGAAGTCCCACTGGGGATCTTCATTGACTTATGTAAAGCTTTTGATACAGTTGACCATGACTTGCTCCACATAAAATTGTCACACTATGGTATAAGAGGGCACTCCCTCAACTACCTCAAGTCATACCTCAGGAACAGAAGCCAATATGTATACATAAATGGGGCAAACTCTTCTGCACAACCAATTACAGTTGGTGTCCCACAGGGAAGTGTCCTTGGCCTTCTTCTCTTTCTCCTATACATAAATGACCTAATAAATGCTTCGCAATTACTCAAACCCACACTATTTGCAGACGACACTACATACGTCTTCTCTCACTCGAGCCCAGTCATGCTAGCCAATACTGTAAATACCGAATTGCAGAAAATATCTACCTGGATGAGGACTAACAAACTTACACTAAACATTGACAAAACTTACTTCATTCAGTTTGGTAACAGAGCTACAGATGTCCCTCTTAACATAATGATAAACGTTGCACCTATCACAAAGCTAACAGAGGGAAAATTCTTAGGAATCCACCTTGATAATAGACTCAAATTTCATACACATGTACAACAAATTTCTAAGAAAATTTCCAAGACCATAGGCATACTATCGAAGATGCGGTACTATGTTCCACAGTCAGCCCTCCTGGCCCTATATCACTCTGTTATTTACCCCTATCTCACCTATGGAATTTGTGTATGGGGCTCAACAACAATTAACCATCTCAGACCACTAATTACTCAACAAAAGGCTGCAGTCAGAATGATGATAAATTCCCACTACAGGCAGCACACTCCACCAATATTCAAAACACTAAACCTACTCACCATACAAAGCATCCATACTTATTACTGCACCTATTACATACATAGAACACTTAACTCTGATATTATCCCTCCCTTCAAACATCTCCTTGCCAACCTCAACAGGACACATGACCATAACACAAGGCACAGATCACTCTTTGATGTTCCTCGTGTCCATCTCACGCTATGCAAAAACTCAATGCACATAAAAGGCCCTAAAATCTGGAATTCATTACCTGTAAATATAAAAGAAACACTACCTGTTTATAAATTCAAGTCTCTTCTCAAAGATCACTTACTCGCCCAAAACCAAATAAATACTGAATAACTGAACCTTATAAATTGTATATCTTAAATGTTTCTCACAATTATATCACATAAATGTTAAACCTAAGACCCAATCTAACTTTGTTATTTTTTAAATACACTACCTAACAGAATACTCCATTCTACTGAATGTACAGCAATGCATGCAACCATATGACCTGTCTTTGCAATACTCATTTGTGCTTTATTGTTATCTGTTTACAATAATGTTTTATCACTGATTACATCATTGCTTAGTTAATCTTAAGTTAATTTTAAGCCTGCCTGTAATGCTATGCATACAAGTGGCTTTGGCATGCTGCTCTTACCTGTATTTTTTTGTACCTCTGTATGTATGTTCAAATTATTAAATAAATAAATAAATGAATAAATATATGCTTCTAAACTGTCGTCTTCTGGGCACCTCTGCAAAAACAGTGATTATGTGTGAGTGAGGTGAAAGTGTTGAATGATGATGAAAGTATTTTCATTTTGGGGATTTTCTCTCTCTTTGGGTCAACCTGCCTCAGTGGGAGACGGCTAACCTGTTAAAAACAAAAAATCCAGCTATATAAAAATAACCGGTTTCCCCAAATCCCTTCATTAAATATTACCTTGCTCACACTCCAACAGCTCGTCAGGTCCCAAAAACCATTTGTCTCCATTCACTCCTATCTAACATACTCATGCACGCTGCTGGAAGTCCAAGCCCCTCACCCACTGTACCTCCTTTACTTCCTCCCTCCAACCTTTTCGAGGACGACCCCTACTCCGCCTTCCTTCCCCTACAGATTTATACGTTCTCCATGTCATTCTACTTTGATCCATTCTCTCTAAATGACCAAACCACCTCATCAATCCCTCTTCAGCCCTCTGACTAATACTTTTATTAACTCCACACCTTCTCCTAATTTCCACACTTAAAATTTTCTGCATAATATTTACACCACACATTGCCCTTAGACAGGACATCTCCACTTCCTCCAACCGCCTCCTCGCTGCAGCATTTACAACCTAAGCTTCACACCCATATAAGAGAGTTGGTACCACTATACTTTCATACAATCCCTTCTTTGCCTCCATAGACAGTGTTTTTTTGTCTCTACACTCACTCTTTTTCCTTCATCAATTCTATGGTTAACCTCATCCTTTATAAACCCATCTGCTGACACGTCAACTTTCAAATATCTGAAAACATTCACTTCTTCCATACTCCTCCTCCCCAATTTGATATCCAATTTTTCTTTATCTAAATCATTTGATACCCTCATCACCTTACTCTTTTCTATGTTCACTTTCAACTTTCTACCTTTACACACATTCCCAAACTCATCCACTAACCTTTGCAATTTTTCTTTAGAATCTCCCATAAGCACAGTATCATCAGCAAAAAGTAACTGTGTCAACTACCATTTTGTATTTGATTCCCCATAATTTAATCCCACCCCTCTCCTGAACACCCTAGCATTTACATCTTTTACATCCCCATCTATAAATATATTAAACAACCATGGTGACATTACACATCCCTGTCTAAGACCTACTTTTACCGGGAAGTAATCTCCCTCTCTTCTACACACCCTAAACTGAGCCTCATTATTTTTTTTTATTAACTCATTGGCCAATTCCCACCAAGGCAGGGTGTCCCGAAAAAGAAAAACTTTCATCATATTTCACTCTGTCACTGTCTTGCCAGAGGGGCGCTTTACACTACAGTTATAAAACTGCAACATTAACACCCCTCCTTCAGAGTGTAGACACTGTACTTCCCATCTCCAGGGCTCAAGTCCGGCCTGCCAGTTTCCCTGAATCCCTTCATAAATGTTACTTTGCTCACACTCCAACAGCATGTCAGGTACTAAAAACCATTTGTCTCCATTCACTCCTATGAAATACGCTCATGAACGCTTGCTGGAAGTCCAAGCCGCTCGCACACAAAACCTCCTTTACCCCCTCTCTCCAACCCTTCCGAGGCTGACCCCTACCCCACATTCCCTCCACTACATATTTATACACTCTCGAAGTCATTCTGTTTTGTTCCATTCTCTCTACATGTCCAAACCACTTCAACAATCCCTCCTCAGCCCTCTGGATAATAGTTTTGGTAATCCCACACCTTCTCCTAATTTCTGAACTACGAATTCTCTGCATTATATTCACACCACACATTGCCCTCAGACATGACATCTCCACTGCCTCCAGCCTTCTCCTCGTTGCAACATTCATCACCCATGCTTCACAACCATACAAGAGTGTTGGTACAACTATACTTTCATACATTCTCCCTTTTGCTTCCATGGACAAAGTTCTTTGTCTCCACAGACTCCTAAGTGCACCACTCACCCTTTTCACCTCATCCTTCATAGACCCATCTGCTGACACGTCCACTCCTAAATATCTGAATGCATTCACCTCCTCCATACTCTCTCCCTCCAATCTGATATCCAGTCTTTCGTCACCTAATCTTTTTGTTATCCTCATAACCTTACTCTTTCCTATATTCACTTTTTATTTTCTTCTTTTACATACCCTACCAAATTCATCCAACTTCTCTTCAGAATCTCCCAAAAGCACCGTGTCATCACCAAAGAGCAACTGTGACAACTCCCGCTGTGTTTGATTCTTTATCTTTTAACTCCACACCTCTTGCCAAGACCCTAGCATTCACTTCTCTTACAACCCCATCTATAAATATATTGAACAACCACAGTGACATCACACATCCTTGTCTAAGGCCTACTTTTACTGGGAAATAATCTCCCTCTCTCCTACATACTCTAACCTGAGCCTCACTATCCTCGTAAAAACTCTTCACTGCTTTCAGTAACCTGCCTCCTATAACATACACCTGCAACATCTGCCACATTGCCCTCGTATCCACCCTGTCATATGCCTTTTCTAAATCCATAAATGCCACAAAAACCTCTTTACCCTTATCTAAATACTGTTCACCTGTATGTTTCACTGTAAACACTTGGTCTACACACCCCCTACCTTTCCTAAAGCCTCCTTGTTCATCTGCTATCCTACTCTCTGTCTTACTCTTAATTCTTTCAATAATAACTCTACCATACACTTTACCAGATATACTCAACAGACTTCTTTCCCTATAATTTTTGCACTCGCTTTTATCCCCTTTGCCTTTATACAAAGGAGCTATGCATGCTTTCTGCCAATCCCTGGGTACCTTACCCTCTTCCATACATTTATTAAATAATAGCACCAACCACTCGAAAACTATATCCCCTCCTGCTTTTAACATTTCTATCTTTATCCCATCAATCCCAACTGCCTTACCCCCTTTCATTGTACCCACTGCCTCATGAACTTTCCCCACACTCACAACTGGGTCTTCCTCACTCCTACAAGATGTTTTTCCTCCTTGCCCTATACCCGAAATCACGGCTTCCCTATCTTCATTAACATTTAACAATTCCTCAAAATATTCCCTCCATCTTCCCAATACCTCTAACTCTTCATTTAATAACTCCCCTCTCCTGTTTTTAACTGCAAATCCATTTGTTCCCTAGGCTTCCTCACCTTATTAATCTCACTCCAAAACTTTTTCTTATTTTCAACAAAATTTGTTGATAACATCTCACCCACTCACTCATTTGCTCTCTTTTTACATTGCTTCACCACTCTTTTTCTCTCCATATACTCTTCTCTCCTTGTATCACTTCTACTTTGTAAAATCCTCTTATATGCTAACGTTTTCCCCTTTACTACTCTCTTTACATCATCATTCCACCAATTGCTCTTCTTACCTCCCACACCCACTTTCCTGTAACCACAAACTTCTGCTGAACACTCTAACACTACATTCTTAAACCTACTCCATACATCTTCGACCCCTTTACCTATACTCTCACAAGCCCATCTATTCTCCAATAGTTGTTTATATCTTACTCTAATTGCCTCCTCTTTTAGTGTATACACCTTCACCTCTCTCTTACTTGCTGCTTCTATTTTCCTTGTATCCCATCTACCTTTTACTCTCACTGTAGCTACAACTAGAAAGTGATATGATATATCTGTGCCCCCTCTACAAACATGTAAATCCTGAAGTCTACTCAACAGTCTTTTATCTACCAATACATAGTCCAACAAACTACTGTCATTATGCCCTACATCATATCTTGTATACTTATTTATCTTCTTTTTCTTAAAATATGTATTACTTATAACTAAACCCCTTTCTATACAAAGTTCAATCAAAGGGCTCCCATTATCATTTACACCTGGCACCCCAAACTTACCTACCACACCCTCTCTAAATGTTTCTCTTACTTTAGCATTTAGGTCCCCTATCACAATTACTCTCTCACTTGGTTCAAAGGTTCCTATACATTCGCTTAACATCTCCCAGAATCTCTCTCTCTCTCCTCTACACTCTTCTCTTTTCCTGGTGCATACACGCTTATTATGACCAACTTTTCACATCCGACCCTTATTTTAATCCACATAATCCTTGAATTTACAGATGACTGTGAAACAGATGACTGTGAAAACAGATGAATTTACAGATGACTGTGAAACAGATGACTGTGAAACAGAAACCTGTAACTGTTTTGCATGATGGTAGGATTGCTGGTTTCTTTTTCTGTCTCATAAACATGCTAGATAACAGGGATATCTTGCTACTCCTACTTACACTTTGGTCACACTTCACAGACACGCACATGCATATATATATACATACATCTAGGTTTTTCTCCTTTTTCTAAATAGCTCTTGTTCTTCTTTATTTCTTCTATTGTCCATGGGGAAGTGGAAAAGAATCTTTCCTCCGTAAGCCATGCGTGTCGTATGAGGCGACTAAAATGCCGGGAGCAATGGGCTAGTAACCCCTTCTCCTGTAGACATTTACGAAAAAAGAGAAGAAGAAAAACTTAATAAAACTGGGATGCTTAAATGTGCGTGGATGTAGTGCGGATGACAAGAAACAGATGATTGCTGATGTTATGAATGAAAAGAAGTTGGATGTCCTGGCCCTAAGCGAAACAAAGCTGAAGGGGGTAGGGGAGTTTCAGTGGGGGGAAATAAATGGGATTAAATCTGGAGTATCTGAAAGAGTTAGAGCAAAGGAAGGGGTAGCAGTAATGTTAAATGATCAGTTATGGAAGGAGAAAAGAGAATATGAATGTGTAAATTCAAGAATTATGTGGATTAAAATAAAGGTTGGATGCGAAAAGTGGGTCATAATAAGCGTGTATGCACCTGGAGAAGAGAGGAATGTAGAGGAGAGAGAGAGATTTTGGGAGATGTTAAGTGAATGTATAGGAGCCTTTGAACCAAGTGAGAGAGTAATTGTGGTTGGGGACCTGAATGCTAAAGTAGGAGAAACTTTTAGAGAGGGTGTGGTAGGTAAGTTTGGGGTGCCAGGTGTAAATGATAATGGGAGCCCTTTGATTGAACTTTGTATAGAAAGGGGTTTAGTTATAGGTAATACATATTTTAAGAAAAAGAGGATAAATAAGTATACAAGATATGATGTAGGGCGAAATGACAGTAGTTTGTTGGATTATGTATTGGTAGATAAAAGACTGTTGAGTAGACTTCAGGATGTACATGTTTATAGAGGGGCCACAGATATATCAGATCACTTTCTAGTTGTAGCTACACTGAGAGTAAAAGGTAGATGGGATACAAGGAGAATAGAAGCATCAGGGAAGAGAGAGGTGAAGGTTTATAAACTAAAAGAGGAGGCAGTTAGGGTAAGATATAAACAGCTATTGGAGGATAGATGGGCTAATGAGAGCATAGGCAATGGGGTCGAAGAGGTATGGGGTAGGTTTAAAAATGTAGTGTTAGAGTGTTCAGCAGAAGTTTGTGGTTACAGGAAAGTGGGTGCGGGAGGGAAGAGGAGCGATTGGTGGAATGATGATGTAAAGAGAGTAGTAAGGGAGAAAAAGTTAGCATATGAGAAGTTTTTACAAAGTAGAAGTGATGCAAGGAGGGAAGAGTATATGGAGAAAAAGAGAGAGGTTAAGAGAGTGGTGAAGCAATGTAAAAAGAGAGCAAATGAGAGAGTGGGTGAGATGTTATCAACAAATTTTGTTGAAAATAAGAAAAAGTTTTGGAGTGAGATTAACAAGTTAAGAAAGCCTAGAGAACAAATGGATTTGTCAGTTAAAAATAGGAGAGGAGAGTTATTAAATGGAGAGTTAGAGGTATTGGGAAGATGGAGGGAATATTTTGAGGAATTGTTAAATGTTGATGAAGATAGGGAAGCTGAGATTTCGTGTATAGGACAAGGAGGAATAACATCTTGTAGGAGTGAGGAAGAGCCAGTTGTGAGTGTGGGGGAAGTTCGTGAGGCAGTAGGTAAAATGAAAGGGGGTAAGGCAGCCGGGATTGATGGGATAAAGATAGAAATGTTAAAAGCAGGTGGGGATATAGTTTTGGAGTGGTTGGTGCAATTATTTAATAAATGTACGGAAGAGGGTAAGGTACCTAGGGATTGGCAGAGAGCATGCATAGTTCCTTTGTATAAAGGCAAAGGGGATAAAAGAGAGTGCAAAAATTATAGGGGGATAAGTCTGCTGAGTATACCTGGTAAAGTGTATGGTAGAGTTATTATTGAAAGAATTAAGAGTAAGACGGAGAATAGGATAGCAGATGAACAAGGAGGCTTTAGGAAAGGTAGGGGGTGTGTGGACCAGGTGTTTACAGTGAAACATATAAGTGAACAGTATTTAGATAAGGCTAAAGAGGTCTTTGTGGCATTTATGGATTTGGAAAAGGCGTATGACAGGGTGGATAGGGGGGCAATGTGGCAGATGTTGCAAGTGTATGGTGTAGGAGGTAGGTTACTGAAAGCAGTGAAGAGTTTTTACGAGGATAGTGAGGCTCAAGTTAGAGTATGTAGGAAAGAGGGAAATTATTTCCCAGTAAAAGTAGGCCTTAGACAAGGATGTGTGATGTCACCGTGGTTGTTTAATATATTTATAGATGGGGTTGTAAGAGAAGTAAATGCGAGGGTCTTGGCAAGAGGCGTGGAGTTAAAAGATAAACAATCACACACAAAGTGGGAGTTGTCACAGCTGCTCTTTGCTGATGACACTGTGCTCTTGGGAGATTCTGAAGAGAAGTTGCAGAGATTGGTGGATGAATTTGGTAGGGTGTGCAAAAGAAGAAAATTAAAGGTGAATACAGGAAAGAGTAAGGTTATGAGGATAACAAAAAGATTAGGTGATGAAAGATTGAATATCAGATTGGAGGGAGAGAGTATGGAGGAGGTGAATGTATTCAGATATTTGGGAGTGGACGTGTCAGCGGATGGGTCTATGAAAGATGAGGTGAATCATAGAATTGATGAGGGGAAAAGAGTGAGTGGTGCACTTAGGAGTCTGTGGAGACAAAGAACTTTGTCCTTGGAGGCAAAGAGGGGAATGTATGAGAGTATAGTTTTACCAACGCTCTTATATGGGTGTGAAGCATGGGTGATGAATGTTGCAGCGAGGAGAAGGCTGGAGGCAGTGGAGATGTCATGTCTGAGGGCAATGTGTGGTGTGAATATAATGCAGAGAATTCGTAGTTTGGAAGTTAGGAGGAGGTGCGGGATTACCAAAACTGTTGTCCAGAGGGCTGAGGAAGGGTTGTTGAGGTGGTTCGGACATGTAGAGAGAATGGAGCGAAACAGAATGACTTCAAGAGTGTATCAGTCTGTAGTGGAAGGAAGGCGGGGTAGGGGTCGGCGTAGGAAAGGTTGGAGAGAGGGGGTAAAGGAGGTTTTGTGTGCGAGGGGCTTGGACTTCCAGCAGGCATGCATGAGCGTGTTTGATAGGAGTGAATGGAGACAAATGGTTTTTAATACTTGACGTGCTGTTGGAGTGTGAGCAAAGTAACATTTATGAAGGGATTCAGGGAAACCGGCAGGCCGGACTTGAGTCCTGGAGATGGGAAGTAGAGTGCCTGCACTCTGAAGGAGGGGTGTTAATGTTGCAGTTTAAAAACTGGAGTGTAAAGCACCCTTCTGGCAAGACAGTGATGGAGTGAATGATGGTGAAAGTTTTTCTTTTTCGGGCCACCCTGCCTTGGTGGGAATCGGCCAGTGTGATAATAATAAAAAAAAAAAAATAATAATAATAATAATCCAATTACTCTCTCACTTGGTTCAAAGGTTCCTATACATTCGCTTAACATCTCCCAGAATCTCTCTCTTTCTCCTCTACACTCTTCTCTTTTCCTGGTGCATACACGCTTATTATGACCAACTTTTCACATCCGACCCTTATTTTAATCCACATAATCCTTGAATTTACACATTTATATTCCCTCTTCTCCTTCCATAACTGGTCCTTCAACATTATTGCTACCCCTTCCTTAGCTCTAACTCTCTCAGCTACTCCTGACTTAATCCCATTTATTTCTCCCCACTGAAACTCGCCTACCCCCTTCAGCTTTGTCTCACAGATCCAACACTTCTCACTTGAAAAGCTTGTCCAAGGTGTTTTCTGTACCAAGATGCCACGTGTTGCAGTGTCTGACAAGATGAACATCAAAATGGTATACAATACCGACAGGTTGTTAGGTAAGACACATATGCAACAGTTAGACAACTTTATTCCGAAACGTTTCGCCTATACAGTAGGCTTCTTCAGTCGAATACAGAAAGTAGGCAGGAACAGTAGAGATGTGAAGACGATGTAATCAGTCCATCACCCTTAAAGTCGTAGAATTTGAGGTTGTCAGTCCCTCGGCCTGGAGAAGTTCAGTTCCATAGTCAGGAACTATCTGAAGATCAAGCGACAGTGCGGAGACTTAAATACTGTCGGAAGGAGAGGTGCAGGGTAGTAGTAGTAGTAGTAGTGAGAGACTGTCACTGAGAGGCCACTGAGAGGTCATGTCCCTCTCAGATCCAACACTTCTCACTTGAAAAGCTTGTCCAAGGTGTTTTCTGTACCAAGATGCCACGTGTTGCAGTGTCTGACAAGATGAACATCAAAATGGTATACAATACCGACAGGTTGTTAGGTAAGACACATATGCAACAGTTAGACAACTTTATTCCGAAACGTTTCGCCTACACAGTAGGCTTCTTCAGTCGAATACAGAAAGTAGGCAGGAACAGTAGAGATGTGAAGACGATGTAATCAGTCCATCACCCTTAAAGTTGTAGAATTTGAGGTTGTCAGTCCCTCGGCCTGGAGAAGTTCAGTTCCATAGTCAGGAACTATCTGAAGATCAAGCGACAGTGCGGAGACTTAAATACTGTCGGAAGGAGAGGTGCAGGGTAGTGGTAGTAGTAGTAGTAGTAGTGAGAGGCCACTGAGAGGTCATGTCCCTCTCAGATCCAACACTTCTCACTTGAAAAGCTTGTCCAAGGTGTTTTCTGTACCAAGATGCCACGTGTTGCAGTGTCTGACAAGATGAACATCAAAATGGTATACAATACCGACAGGTTGTTAGGTAAGACACATATGCAACAGTTAGACAACTTTATTCCGAAACGTTTCGCCTATACAGTAGGCTTCTTCAGTCGAATACAGAAAGTAGGCAGGAACAGTAGAGATGTGAAGACGATGTAATCAGTCCATCACCCTTAAAGTCGTAGAATTTGAGGTTGTCAGTCCCTCGGCCTGGAGAAGTTCAGTTCCATAGTCAGGAACTATCTGAAGATCAAGCGACAGTGCGGAGACTTAAATACTGTCGGAAGGAGAGGTGCAGGGTAGTAGTAGTAGTAGTAGTAGTAGTGAGAGGCCACTGAGAGGTCATGTCCCTCTCAGATCCAACACTTCTCACTTGAAAAGCTTGTCCAAGGTGTTTTCTGTACCAAGATGCCACGTGTTGCAGTGTCTGACAAGATGAACATCAAAATGGTATACAATACCGACAGGTTGTTAGGTAAGACACATATGCAACAGTTAGACAACTTTATTCCGAAACGTTTCGCCTACACAGTAGGCTTCTTCAGTCGAATACAGAAAGTAGGCAGGAACAGTAGAGATGTGAAGACGATGTAATCAGTCCATCACCCTTAAAGTCGTAGAATTTGAGGTTGTCAGTCCCTCGGCCTGGAGAAGTTCAGTTCCATAGACAGGAACTATCTGAAGATCAAGCGACAGTGCGGAGACTTAAATACTGTCGGAAGGAGAGGTGCAGGGTAGTAATAGTAGTAGTAGTAGTAGTGAGAGGCCACTGAGAGGTCATGTCCCTCTCAGATCCAACACTGCTCACTTGAAAAGCTTGTCCAAGGTGTTTTCTGTACCAAGATGCCACGTGTTGCAGTGTCTGACAAGATGAACATCAAAATGGTATACAATACCGACAGGTTGTTAGGTAAGACACATATGCAACAGTTAGACAACTTTATTCTGAGAGGGACATGACCTCTCAGTGGCCTCTCACTACTACTACTACTACCCTTTGCATATGTGTCTTACCTAACAACCTGTCGGTATTGTATACCATTTTGATGTTCATAACAGGAGAGACTATGTGATGGCAGGGTTTACTGTTTTCAGGAGGATTCTTGCTAAGACTTTGGAGATGGTGAAGCTGCCGTTGTTTTGTTTAATTGTATTCGAAACAGCGATCAGTGCTGATTCGAGGCACTTGTGTCTGTGGAAATTAGTTTCTTTGATCGCTAATTGGGCGTCTCTGAATTTCATGAGATGATTGGTGGAATTTCGGTGTTGTACACAGGAGTTGTTCAAGTTATCGTTCCTACATGCGTAAATGTGTTCATTGAGGTGGGTGTAGAGGTTTCTTGCTGTTTCACCTACGTAAATCTTGTCACAGCCTCCACAGGGTATAGTGTAAACTCCTGCATTGACTGGTTCGTGGTGCTTGGATTTTGTCCTGGTTAGATCCTTTATTGAAGTGGTAGAAGCAATGGCGACTCTGGTGTTAGCTTGTGAAAGTACTTTTGAGACGTTCAGTGCAACCTGGCTGTTGGGAAGAATTATAACTTTGTTGGGAGTGGTGTTGATGTGTGGAGAATTAATGATCTGAAGAGCTTTTTTCTTGCAGTCTTTGATGAAACAAGGAGGAAAATGTAACTCAGTGAATGTTTGGTGAATGTATGTACATTCCTCGTCAAGAAACTCAGGACTACAAATTTGGTATGCTCTTAGGAAAAACCCAATGATGATGCCTCTTTTGGTCTTGGTATCTTGACTGGAATAGAAGTGTGTGAGATCATTTTTATTGGTGGGTTTCCAATAAACTTGAAATCTTAGGTTGTCTACTTTGTGAATGAGGACGTCGAGGAAAGGTAGCTTGTCATTGGACTCTTCGTTTAGTGTAAACTGGATTGCCGGTTCAACTGCGTTGAGCCTTGCCTGAAGATTCTGTACATCAAAACGTTTGGGAGTTATTACGAGGACGTCGTCCACATAACGTAACCAAGTGACGCTTGAAGGGATGATGTTGGCGAAGTGTTCGGACTCTAGGTGTTCCATGTATAAGTTGGCTAGGACGGCACTGATGGGGGACCCCATTCCCATGCCGTAGGTTTGTTTGTAGAGCTTGTTATTGAAAGAAAAACAGTTGAAATTAACACAAGAGTTCAATCAAGTCAACAGAATCTCCAGGAGGTAGAGGCAGATTAAGGTCCTGATTGACTTTACGTCATAGAACCTCGATGGCTTTTTTGGTAGGTACTTTTGTGAAGAGGAAGTCACATCCAAACTGCTTAGTTTCTTGTTACGGATGGAGAGGTTTCGGATGCGGTTGAGAAGGTCGCCTGAGTGTTTAAGATTAGCGTGGCTGATGGTCCCCAGAAGGCACGAAAGATGTTTGGCAAGAACTCCGGCTAGTTTGTGTGGAGCACTGCCTATTCCTGACGTGATTAGTCTGAGAGGAATATTGTGTTTATGGGTCTTGGGTAAACCATACATGAGGAATGTACATACATTCACCAAACATTCACTGAGTTACATTTTCCTCCTTTTTTCATCAAAGACTGCAAGAAAAGAGCTCTTCAGATAATTAATTCTCCATGCATCAACACCACTCCCAACAAAGTTATAATTCTTCCCAACAGCCAGGTTGCACTGAACGTCTCAAAAGTACTTTCACAAGCTAACACCAGAGTCGCCATCGCTTCTAGCACTTCAATAAAGGATCTAACCAGGACAAAATCCAAGCACCAAGAACCAGTCAATGCAGGAGTTTACACTATACCTTGTGGAGGCTGTGACAAGATTTACATAGGTGAAACAGCAAGAAACCTTGACACCCGCCTCAATGAACACATTTACGCATGTAGGAACGATAACTTGAACAACGCCTGTGTACAACACCGAAATTCCACCAATCAACTCATGAAATTCAGAGACGCCCAATTAGTGATCAAAGAAACTAATTTTCGCAGACGCAAGTGCCTCAAATCAGCACTGATCGCTGTTTCGAATACAATTAAACAAAACAACGGCAGCTTCACCATCTCCAAAGTCTTAGCAAGAATCCTCCTGAAAACAGTAAACCCTGCCATCACACAGTCTCTCCTGTTATACTACACAAAGCACATTACAGAGAGTGAACACTGAAACAGGCTGCCTCTTTCCAGTGTATATTTGTCCAACCTATTTTGATGTTACCCTAGTAATAGCTTTTATATCCTTTTACTCATGTACGAATTAATTGCTCTACCATATTGTATTACTTTTGTCACTACTACTACTACTACTACCACTAGTGAACATCGAAATGGTACCTCACTAGTATTGCACCTCACTCTGAGCCTTTATATACCCTCTGTGTCCATGTATTGTTTGTAATGGCTTGATAAAGCTCCTGGAGAGCGAAACGTTGCCACAATAAAATGTCACATTAGTTGCACTTGTGTCCTTTTACTTTACATATTGTCGGTAATTCTACCAACTTTATTACACAAACAGCTTTGTTGATCAGACAGGTAACAGGGAAGCCTGGCCTCAGGCTGGGTTGTCGGGGTTGAAGAGCCCTCAAAACTCGTCACAGATAAAAACAAAAGCAAAACCCCTCAAGGCTCCAACTACCTAAATCACAGTACAGTGGAACCTCAATTTTCGTATGCCCTAGTTTGTATGTAAAACTATAGTTATTCTCTATAAAATGTATTTTTTGTTAATATTTTTGGGTGTCTGGAATGGAGTAATTGGATTTACATTATTTCTTATGGGAAATATTGCTTCAGTTTTCGTACAATTCAGTTTATCATCACTTTTTTCAACTGGAATAATCACAAAAACCGAGGTTCCACTCTAAATCTAGTCCTGTCTGAATCACAGTATAGGATCACTAAACTGGACATTATTACTGAAAGCAACACAAATTTGGAATAATGCTATACCAGTATGGATACATAATTTTACCTCATGTTATACAGTATGTATTATAATTGTTTTTGTGTATTATAGTATTTTTTTTTTTCCATTTTTCTTGTCAAATGTTTTTTTGTAGTTTTATTAATAACTTATATTAATTTTAAGTAAACAGTTTCCTTTAATGTTTATTTTTATACCAGGGCTCACACATGTTTCAACCGTCTTGATCTCCCGCCTTACCCTTCTCCGGAGATGTTGTACGACAAGTTGCTCTTGGCTGTGGAAGAAACATCAACATTTGGCATTGAGTGATCATATCTTCTTAATGCTATAAATTGATGATCAGTTGATGCATTTGCTTTTAACTGATCATCAGTGGTGGAATAAAGTATAAGAATCTTATTTTTTGTGAAGTCTGGTGAATTGTTAATAATCCTAACACACATTGTTATCAGGTATTTTGAGCCTCATTAAGAGTTTTGAAAGGAGTGTCATAAAATATTATGACCTGCTGATATTTTTTCATATGGTGTACTTTATAAATCATGCATGAACCCTCCCTTGTAATGTAGTCACCACAATTTTACATTACATTATTAGTCATACCTCTTGCCAGTGCAGTATATACATTTTATTTATATATGTTTTCAAGCTTATGCAGATTTTCTTGAAGTATATTGGTTACATGAACACACATGCATTGTTTTGAATGCTATGTTTCGCTCACCAGGAGCTCTGTCAAGCCTCTGTGTACATAACTGGACAGAGAAAGGATATGTATAGTGAACAGGTGAGGTGTAAGGGCATGTGTACAAAGGTAACACCAAAGATATTTAACAATAGAGTTGTACAAAGAAAGGTAAAGCATAGGTTTAACAATGAAGTTTTACATAATAGACATGTAACATCTCGCTGCTATATTTGACAATACTGCAACAGTTTTGGGCGATTGTTCCATAAATTTGTTTGCTCAGTAATTATTCTTATGATGTTCCATTTCATGAGATGACTATGGGAAGCACAGTGAAACAAAGGTTTAAGCAGGCACATTTTTTTTTTTAACACATTGTTCGTCTCCCACCGAGGCAGGGTAACCCAAAAAGAAAATACTTTCATCTTCATTCAACACTTTCACCTCACTCATACATAATCACTGTCTTTGCAGAGGCACTCAGATATGACAGTCTAAAAGTCAACCTCCAAACCGCCAGTATCCCAAACTCCTCCTTTAAAGTGCAGGCATTGTACTTCCCATTTCCAGGACTCAAGTCCGGCTAACCGGTTTCCCTGAATCTCTTCACAGAATATTACCCTGCTCACACTCCAACAGCTCGTCAGGCCCCAAAAGCCATTCGTCTCCATTCACTCCTATCTAACAAACTCACACATGCTTGCTGGAAGTCCAAGCCTCTCACCCACAAAACCTCCTTTACCCCCTCCCTCCAACCGTTTTGAGAACAATCCCTATGCCGCCTTCCTTCCCCTACAGATTTTTACGCTCTCCAAGTCATTCTATTTTGATCCACTCTCTAAATGACCAAACTACCTCAACAACCCCTCTTCAGCCCTCTGACTAATACTTTTAGTAACTCCACACCTCTTCCTAATTTCCACACTCCGAATTCTCTGCATAATATTTACACCACACATTGCCCTTAGACAGGACATCTCCACTGCCTCCAGCCACCTCTTCGCTGCATCATTTGCAGGCCAAGCTTCACACCCATATAAGAGTGTTGGTATCACTATACTTTTGTACGTTCCCTTCTTTGCCTCCATGGATAACGTTTTTTGTCAACGCACCACTCACCTTTTTTTCCTTCATCAGTTCTATGGTTAACCTCATCCTTCATAAACCTATCCACTGACAAGTCAACTCCCAAATATCTGAAGACATTCACTTCTTCCATACCTGCTAATAGATATTTCAGAATTTCTAAGAGCTTAACCAATATACATTTCTGGCAACTTCCACAAATAATGTAAATACAGTGGTACCCCAGTATATGTCCTTAATCCGTTCCAGGACCTTGGACTTGTACCAAACAGTACGTATGCCAAACGAATTTTCCCATAAGAAATACATGTACGTAGTATAGGGAAAACGATTAATCCGTTCCCATGAAAAAAAAATCTTATTGTTATTGGCATATTATACATTGATGGAGCTGTATAAAATAATTTAAACCCTGCTTAATACTAAAACATGTAATTTAAACACTGATAAATATTAAAATACATACATAAATACAAAATAATTAGATGAAATAAATGCAAATTTAACCTCACTTTACTTTGCTGAAAAGAGTAGAATACCTACTAGGATAGTGCTGAGAAGGGAGGAGGAGGATATGTTATTGTTTGGAAGGAGAGTCCCCTTTTCTTTTCTGTCTCTTTTACCCTATTTGGACCTGGTTGAAGCTCACCAGGTTTAACTTTTGCTAAAAATCTGTCCAAAGAACTTTGCTTCTGCCTTCTCCTCAGGATGTTTTGGAAATGTGACATTGTCTGGTCATTCCAGACAATGTTATTATGGCTTGTTTGGGCTTTGTTGGGGTGGTACTTCTCTGCAAAGTTTTTGATGTCCATCCATTTGGCAAAGATTTCCTTGATTAATGAAGCAGAGGCTTCCTCTATCTCCTCTGCCGAGCCTGAAGAGAGAGTATCCATCTTAGTCTTGTGCTCCTCCTCGAGTTTCTGCAGCTCCTCAGTAGTCAGCTCTTCCCTGTGCCCCTCTACTAACTCCTCTACTTCACCATCACTCACATCCAGACCCATGGACCTGGTTATTGGTTAATGAATTTACTAAAAATTTACATGTACAGTGGACCCCCGCATAACGATTTTAATCCGTGCAAGAGGGGTAATTGTTATGCGAAATAATCGGTATGTGAATGAATTTTCCCCATAAGAAATAATGGAAATAAAATTAATCCGTGCAAGACACCCAAAAGTATGAAAAAAAAATTTTTACCACATGAAATATACATTTTCCTACACACAAAGAGAAGGATACATGCACAATAGTAGAGTAGTACATGCACAGTATATATTGTGCATGTACTAGTCTACTAAATGAAGAATAAATGACACTTACCTTTATTGAAGATGCAGCAATGACTGATGAGACACTGTGTCCTGGGAGTGCCTTTTCCTCCTGAGTACTGTAGGTCCTGTTTGGCATTTTCTTCCAGAACAGGCCTTATCACACTGTGTATGCCACTACGATTCTTAAATCTCTCAAACCAACCTTTGCTGGCTTTAAATTCACCAATATGAGCACTAGTTCCAGGCATTTTTCCCTGTTCACCTGGGTGTTAGTCGACTTGTGTGGGTTGCATCCTGGGAGACAAGATTAAGGACCCCAATGGAAATAAGTTAGACAGTCTTCGATGACACTGACTTTTTTGGGTTATCCTGGGTGGCAAATCCTCTGGGGTTAATTGTTTCTTGGTATTCTCAATAAGCCACACCAACAACGGTGGTACAGCAGCAACAGACGATGCTACAGCAGCAGCAGACGATGCTACAGCAGCAGCAGACGATGCTACAGCAGCAGCAGCAGCTGACGGTGGTACAGCAGCAACAGACGATGCTACAGCAGCAGCAGACGATGCTACAGCAGCAACAGACGATGTTACAGCAGCAGCAGACGATGCTACAGCAGCAGCAGCAGCTGACAGTGCAGCAGCAGCAGCAGCTGTACCACCAATAGTAGCGATGGTTGATTGGGGTTTATTATACAACCTGGCCAGCTCGGAGACACGCACTCCACTTTCATACTTATCAATGATCTTTTTCTTCATCTCTATTGTAATTCTCACCCTTATTGCTGTAGGGTTGGCACTAGAAGCTTTCTTGGGGCCCATGGTCACTTATTTTCCAGAAAAAGCACCGAAAACACTGTAATAATACGAAATATTCCGATTGTATGCTTGGATGTTACCGCGGAGGCTGGCTGGTAAACAATGCCACCGGCGGAACATGTGAGCGTGGCTCAGGCCGCACATTGGACGCGTCTCGGACGAAAATCGGTGAGCGGGTTTTTAAGCGGTATGTGAGGCAAAATTTTTGCGATTAAAGCAAGCGGTATGCGGATTAATCGCTATGTGATGCCATCGTTATGCGGGGGTCCACTGTATATGAAAAAACAAAATCATGTGAAAATTCAGAGAGAATTACAGCATGGGTTGTTCACTGAATGGTAGCAACAGGCGTACTGACACTAGTGGGCAGTCTTGGCTTTGTCTCGAGAGAAAGGTAAACAAGGGTAGCCTGTGGTGTCGTGACTCATTTTGACCCATACAAGTTCTAGCACGCAAGTCGTTTTCCAAACAAAGGTCGTATTCCAAGCAAAAATTTTCATGTCCAAACATAACGTATACCAAGTTGGACTTATTCCAAAGCGAATGTATACTAAGGTACCACTGTACCTGTATCACTGCTTTCATGATTAGCTGCTTTGGTTCTAGTTAACACTTATGATGGTGGTGATATCGACTATAGCTACTTCATTGTTACATAATGAGAGAGCCTTGGTTATGTTCTCAAGATTCATTGGTGTTAGGGAGTATGATATAGATTTTAGAGGTGATTTCAATACTTGATACAGTGGACCCCCGCATAACGATCACCTCCGAATGCGACCAATTATGTAAGTGTATTTATGTAAGTGCATTTGTACGTGTATGTTTGGGGGTCTGAAATGGACTAATCTACTTCACAATATTCCTTATGGGAACAAATTCGGTCAGTACTGGCACCTGAACATACTTCTGGAGTGAAAAAATATCGTTAACCGGGGGTCCACTGTATATTGATTATACACAATGCTCTCTCTATGCACTCCCTGAGAAAATGAGAAGGGAACTGCAATTCTATAAAGACTTCTAGGTATTCAGGACTACTAATTCTATGTGGATGAAGAAAAATTTGTATTACCACTTCCTGTCCAGTTTGTATATTGTAGTTAAAATAGGAATGTAGCAAGTCCTTTTTTATTAGTAGGCTTTTGATAGACCTGGAGTGGTTGTTCATTAGATTTATTATGTAAAATATCTGGAAAGGTCATTTTATTCTCAACTTCTTCCAGAGGGATTTGGATAGATGATTGTACTTAAGTTTTGTCTGTAGTGTTCAGTCTTCTGGGAGCAATGATAAGAATGTTGACTTAATGAAACCATGTTGTATTATTGGGGATGATGTTTGTTTAGTTTTTTTGCCTCCATATGCTTCATGAACATATTGCAAGAGCCCTGTTGATGGGTGAATCCATTCTGTCCTGTCTGAAGTAATTGAAATTTACACATAACTCAGTTAAATTAACCAAATCTTTTGCTGGGAGCAAAAGATCCATGCTGTTATGTAATTTATGGAACAAGAGTGTGACAGCCTGGTCAGCTGATAGCTTTGTGAATAAGGACATCACATCAAGACTCGCCAACTTTTTTTTTCATAACAATGTCTCCCATTCATTGGTAAATCCCCTGGATGCTTCAGGTGCATGTTACTAATGATTCCCAACATTATTATTATTATTATAATCAAGGGGGAAGCGCTAAACCCGTAGGATTATACAGCGCCTGGGGGGGGATGTGGAAGGCATTCAGGCTTAATTCGGGGAACTGGAGCACAGATCCAATTCCCTAAATCAAGAGCCCCTCACCAACATCAAGGAACCTTCCATGAGGGGATGATTCCCAACAAATAGGAAGTTCTTAACCAGGATGCCTACCTACTTATGTAATAACAGGACAGGTGGTGTTTGTGTTTTAGGGAGCCTGTACAGTAAATCCTCACGTGATATCTTTTCGTTCAACATCGTTTCATTATAACATTGATGAGAAAAGGCTAATTCCTGGCCGCTACCACTGTCTTGTGTGGAGTTTGCATGTTCTCCCCATGTCTACACTGGTTTTCTCCAGGTACTCCAGTTTCCTCCCACATCCCAAAGATGTGCACGTTAGGTTAATAGGTGTGTCCAAATTGTCCCAATATAATTGAGTGTGGGTGTTCTTGTGAGTGTGCCCTGTGATGAAATAGCATCCTGTTAAGGATAAGTTCCCACCTTGCTTCAACCACCTGTGATTCAGAACTGGAATAATTATTATTATTATTATAATCAAGGGGGAAGCACTAAACCCGGAGGATTATACAGCGCCTGGGGGGGGGGGGATGTGGAAGGCAATCAGGCTTAATTCGGGGAACTGGAGCACAGATCCAATTCCCTAAATCAAGAGCCCCTCACCAACATCAAGGAACCTTCCTTGAGGGGAGAACTGGAATAAGCTGGTTGGAAAATGAATGAATGAATATGATTTATTTTTTTTTTTCATCAAACAGGTCATATCCCATCAAGGCAGGTTGACCTAAAAAAGAAAAACAAAAATTTTTCTTTTTAAATTCAGTAATTTATACAAGAGAAGGGGTTACTAGCCCCTGAATACAAATTATTGTAAAATAAAAATTCGTAAAGTATACGATAATCATACAAATTCATGACAATAAATGTTGTGGTACGAAGCACTCAGGGAGTCTGCCATATTTATAATTGTTTGTTTCATAAATGTGTGATGGTAGGAGGTGCTCCTTACAATTTTTGCTTTGCAAGCATTTATTCCTTACTTTAACCCTGTAGCACTGTATAACCCTTGTGGCTTAGCGCTTCTTTTTGATTATAATAATAATAATAATTTAACCCTGTAGCAATGAGTGATAAAGGTACACTGTGCACCCTTGATGTTTATATCAGTTAACCTATGGTAAAATTGGTTTCATTATGTGTCATTTCACTAAAGTTTCCAAGAACCTATTGATGATGTTAAATGAGAACTTACTGTACATCCAAGCTGGTTTCATATTGTTGGGAATCGGGTAAAGAAGCTTCATCCTATGTTTATTATACAGTACTGTATTTAAAAATCTGTCACACTGTAAAGGAGCTCCTTGGTGAAGGATCTGTGCATGAAGCTCCCAAATACACAAAAACTTGCGATTGACCCATCACTCCTGGTATTGGTAGTACCCTACAAAAGTTGTCAGGTGTCTTGGTTAAGATTATTATTATTATAATCAAAAAGAAGCGCTAAACCACAAGGTCTTGGTTAAGAACCTTTCCTGTTTGTTGGGAACTATTAAGAATGAGTACTGGATGCATTCAGGAGACTTGCTTAACAGAGTTGGAGGCATCAACATTAGGAGCAAGACGGTGAGTCTTGAAGTGATGTCCTTATTCACAAAGGTATGTGTCAATCTTGGTCTCTCTCTCTTATGCATGACAGTTCTATCTCTCCAGGAATCACTTCAGCTACAGTGCTAATCTCTACATATAATATTGCTGTATGGGAATGGGTTCGCTTATCACTGCAGCTCTTACCATCATCCCAGCAACATAATCTGAGTACATTATGTTGACAATATGCCTATCATCAAGCCCAGAAGGATGGAAATTGCAGACCTAAGGAAAAAAAAATAACCAAGTAGAATCATCTGTCTAGTTCATGTTAGATGTAGAGCACAAAATCCCCTTCCCTAAATTCCTTGCTCCATAAATCCGATGACCATACACTGAAGTTCCAGGTTTATCAAAAAATTACAGAATTAGTAGCTTAGAATACCTTGAAGGAGAATGCACCTACATTTCAAAGTCTTGACAGAATTGCAGTTTTTTTTTTTTTTCTCAGGGAGCGAAGGAAGAGAGCTTTGCACATAATCATAACACTAAGTACTGAAACAACTACTAAAACTTGTATCATACTCTGCAACACCTGTGTAGCTGAGAACACAACTAAGGCCCCCTCATGATGTAAATACTAATGTAATTATAGCCAATGCATCACCATTAAAGATTTAACTATAACCAAAACAGCCAATCTTGGAGACAGTGATGCTGGTGTTTACTTTAGTTCTTGTGGAGGGTGTCAAAAAATATATGTTGGTGAAACTTCAAAGAAAGTGGACACACATGGATGTATAAATAACCATAACATATGTGATTAATCACAGTTCTTATGGTCACCTAATGAAATGGCACAGTGCAAGAAACGTTATCAACACAGGAGACAGTGTTTAGAAGTACCATAATGCTTTGCAGTCTTAGATATAATTTCCCATAAGCGACAATATCATATCTGAAGTAAAGTATAACCTTGATTTATTGGACCCGGAATTAATAGGCTCCAGATATAACAAAAAATTTGTGGCTGGACAAAATTCAGAAACAACAGACAAAGTTTGTTTAATCTAAAATTGTCCATTATTGATACTGTTCACTGGGTAAATTGATTTTGGATTTAACGACAAAATTTGTTAAATCAATATTTTTGTTATTGTTAGGATTATGGAAAAACTATCTTAATCAGATTTAATGAACAGACAGCTTTAACAGTCACCCTCTTTCCTCAGTTAGTCCATTAAATTGAGGGTTCACTTATCAAGAATAATGTTGTGACCCCCACAACATGGCCATCACCTAATGCATTTTATACATGTGCAAGTCTATTGTTAAATTTATGCTTTACCTTTAATTGCAGAATTTTGTTAAATATCTTTTGAATTACCTTTATGCTTGGGTCCCACCCATACAACTCACCTGTTCACTATATATATCCTTACTCTGTGTGGTTATGTACATTAATACTTGACAGCTCCTTGCAAGCAAAACATTTCATACAAATAAATATACAGAACATAACATGTATGTCTATTTACCTAATTAACTGTCAGTATTTTTTTTTATACCTTTCTACTTTCATTGAAGTACATTAAAGATCAAATTTTTTTTTTACATAAAGTTCAATTACCTCATGGATTCTTTTTAGATTTCCTATTGTATTTCTTGCAATTTTATGCAACTTTATATTTGTGTGTTTTAGCCTGTTCATTTGATCAGGATGTATGTGATAATTATAGCTTTTTCTCTCCTTGTATCTCATTACCTCTGTTCCATTAGATGATATTCTGGATTTATAAATGTGGGAAATCAGTGTTAAAAAACTTAAATTCTGTTCTAAAAACACTTACTTTTCATGTTTTAGCATTGACTATTTATCAATTATTCATTGCATATTTGTGTTTTTAGATAAGGATGTTCACCATTTATTTTAATTTAGGGTACAGCTGTGGATCAAAGAAGTGGCTCATATTAAGGTTAGGCATTACAAAGGCCAGTTTTTAAAGTATTGACATTACGTGTAGTTACTAAGTTTATATTTATTTACCATGAATACCTGGCTTTTCCCATAAAAGCCAATTTCATGTAAGTGATAATAGTATTGTAATTTGTAAATACTAGTTCAAAATGAGGAGTTTTAAGCTCTTGTATCCTTTTTCTTAATTTAATTTGATAGAATTCTTGAATTACAGGTTAAGGTAGATGGCAGCTAGCAACGTTTGATATATTTCCGTTATATATGTATGTACATATCCAGTATGTGTTTGTAAAAAAAGTGAAAGATATGGAAAGTAGTGAGACACAGTAAGTCACTGTCTTCACTGACAACCAGCAATATCAGTAAACTGTCCAGAAGATGTTGAAATTTTCTTCATTGGTAACTTGTGGCTATTTTCTCATAGCAGGTTCATAAAAACATTGTTTACAGTACAGCCAGATTAATATATACTTTAATTTAAATGAAAATAGTGTGAAGATAGATTTTCCATTTTCAGTTGATTTAGATACATATACTTTGTTTTACCACACTGGCCATCTCTCATCAGGGAAGGGTGACGCAATTAAGGAAACACATTCACCATGATACATTGTATATTAATAGTTGTCTTACCAAAAGTGCATAGATATCACAATTCAGATGATCCTCTGAACTGCAACATCCAAATTTTTTCTTTAGAGTACAAGTGCTATACTCCCTGCCTCCAGGACTTCAGTCCAGCTAACTGCTTTTCCTGAATCCCTTCACAAATTACTTTGCTCACACTTCAACAGCACATCCATTAAAACCCACTTGTCTCCATTCATATCTTATCAAACATGCTGTCACAAACCTACTGGATGCTCAAGCCCCTAAACTCAAAGATTGTTATACCCCCCTTCTTCCAATTGTTTCTAAGACAACTTCTATCCATCTTGCCTTCCACCTAATTAATGCACCCTCTTCATCATCACATCCTTCTCCATTCTCTCTTCATGCTTTAACCACCTCAAAAACCCTTTCTCAGCTCTCTGAAATATAATACAATGCTGTATAATATAAAACACCAGGTACAAGGAGACATAAATAACTTTATAATAAACTATTTTTGAGGTGCGACTTGCAAACCACTGCAGTAATAGAACAAGAATGGTTGAACAGAGCAAAAAAGATGCTTTACAGGAAAAGTATTGGATGATAGACTTTGCCAGGTCTAAGAGAGCTAGTTACTAGGTATGAATTGGTGTGGCATATCCCAGGTGTGTTCCCCAGGGCCTGGTACTGAAGTGCAACTTTCTGTTGGTTCAAAATGCAGCTGTGAATGAAAAATGGATTCTTTTAATTAATACTGCATACTCATTCAATCAATGATTATTATTATAAAATGTAATCACAACAGTAACTTCTTTACTCTGTAAAACAAGTTTTTTTTTTTTTCAACAACTGGCCACATCCCACCAAGGCAAGGTGACCTAAAAAGAAAAATGAAAGTTTCTCTATTTAAATTTAGTAACAAAAGTTTTTATGAACGTTTTAAAATGAGATCTTGTAAAGGGTTATGTTGATCATTTGCTTGCATCAGGCATTTAATTATTTGCAATAAGCCCTTTACATGATACACTGTCACTCAGTACTTTGTGAAGTTAATTTATTTTATGCAGTTAAATGTATACTTCTTGGGTGGCTGACATCTTCCAGCACAGTTTACATAGTATTTGAAAATTTAGATTTGACTATTGTGCATCTTTTTGTAATGTAACATAGACCAGTTACTCAAGTGTTAGCATTTTCTTTAATTAGTGTGATATCATTGCACAGCTTTAGTTCTTGTTATTATTTATTCAGTACATATATATTTGAATACTTCCATTGGCAATAAGATTTTTCTCATTTTGAGTGTAATGCATATGTACATACACGGTTTAGTATTACTCTTTCACCTAGAACTGTTTTATTACACTTATGTATGGTATAAAATAACTAAATATAAAACATTTCATATCATCATTTTTCTTTTACTTGGTGTATGTTAGGTTACATGTACCTATAGTACCTGGTTTTGGTTCCAGGTTAAGCTGACCATAATATTTGATATTTGTACGGATTAAATTCAATGTTATATCACACCTGGTTTATTTATACTTAAGTTTAGCAACACAGATTATTTTGTTTATAGTTTCATTAGTTGTGTCTTTTTAGTTGTGAGAACAGTGGTTGTGTCTAATTTACTGTTGGCAGTATATATACTGTATACTTTTTAAGTTGGGTTAAGAGGTGCACTAATACTTTATATTTTTTTAGCTCCTACAGTAAGAAAGATGCTGTATGGTTGTGTTTGTATGGCAGATAAATATTATGCATGTACTGTACAGTATTCACAACTAATATGTTGTAAAAAAAAAATTCCTCAGAATGCATAGAGAATTCTTGTATACAGTTTCTTACATAAGGCCACAATGTGGCCATTCCTGGGAACTTAGTTTTTTTAATATTATAAGCTTTTCCAAACATACCAAAGTATTTGGCATTCTTGTCCGAGATAAAATATTGTGTGACTTAGACGAGCTTGTTTGGTCTGTTGGTCTTGTTTTCATCATTATCATTACATCAGGCTAGTGGTATTTTGGAGAAGGTACAGAGGCCAAATTAAATGTCTATCTGTAGTATCTCAAAAATATGTTTGTGTAAACTAAATGTATTTAAGCTATAATGAATAATGCATATTAGCTATGCTTGTGGTTCATTTAAAATCTTACAAAAATATTTTTGGTCCTCATGCCTAACCAAATTGATTAAGATTGTTCAGTCTTTCTATATAAGACCATTATATTTTGTAGTTAACATCAGTGGTACAGACCAGAAAATTTTATTGCTCTAACAGTTTTGTGCCATATTATAGAGTTAACACTGTAAATTTTTAAGGTGAATTTGAGCCCATGTTTAGGCAGGGATGGAGGTGTGTCATTATACCATGCTGAGTGCAAGTCACTCAAGACCCAGACTATTGTAGTTGACACTTCGGTTTAGAGGTACCATGCTTATTAAGAGATTAATGTGGTATGAAGAATGATTGAATATTTATTTATTGATAGTTTGTAACTCAGTGAAAGAAAGCCAGGGAAAATAAGGATGGAATGGAATGATCAGGAATAAATAAGCAACTTTCCTAATTTATTTATATCCTAGAGTTTATGCAAAACCATGCGTGTTGTAAAAGGCAATTAAAATGCCGGGAGCAAGGGGCTAGTAACCTCTTCTCCTGTATACATTGCTAAAGTTAAAAAGAGAAACTTTGTTTTTCTTTTTGGGCCACCCTGCTTCAGTGGGATACAGCCGGTTTGTTGAAAGAAGAACTTCTTTATGCAAAAATGGAACCAGTAGAATTTTCTTTGTACAACAATTTTCATACAGTGATATTTCTTTTTTTTTTTTTTTTTAAACACATCGACCATTTTCCACCAGAGGTGTGCCAATACTATAGTTCAAAAACTGCAACATATCTCCACCCCTCCTTCAGAGTGCAGGTACTACTTCTCACCTCCAGGACTCGGGTCTGGCTAACAGATTTCCCTGAATCCCTTCATAAATATTACTTTGCTCACACTCCAACAGCATTTCAAGTCATAAAAACCACTTAACTCCATTCACTCCTATCTAACATGCTTGCTGGATGTTTAAGCTCCTTGCATGCAAAGCAGCGCTAAATTCATTAAATGTGTGTCTAGTACTAAATAAAATTTGAAAGCATATACAAATACAAGTACAAATTTTTATCTCCAACAATGCAAAGTAATGTTACAGTTTTGAGAATTACATATGTATAGAGTGAAACATTTTTTATTGTAAAGCCCTTTGTTATGCACAGCATTTTGGGCACACTAAAACTAGTACAGTACTCACAACTACTGTACTTAACACTAGTACAGGCATGGAGATAATGATTAGTAAATGAATACAGGTCTCCCTCAACATTCGCGAGGGTTAGGGGATCAGGAGCCTCGCAAATGTTGAAAAATCATGAATGTTTGGTGCCCCAATATATTGTAGGGAAATACAATACAATACTGCTTTCTTAACTTGTTGAACCATGAACAGTTATAAAATACATGAAAACGTCATAAAATATTGTGCTAAATACATACATGTTATTAAACCATAACAAGTATGTCATTAAATACCACTGCCTCAACCACTGCGGCGCACTGCTCATATTTTGGTACAATTTCTTTCTTCAATTCTATCGTGTTTCTCAATTTCTTTACCAAAGGGTTGGCACTAGCAAGTTCCTTTGGGCCCATGGTTAATTATGTAGCAGTTGCACTCAATCTACAAGCACCAAACACAATGAATTATTATGAAATGTTTGGAAAAGCACGAAAGCTAATGCTCACTCCAGCATAAACAAAGCCACACTGACTGATGATGCCTCGGCCACTTCCTCCACCACTGCTTCAACCCTTGTATTTTTGTACAATTTCCTTCTTCATTTCTATAGTACAGTGGACCCCCGGTTCACAATATTAATCCGTTCCTGAGAGCTCATCGTAAACCAAAATTATCGGAAAGCGAATCAATTTTCCCCATAAGAAATAATGGAAATCAAATTAATCCGTGCAAGACACCCAAAAGTATGGAAAAAAAAACTTTTACCACATGATATATTAAGTTTAATGCAATATAATACAGTGGACCCCCGGTTAACGATATTTTTTCACTCCATAAGTATGTTCAGGTGCCAGTACTGACTGAATTTATTCCCATAAGGAATATTGTGAAGTAGATTATTCCTTTCAGACCCCCAAACATACACGTACAAACGCACTTACATAAATACACTTACATAATTGGTCGCATTTGGAGGTAATCATTATGCGGGGGTCCACTGTAATTACAATAACAATAATAATAGAATAATCACAATAGAATAATTGACACTTACCTTTAATGAAGATCTGGTGATGATTGATGGGATGGGAGGAGGGGAGAGTGTCGAAGTTTTTAATGTTTAGAAGGGGAATCCCCCTCCATTAGGACTTGAGGTAGCAAGTCCTTTTCTGGGGTTACTTCCCTTCTTCTTTTAATGCCACTAGGACCAGCTTGAGAGTCACTGGACTTCTGTCGCACAACATATCTGTCCATAAAGGCCTGTACCTCTCGTTCCTTTATGACTTTCCTAAAGTGGTTCACAACATTGTCAGTGTACAGGTTGCCAACATGGCTTGCAGTAGCTGTGTCAGGGTGATTTTCATCAAAAAAGGTTTGCACTTCAAGCCACTTTGCACACATTTCCTTAATTTCAATAGTCATTAGCACCCTTGGGTCTCGATGGGTTGGCACTAGAAGCTTTCTTGGGGCCCATGGTGACTTATTTTGCAGAAAAAAGCACCAAAAACAGTGATAATATGGATAATATAGAATGTACCGCATGTATCCTTAGATGCGCGCACACTGGCTGGCTTGTAAACACTGGACACGTCTTGTACGAATCGTATCGCATACCGGGTTTTGTAACGGGAACCGAGGCAAATTTTTTGCGATATAACGCTTCGGATACTGGATTTATCGGTTACCGATGACTTCGTGAACCGGGGGTCCACTGTACAGTGGACCCCCGCATACCGATTTTAATCCGTGCAAGAGGGGTAATTGTTATGCGAAATAATCGGTATGTGAATGAATTTTCCCCATAAGAAATAATGGAAATAAAATTAATCCGTGCAAGACACCCAAAAGTATGAAAAAAAAAAATTTTTACCACATGAAATGTTAATTTTAATACACACAAACTGAAAAAGGCATGCACACTTACATGACACTTACTTTTATTGAAGATCTGGTGATGATTGATGGGATGGGAGGAGGGGAGAGAGAGTGTTAGTGTTTAGAAGGGGAATCCCCTTCCATTAAGACTTGAGGTGTCGAGTCCTTTTCTGGGGTTACTTCCCTTCTTCTTTTAATGCCACTAGGACCAGCTTCAGAGTCACTGGACTTCTTTCGCACAACATATCTGTCCATAGTGGCCTGTACCTCTCGTTCCTTTATGACTTCCCTAAAGTGTTTCACAACATTGTCAGTGTACAGGTTGCCAACACGGCTTGCAATAGCTGTGTGAGGGTGATTTTCATCAAAAAAGGTTTGCACTTCAAGCCACTTTGCACACATTTCCTTAATCTTTGCAGTAGGCAACTTCTTCAATTTCTCTCTCCCCTCCTCTGAACCAGTTTCCTCAGGTCTGGCCTCTTGCTCTTGAAGTTGATCTATCAGCTCATCAGTGGTTAGTTCTTCATTGTCCTCCTCCACCAACTCTTCCACATCCTTCCCACTAACCTCCAACCCCAAGGACTTTCCCAATGCCACAATGGATTCCTCAACTGGCATAATCCTCTCAGGGTTAGCCTCAAACCATTCAAAATCCCTTTTGTCTACACATTCTGGCCACAGTTTCTTCCAAGCAGAGTTCAAGGTCTTCTTAGTCACTCCCTCCCAAGCCTTACCTATAAGGTTTACACAATTGAGGATATTAAAGTGCTCTCTCCAAAACTCTCTTAGAGTCAGTTGAGTTTCTGAGGTCACTACAAAGCACCTTTCAAACAGAGCTTTTGTGTACAGTTTTTTGAAGTTTGCAATAACCTGCTGGTCCATGGGCTGCAGGAGAGGAGTGGTATTAGGAGGCAAAAACTTCACCTTAATGAAGCTCATGTCCCCATAAAGTCGCTCTGCCACGTCTGTAGGATGACCAGGGGCATTGTCTAACACCAGGAGGCACTTAAGTTCTAATTTCTTTTCAGTTAGGTAATCTTTCACATTGGGGGCAAATGCATGGTGTAACCAGTTATAGAAAAAGTCCCTAGTGACCCATGCCTTACTGTTTGCCCTCCACAGCACACACAAATTATCCTTGAGGACATTCTTTTGCCTGAACGCTCTGGGAGTTTCAGAGTGATACACTAATAAAGGCTTAACTTTGCAATCACCACTAGCATTGGAACACATCAACAAAGTAAGCCTGTCTTTCATAGGCTTATGTCCTGGGAGTGCCTTTTCCTCCTGAGTAATGTAGGTCCTGCTTGGCATTTTCTTCCAAAACAGGCCTGTTTCATCACAATTAAACACTTGTTCAGGTTTCAGTCCTTCACTGTCTATGTACTCCTTGAATTCCTGCACATATTTTTCAGCCGCTTTGTGGTCCGAACTGGCAGCCTCACCATGCCTTATCACACTATGTATGCCACTACGCTTCTTAAATCTCTCAAACCAACCTTTGCTGGCCTTAAATTCACTCACATCAGCACTAGTTGCAGGCATTTTTTTAATTAAATCCTGATGCAACTTCCTAGCCTTTTCGCTTATGATCGCTTGAGAGATGCTATCTCCTGCTAGCTGTTTTTCATTTATCCACACCAATAAGAGTCTCTCAACATCTTCCATTACTTGCGATCTTTGTTTTGAAAACACAGTTAAACCTTTGGCAAGAACAGCTTCCTTGATTGCCTTTCTGGTGCCCACAATAGTAGCGATGGTTGATTGGGGTTTCTTGTACAACCTGACCAGGTCAGCGATACGCACTCCACTTTCATACTTATCAATGATCTCTTTCTTCATTTCTATTGGAATTCTCACCCTTATTGGTGTATGGTTGGCACTAGAAGCTTTCTTGGGGCCCATGGTCACTTATTTTCCAGAAACAGCACCGAAAACACTGTAATAATACGAAATATTCCGATTGTATGCTTGGATGTTACCGCGGAGGCTGGCTGGTAAACAATGGCACGGGCGGCACATGTGAGGCTGGCTGAGGGCGCACATTGGACGCGTCTCGGACGAAAATCGGTGAGCGGGTTTTTAAGCGGTATGCGCGGCAAAATTTTTGCGATTAAAGCAAGCGGTATGCGGATTAATCGCTATGTGGTGCCATCGGTATGCGGGGGTCCACTGTATTAATATTATTATTAATACGATAGAATTGAAGAAGGAAATTGTACAAAAATATGAGGGTTGAAGCAGTGGTGGAGGAAGTGGTTGAGGCATCGTCAGTCAGTGTGGCTTTGTTTATGCTGGAGTGAGCATTAGCCTCTGCGCTCTTCCAAACATTTCACAATAATTCATTGTGTTTGGTGCTTGTAGATTGGGTGCAACTGCAGTGGTAGAGGCAGCAGTTGAGACAGTGGTAGAGGCAGTGGTATTTAATAACATGTTAATAATAATAATAATAATAATAATAATAATAATAATAAATGTTATTAATAATATGTATTATTATCATTAATAACATAGATGTTATTAAATACCACTGCCTCAACTGCTGCCTCAACCATTGCCTCAACCACTACCTCAATCAATGCCTCAACCAAAGCCTCAACTACTGTCTCAACCACTGCCTCAACCATTGCCTCTACCACTGCCTCAACCATTGCCACAACCACTGCCTCTACCACTGCCACAACCACTTCCTCAACCACTGCCTCAATCACTCCAATTGCACTCAGTCTACAAGCACCAAACACAATGAATTATTGTGAAATGTTTGGAAGAGCACAGAGACTATTGCTCACTCCAGCATAAACAAGACCACACTGACTGATGATGCCTCAACCACTTCCTCCAACACTGCTTCAACCCTCATATTTTTGTACAATTTCCTTCTTCAATTCTATAGTATTATTATTATTATTATTATTATTATTATTATTAGCAGTAGCAGAAATGTTTGATTCTTTGCCATGTTCAAGAGTAAACATATGATGTCACTGTCCAATACGTGTCCGAATGGCCATTCCAATATGCAGTCATGAATGGGTTGACATTATTTATACTGTAGTTTAATAGCAAATAATGAACAAACAAAACACTCACCACACTGAGTGGCGGGAGGGCTGGCTGTCAGTTGCGGGGCTCAGAGGGAGGGTAGTAGGGACTCGCGGGCGGCAGCGGGAAACTTAAATATGATTTGGCGCCTGGGAATTTGGCGGTTAGGAATTCGCGAATGTGTGAAGCTCACGCAAGTTCAAAACGCAAATGTTGAGGGAGACCTGTATATGCAGAGGAACAAAAATAAAAACTAACAAGTGAAGGTTTCTTAATCAGATGTAGAACTGATTTCATCCCTCCCTATCTGCAGATAAAACCTGAATTCCCTGCACTTCTACCCCAGGAATTATGTCTAATTGAGACTTTTGACATGCAGAATTTTTTTCATGAACTTCAGTGAATTGTGATTTGTGAATTTTGTGCAAAAGATCTATTTCTGTTACCCATTTTTTTTATTAATTTTATAAGAGTTCTTTTTTTTGTAAGATGGGTGGCCATTTTATTTTAAGATGTCTGTCTTTTTTTTGTGTGTGTGTGTAAAATACCTTCACCTTATATTTTATTTGTACATGTTTGGAATATTGCTGTTTTTTAGGATATTTTTTATTCTTGTGTAAAAATTTACATGGTCAGTACTGGTGTCAGACAGATGCTGTATGGATGATGGGGCTTGGGATAGGATATGATGTAAGAGGGAGGGGAGCTATTTCCCATTGGAAATAGGCCTTAGACAGGGATGTGTGATGTCACCATGGTTGTTTAACAAATTTATAAATGAGATTGTAAAAGTGAATGCAAGGATGTTGGAAAGAGGTGTGGGGTTAAGAGATGTTGGGTTTGATACAAAGTGAGAGTTGTCAAGGTTGCCTTTACCAATGAAACTTCTTTTAGGAGATTCTGAAGACAAGTTACAAAGGTTGGCAGACAAATTTGGGAGGGTATGTAAAAATAGGAACATAGAAAAGAGCAAGGTGATGAGGGGTAACAAAAAGTCTAGAAAATGATAGATTGAATATCAGATTGGAAAAGGGAGTATATGGAGGAAGTGGAAATATTTAGACATTTGGTAGATGACATGTCAGCATATGAGTCTTTGAAAGACAAGGTGAACCATAGAATAGATTAACCCTTTCAGGGTCCAAGGCCCAAATCTGGAGTCACGCACCAGTGTCCAAGAATTTAAAAAAAAAAAATTTGTTATTTTTTCTTATGAAATCGTAGAGAATCTTTTTGTGAAGGTAATAAAACAAAAAGTACGAAATTTGGTGGAAAATTGACGAAATTATGCTCTCGCGAATTTTGATGTGTCAGCGATATTTACGAATCGGCGATTTTGCCGACTTTGACTCCCATTTTAGGCCAATTACATTATTCCAATCAACCAAATTCTTAGCTATTTCACTAGTATTACTTCTATTCTATCGATTGAGCACAAGAAATCGCCAAGTCAACTGTTTCAACTACAAAATAAAGTGATCGGAAATTGTTAATTTGGCCATTTTAACACAAAGTTCAAAATATTCCAATTTCAAAATAGGGTCCAGAATAAACAATGTAGGCATTCCTGGCACTAAACTAACATTTCCTCTGTTCATTAGTTATGTTTTGAGGCTTTACAAATAAATTCAATTTTGATTTTTATTCACATAATGAATTTTTATTCACACCAAAAAATAGAAGATTTACTGTTATGCAATACTGTAATAATTGTATAAATATCATCACCATATTTGTGAATGTATATCAGACCCACCAGCTGACGTGTATTAGACGTGTGAGTTCGTTTCTTTACTCTTGAATATCGCCAAAAATTTAACATTTCTGCTACTTTGAGCTCAGTTTCAAACCATTTCCAGTGCTAAAACCAATCAAAATCGTCTCTATTTCTGTAATATGTCTTCCATTCTATCAAATGAGACCAAGAAATCGCAAATACAACCATAAAAATCATACGAAAAAACACTGCAAAGTTGCTGTTTTAATCGAAAAATCATGATTTCAGTTTTTTTCTCTCATTATACATAGTGTGCTGCAGGATCTGTTTTATGTGGTGCACACATACCACATAGATGTATTCTCTCATATCTAGGCCCAAATGTACCACTCACAGTTTATCAGAGTGAGCTGAGCTCATGGCATAGATCTACGGTTTGGACACTCACCGTAAAGCCGTAGATCTACGGGACGGACCCTGAAAGGGTTAAGAAAAAAAGTAGGTGGCATGTTGAGGTATTTATAGAAAGAAAGAATTATATCTATGGAGACAGAAAAGGAATACAGTGGACCCTTGGTTCTCGTGTTTAATCCGTTCCCAAGCCATCGGCCAAAACTGAAATCAGCCAAAACCAAAATAATTTTCCCCATAAGAAATAATGTAAATGGAATTAATCCGTTCCAGACACCCAGATGTATCAACAAAAAAAATTTTTACCTTAAAGATAGATTTACATGCACAAAAGAATGAACATTACACATGACACTTACCTTTATTGAAGGATGTTGTTGATGGATGGAAGACAGGTTATTGTTTGGAAGGGGAATCCCCCTCCATAAGGACTCAAGGTACTAAGCCCTTATCAGGGGCCACTTCCCTAGCTTAAATATAGATTTACATGCAGAAAAGAATGACAAATATAAAACACTAATCAAATGTATAAATGAACATTTAATGTCACACTTACCTTTATTGGAAAGACTTGTTGGTGTATGGTAGACCGGGCGGAGGGGCGAGGGAGACGAGTTTATTGTTGGAAAATATGACATTAATATCAACTCTGCGGCTTATTTATCTATCACAATTCAACTAATATGACATAATAAACAATATTAATAACATAGAAACATGACATATACAGTGGAACCTCAAAAATCGAACTGCTCCCAACACGACCAATTATGTAATTGTATTTTTGTAAGTGCTTTTATAAGTGTATTTTTGAGGGTCTGAAATGGACTAATCTAATTTACATTATTCCTGATGGGAATAAATTCATTCGGTAAAGGCACTCGAACAGCCTTCTGGACCGAAGAAAGTTCGATATTTGAGGTTCCACTGTACTCTAGAATGAATAAAATAAGTCATGTATGTAACAACAAGTGTTCTGTTGTTGTTGGGTGTATAAGGGCCACTGTGAGCATAAGCCGTACATAATGTTGATTATGGCTGCAGTTGAGGTGGCGGTGTTTTCTGCAGCCCTATATAACTCCAACAACATTGGAGGAGTTAGTAGAATCACTGAAGAAGGCACCCTCTACCACCATCACAACCACTACCACCCTTTACCACCACCATTACCACTACCACCCTCTACCACCATCACTACCACCTTCTACCAGCATCACAACCACTACCAGCTTGAAGACTGCCAGGGGTCTGTTGGTAATCCCCCTTATGTATGCTGGGAGGCAGTAGAACAGTCTCGGGCCCCTGACACTTATTGTATGGTCTCTTAACGTGCTAGTGACACCCCTGCTTTTCATTGGGGGTATGTTGCATCGTCTGCCAAGTCTTTTGCTTTCGTAGTGAGTGATTTTCGTGTGCAAGTTCGGTACTAGTCCCTCTAGGATTTTCCAGGTGTATATAATCATGTATCTCTCCCGCCTGCGTTCCAGGGAATACAGGTTTAGGAACCTCAAGCGCTCCCAATAATTGAGGTGTTTTATTTCCGTTATGCGCGCCGTGAAGGTTCTCTGTACATTTTCTAGGTCAGCAATTTTACCTGCCTTGAAAGGTGCTGTTAGTGTGCAGCAATATTCCAGCCTAGATAGAACAAGTGACCTGAAGAGTGTCATCATGGGCTTGGCCTCCCTAGTTTTGAAGGTTCTCATTATCCATCCTGTCATTTTTCTAGCAGATGCGATTGATACAATGTTATGGTCCTTGAAGGTGAGATCCTCCGACATGATCACTCCCAGGTCTTTGACGTTGGTGTTTCGCTCTATTTTGTGGCCAGAATTTGTTTTGTACTCTGATGAAGATTTAATTTCCTCGTGTTTACCATATCTGAGTAATTGAAATTTCTCATCGTTGAACTTCATATTGTTTTCTGCAGCCCACTGAAAGATTTGGTTGATGTCCGCCTGGAGCCTTGAAGTGTCTGCAATGGAAGACACTCATGCAGATTTGGGTGTCATCTGCAAAGGAAGACACGGTGCTGTGGCTGACATCCTTGTCTATGTCGGATATGAGGATGAGGAACAAGATGGGAGCAAGTACTGTGCCTTGTGGAACAGAGCTTTTCACCGTAGCTGCCTCGGACTTTACTCTGTTGACGACTACTCTCTGTGTTCTGTTAGTGAGGAAATTATAGATCCATTGACCAACTTTTCCTGTTATTCCTTTAGCACGCATTTTGTGCGCTATTACGCCATGGTCACACTTGTCGAAGGCTTTTGCAAAGTCTGTATATATTACAACTGCATTCTTTTTGTCTTCTAGTGCATTTAGGACCTTGTCGTAGTGATCCAATAGTTGAGACAGACAGGAGTGACCTGTTCTAAACCCATGTTGCCCTGGGTTGTGTAACTGATGGGTTTCTAGATGGGTGGTGATCTTGCTTCTTAGGACCCTTTCAAAGATTTTTATGATATGGGATGTTAGTGCTATTGGTCTGTAGTTCTTTGCTGTTGCTTTACTGCCCCCTTTGTGGAGTGGGGCTATGTCTGTTGTTTTTAGTAACTGTGGGACGACCCCCGTGTCCATGCTCCCTCTCCATAGGATGGAAAAGGCTCGTGATAGGGGCTTCTTGCAGTTCTTGATGAACACGGAGTTCCACGAGTCTGGCCCTGGGGCAGAGTGCATGGGCATGTCATTTACCGCCTGTTCGAAGTCATTTGGCGTCAGGATAACATCAGATAGGCTTGTGTTAACCAAATTCTGTGGCTCTCTCATAAAAAATTAATTTTGATCTTCAACTCTCAGTCTGGTTAGTGGCTTGCTAAAAACTGAGTCATACTGGGACTTGAGTAGCTCACTCATTTCCTTGCTGTCATCTGCATAGGACCCATCTTGTTTACGTAGGGGCCCAATACTGGACGTTGTTCTCGACTTTGATTTGGCATAGGAGAAGAAATACTTTGGGTTTCTTTCGATTTCATTTATGGCTTTTAGTTCTTCCCGCGATTCCTGACTCCTTTAAGATTCCTTTAGCTTAAGTTCGATGCTTGATATTTCTCTGACCAGTGTCTCCCTACGCATTTCAGATATATTGACCTCTTTTAGCCGCTCTGTTATTCTTTTCCGTCGCCTGTAAAGGGAGTGCCTGTCTCTTTCTATTTTACATCTACTCCTCCTTTTTCTTAGAGGAATAAGCCTTGTGCATACATCGAGTGCCACCAAGTTAATCTGTTCTAGGCATAAGTTGGGGTCTGTGTTGCTTAGTATATCTTCCCAGCTTATATCGCTTAGGACTTGGTTTACTTGGTCCCACTTTATGTTTTTGTTATTGAAGTTGAATTTGGTGAAGCTCCCTCGTGACTAGTCTCATTATGTCGGTCTGGGGCTCCACGCATACATGTCTGAACCTCAATTATGTTGTGATCTGAGTATATTGTTTTTGATATGGTGACATTTCTTATCAGATCATCATTGTTAGTGAAGATGAGGTCTAGTGTATTCTCCAGTCTAGTAGGCTCTATTATTTGCTGGTTTAAATTGAATTTTGTGCAGAGATTTAAAAGCTCGTGTGAGTGTGAGTTTTCATCAGAGCTGCCTCCTGGTGTTATTACTGCAACAATATTATTCAGTGTGCACAGTATAAAAAAATCCTGAAGCACACTGTGCATAATGAGAAAAAGAAAACACCGACTGTGTTTTTGGTCTAAAACAGACTTTCTAGTGTATTTTCATATGGTATTTATGGTTGTATTCTCGTTTCCTTGGTCTCATTTGATAGAATGGAAGATATATTACAGAAATAGAGATGATTTTGATTGGTTTCACGATGACAAGTACCTAGAAATCGAGCTCAAATTCACGAAAATGATCGATTTTTGCCAATGTTCAAGAGTAAACAAATCAAGACACACATCCAATACACGTCAATTGGTGAGTCTAATATTCTTTCACAAGTGCTCTGATATCATTTATACTGTTTTTACAATGATGCAGTAGTATACATAACAGAAAACCTATTTTATGGGGACGGCGGCAGCGACAGCAGAGGCAGCAAGTTCTGTCATTTTTCTCACCTGCAGAGCCCACCAGTGCTTCAATGATGGCCTAATTGCAATCATAACTGCACTAACATACGTAGAACCCAGCATGACCCAAGATAATCAACAGTGATACCTACAAACTGAAAAATTACCGAGTGAAGCGAAGACTGCCCCATTAACTCCAAGCACAACCCCACTGCCAGACGACTACCTACTCCAAGCTCTTAACTATCTTAGTTTCTTCATCTAACCACAGCAACTCCTGCACTACTATGAGACCAACTACTAGAAGAAACAGCACTAAGAACAGCAAGGCAGCACCTAGAAATCGAATATTCCATAAGACGACCCAGCAGGATGCCAGTGCACTATCCACCCCCCTTACAACCCAGAGCGACGCATCACCAACAACAAACATGGCCGACTCACCCTCACCCACCAACCCAGGCGACTCGACAACAACACCACCAACCGTGACCGACTCCCTCTCTACCTCTACTACCTTCATAGGATTTAACCCAGCTGATATGCTCCCAGGTATGATTAATGATCCTGACACACTAAAGCACTACATCACCACCCTAACGGCGGATAACTTGAATCTTCGTGCTGAAAATATGTCTCTCCGTGCAACAATAACAAACCATGAATCTAAGTTACTTCACCTTGAGAAAAAGATCAACAACCTTGAACAACAGCAAACATCAACTGGCATGACTGATTTTGGCAAGACCCTCCAATCAGTCATAGCCAGTCACACAGATCAAATAACTTCCCTAAACACGAAGATTGATAATGCCGTCAAGGACTGGAAAATAAACATAGATACATAAGAAAGGAGGATCACTGCAGCAGGCCTGTTGGCCCATACTAGGCAGGTCCTTTACAATCCATCCCACTAACAAAACATTTGCCCAACCTAATTTTCAATGCTACCCAACAAATAAGCTCTGATAACTCTATCCACTCATTTGTAAGTCCCACTCAAATCCAACCCCTCTCACTCATAAATTTATCCAACCTAAATTTGAAACTACCCAAAGTCCTAGCCTCAATAACCCAACTAGGTAGACTGTTCCACTCATCAACTACCCTATTTCCAAACCAATACTTTCCTATGTCCTTTCTAAATCTAAACTTGTCTAATTTAAATCCATTACTGCGGGTTCTCTCTTGGAGAGATATCCTCAAGACTTTATTTATATTCCCTTTATTAATACCCATCTTCCACTTATACACCTCGATCATGTCTCCCCTCATTCTTCATCTAACAAGTGAATGTAATTTAAGAGTCTTCAATCTTTCTTCATAAGGAAGATTTCTAATACTATGTATTAATTTAGTCATTCTACGCTGTATGTTTTCTAACGAATTTATGTCCATTCTGTAATATGGAGACCAGAATTGAGATGCATAATCTAGGTGTGGCCTTACTAATGATGTATAAAGCTGCAGTATAACCTCTGGACTTCTGTTGCTTACACTTCTTGATATAAATCCCAATAATCTATTTGCCTTATTACGTACACTTAGGCATTGCTGTCTTGGTTTAAGGTTGCTGCTCACCATAACCCCCAAATCCTTTTCACAATCTGTATGGCTAAGTTCTACATCATTTAACTTATAAGTGCTAGGGTTATGGACACTCCCGAGCTTCAGAACCTTGCATTTATCTACGTTGAACTGCATCTGCCACTTTTCTGACCAAGAATAGAGTTTGTCTAAATCCTTCTGAAGAAGTTCCCTAACATCTACATTTGAATCAGTTATCCTTCCTATCTTTGTGTCATCGGCGAATTTGCTCATATCACTAGTAATACCCTCATCAAGGTCATTGATATATATTATAAACAACAACAGGCCTAAAACTGATCCCTGTGGTACGCCACTTGTTACAGATCCCCACTCAGATTTAACCCCATTTAAGCATGCTCTCTGCTTCCTATTAGTGACCCATGACTCAATCCATGACAGCACTTTTCCCCCAATGCCATGAGCTGCCACTTTTTTTTATCAGTCTCTGGTGTGGTACTCTATCAAAAGCCTTACTAAAATCTAAGTAAACAATATCGAATTCTTTATCATGATCAACGGCCTCAAAAGCTTTACTGAAGAATGTCAATAAATTAGTTAGGCAGGAACAGCCCCTAGTGAAACCATGCTGAGTATCATTAATCAAGCTATGCTTATCCAGATGGCATCTTATACAGTGGACCCCCGGTTAACGATATTTTTTCACTCCATAAGTATGTTCAGGTGCCAGTACTGACCGAATTTATTCCCATAAGGAATATTGTGAAGTAGATTAGTCCATTTCAGACCCCCAAACATACACGTACAAACGCACTTACATAATTGGTCGCATTCGGAGGTAATCGTTATGCGGGGGTCCACTGTATTATCAGCTATAATTGACTCTAGTAGCTTGCTCACAATTTAAGTTAGGCAACAACTTGTTCCCTGCTTTAAAAATAGGAATTACATTAGCCATCTTCCACATATCAGACACTACACCTGTTTCAAGAGAAATATTAAAAATATTAGTCAATGGTTCACAAAGTTCCATTTTACACTCCTTAAGAACCCTAGAAAAAAGTTCATCAGGGCCCGGGGATTTATTTTGCTTCAGTCTGTCTATCTGTTTGATAACCATTTCGCTAGTGACTATGATATTGCATAATTTATTGTCTTCAGGCCCACTATAAAAATTTATTACTGGGATATTGTTAGTGTACTCCTGAGTGAAAACTGAGAGAAAATAATTATTAAGAATAGAGCATATTTCATTCTCCTTGTCAGTAAGATGCCCAGAGCTATCTTTAAGGGGACCTATCTTTTCTCTAACTTTTGTTCTATATACCTGGAAAAAACTTTTCGGGTTAGTTTTCAATTCCCTAGCAACTTTAATTTCATAGTCCCGTTTAGCTTTCTGTATCTCCTTTTTAATGTCCCTCTTAATGTCAGTACAGTGGACCCCCGCTTAACGATCACCTCCCAATGCGACCAATTATGTAAGTGTATTTATGTAAGTGCGTTTGTACGTGTATGTTTGGGGGTCTGAAATGGACTAATCTACTTCACAATATTCCTTATGGGAACAAATTCGGTCAGTACTGGCACCTGAACATACTTCTGGAATGAAAAAATATCGTTAACCGGGGGTCCACTGTATAATGATTCATAAGATGACCCTCACCTCTTTTGATGCGCCTATAAATTCCTTTTTTCTGTCCTAAAAGATATTTGAGCCTATTATTCATCCATTTTGGGTCATTTCTATTCGAACTAATTTCTTTATACGGGATAAATATTCTCTGGGCAGCATGTATAGTGTTTAGAAAACTCTCGTATTGATAGCTCTCTTCGTTACCCCAGTCAACAGATGTAATCTGCTAAGCGAAAATCTGGGACTGTTACTGAGTTATCCCTAATATCATACTTCCATTCAATGCTAAAGGTAATTGATTTGTGGTCACTTGTGCCAAGTTCCTCTGAAATTTCTAAATTATTAACAAGTGATTCCTTGTTTGCCAGAACCAAGTCAAGCAGGTTATTACCCCTTGTAAGTTCTGTCACAAACTGCTTCAAAAAACAATCCTGCACTACTTCTAAAAAATCATTAGATTCTAAATTCCCTGTCAAAAAATTCCAGTCAATCTGACTAAAGTTAAAGTCTCCTAGAATTACGACGTTGTCGTTCCTTGTGGCCTTAATACTGTAATATTCCTATATTGATATTAATTGCTCAAACTTTATGCTATAAGGCAAATCCTACTCTCTGATTATTTTCATATCTTAGTGACTATATTGTGTGTGTAATTAGTGTATATTTCAATTACATTATTGTTCAAGGCCCAAAACTATCTTTTGCTAGCTACTACCAACTACCTCATATTTTTTTTTTTTTTTTTTTTTACTTTTTATAGTGCAACAAAGTGTTCAACTTATTATATATAACAAATCAGATCTTACTCCCAAATCAATATCATATCACTGTGACTATCTGCCAATTTAACTTTGTTTACCTTTATTTAATTTAGTCCCTTATATATTTTCTCCTTTATTTTAGCTTTACATAACAACCTTAGTTCATATATTCACAATTGTTAAAATAATCAAGGTGCTATTCTCAGGTGCTAAAGTGTAATAAGTTCACTATTTTACCATTATATTCCCTAGCTCATTTATTTGTTTATTACTTTATTTGTTCCCTTTTATATTGTCTCCTTTATTTTAGCTTTAAAGAACTACCTTCAGGTGCTATTTTATAGCTTTAGAATATTTACTTTGTCTTATACTTAATTCTAACTATTGATTCACTCTAAATCTTATGATAACAAGCACTGATCCTGATACCAACCTCTTATTGAATGACTTAAATGAATCAAACAGTAACTGTAATTACTACACAGCAGAACACTTCTCAGAGCCAACAACAACATAACTGTCTTTAACTACAATATCAGATCTTTAAGTAAACATTACGATGACCTCATAGCATTACTAAATTCCCTGCATGCCAGTATATCCATCATTACTCTCACCAAAATCTGGCTAAAGCCTGATACTACAGATGTCTATGCCATTCCTGGTTACACAGCCATACACAACTGTAGGCCAGATCAACAAGGGGGTGGCACAGCTATATACTACTCAGACCAACTAGAATGTATCACAAATACTTGCACAAGGGATGAACATGGGGAATATATAATAGCTAAATTCAAATCCAAATACCTACAAAAACCTCTCACAGTGATAAACATCTACAGAGTACCACAGTCAAACATTAGCCGTTTTAGTGAAAACCTAGGAAGTATGATAACTGATGCACGCATGAACAAAGATCACTTACTACTCTCAGGTGACTTCAATATAAATCTCATGCAAGACCAGGACCCACAAGTTACTGAATTCACAAACACAATGAGTAACTGCATGTTGCTACCAACAGTAACAAAACCTACAAGAGTTACAGAGACTAGTGTTTCCCTACTAGACCACATCTGGACCAACACCATATCCCCTTTAAAATCAGGCATAATCACAGATAATACCACAGATCACTACCCTACCTTCCTCATAACAAATCTTGGCAAATTACCCCCAAGATACTACTAAAGTCACTTTCAGACTTCACAATGAGGCAGCCATTAATAACTTCATAGCAGCAGTGACAAACATTGACTGGCACACTGAGCTAGAAATCTATACAGATATTGACGAATGTATTAATAATTTTCTAAAAAAGACCCAATACCTCTATAACAAGCACTGCCCCCCCCCCCCCAAAATAAACAGAAACTGCTAAGAGACTAAACAGTCCCTGGCTAACACCCAGCATCCTCAAATCCATAAATACAAAGCACCTATACGAAAAACAGTACAGAATGGGTCACATAACCAGAGACTAAACAAAACGTTACTCGTCAGTCCTAACCAGCCTGATAAGAAGGGCTAAAAAATTGTATTATGAGAACAGATTTTCCAACTTACGAGGTGATATAAAAAAGACCTGGAAAACCCTATCAGAAATTCTAGGAACAAAAAAGATATCACGAAATAGCGAAATTGAATTAACAAAACCAGATGAACCCCAATTTCCACCAACTGAAACAGCAAACAGACTCAATAATTTCTTCTCCACTATAGAAAAAAACCTTGCCAATAAAATCCCAAGCTCAGATACCCCACCCAATGACTACCTCACTGGCAACTCCCCGAACACACTGTTCCTAGCTCCGACTAACCCTACTGAAGTCTCCCTTATTATCAACACACTAAAAAACAAGACAGGAGATTTAAATACCTTACCACCCTTTATATACAAAAAAGCGTCACAAGTGCTACCACCAATCATTGCATAGAATCCTCTACCTTCCCTACAGTTCTCAAAATAGCAAGGGTCACCCCGATCCATAAAGGAGACCAAACAGACTTAAATAACTATAGGCCAATATACAACTTACACCCTCTCTCTAAAATCTTTGAAAAATTAATTCATAAGCAAATCTATTCCTACCTCATCTCCCACAACATACTCAACCCCTGTCAATTTGGGTTCAGGCCTAATAAAAATACTAATGATGCTATTATACACATGCTAGAACACATATACACTGCAATAGAGAAAAAAGAAGTCCCACTGGGGATCTTCATTGACTTACATAAAGCTTTTGATACAGTTGACCATGACTTGCTCCATATAAAATTGTCACACTATGGTATAAGAGGGCACTCCCTCAACTACCTAAAGTCTTACCTCAGCAACAGAAGCCAATATGTGTACACAAACAGGGCAAACTCTTCCGCACAGCCAATTACAGTTGGAGTCCCACAGGGAAGTGTCCTAGGCCCTCTTCTCTTTCTCACATACATAAATGACCTACCAAATGCATCACAACTACTCAAACCCACACTATTTGCAGATGACACTACATACGTCTTCTCTCACCCGAGCCCAGTCACACTAGCCAATACTGTAAATACAGAATTACAGAAAATATCTACCTGGATGAGGACTACCAAACTTACTCTAAACATTGACAAAACCTACTTCATTCAGTTTGGTAACAGAGCTACAGATGTCCCTCTTAACATAATGATAAACGGATCACCTATCACAAAATGCACAGAGGGAAAATTCTTAGGAATCCACCTTGATAATAGACTCAAATTTCAAACACACATACAACAAATTTCCAAAAAAAATTTCCAAGACCGTAGGCATACTATCGAAGATACGGTACTATGTTCCACAGTCAGCTCTCCTGGCCCTATATCACTCGCTTATTTACCCCTATCTCACCTATGGAATTTGTGCATGGGGCTCAACAACAATAAACCATCTCAGACCATTAATTACCCAACAAAAGGCTGCAGTCAGAATAACAAATTCCCACTACAGGCAGCACACTCCACCAATATTCAAAACTCTAAACCTACTCACCATACAAAACATCCATACTTTTTACTGCACCTACTACATACATAGAACACTTAACTCTGATATAAACCCTTCCCTCAAACTTCTCCTTACCAACCTCAACAGAACATAACACAAGGCACAGATCACTCTTTGATGTTCCTCGTGTCCACCTCACGCTATGCAAAAACTCAATGCACATAAAAGGCCCTAAAATCTGAAATTCCTTACCTATGAATATAAAAGAAACACTGTCTGTTTATAAATTCAAGTCTCTTCTCAAAAATCACTTACTCACCCACAACTAAATAAATACTGAAAAATTGTATCTCATAAATTGTATGTCATAAATGTTTCTCATTACAGTGGACCCTTGCCTAACAAACGCATCGCATAACGTTAAATCCACCTAGCGATACATTTTAACGCAAAAGTTTTGCCTCGGCTAGCGTTAAAAAACTCGCCCAACGCGATTCGTTCCTTTCAGACGCGTCCACGTGTGGCCTGAGTGCCCCTCACTTGTCCCATGGCTGCCAGTGTTTATAAGCCAGCCACCGCGGTCGCATCCAAACATACAATCGGAACATTTCATATTATCACAGCGTTTTTAGTGATTGCACCTGCAAAATAAGTTACCATGGGCCCTAAGAAAGCTTCTAGTGCCAACCCTGTGATAAAAAGAATAAGAATTAGTATGGAAATTAAGAAAGATTTTGAAGGGTTTGGGGCTAACCCTGAGATGCCTATGCCAGTTGTGGAATCCATTATGCCTACTTCAAAGATTAAGGAAATGTGTGCAAAGTGGGTTGAACTGCAAACCTTTATGGATGAAAATCACCCTAATACAGCTATTGCAAGCCGTGCTGGTGACTATTACAATGACAATGTTATGGCCCATTTTAGACAAATCTTAAAGGAATGGGAGGTACAGCTCTCCATGGACAGATATGTTGTGCGACAGAGGTCCAGTGATTCAAGCTGGTCCTAGTGGCATTAAAAGAAGAAGGGAAGTAACCCCAGAAAAGGACTTGACACCTCAAGTCCTAATGGAAGGGGATTCCCCTTCTAAACATTAACACCATCCACACTCTCCCCTCCTCCCATCCCATCAGTCATCACCAGATCTTCAATAAAGGTAAGTGTCATGTAATTGTGCATGTCTTCTTCAGTTTGTGTGTATTAAAATTAATATTTCACGTGGTAAAATTTTTTTTTTCATACTTTGGGGTGTCAGAAACGGATTAATTTGATTTCCATTATTTCTTATGGGGAAAATTAATTCGGCTAACGATAATTTCGCCTAAAGTTGAGCTCTCAGGAACTGATTAATATCGTTAGGCGAGGGTCCACTGTATTGTATCTCATAAATGTCTAACCCGTGACCCAATCAAACTTTGTTATTTTTTAATTACATTACCTAACAGAATACTCCATTCTACTGAATGCACAGCAACACAGTAAATGACCATATGACCTGTCTTTGTAATATTCATTTGTGCTAAATTGATATCTGTTTACAATAATGTTTTTACCACGGCTTAGTTAATCTTATGTTAATTTTAAGCCTGCCCATAATGCACCGCATACAAGGGGCCTTGGCATGTTGCACTTTAATACCTTTAATAACTGTATTCCTTTGTACTTCTCTGTATCATGTTCAAATTAATAAATAAATAAATAAAAATTCAAAATGGAAAGCAAAAGCAATGTAAGAGGGGCCTAGAGATGTGACTAATGAACAAATAAAATGTTATTTTAGTGCCAGGAATGTCTGTCTTGTTTATTCTGGACCCTATTTCGAAATCGGCATCTTTTGAAATTTGTGTGAAATTGCCCAAATTGCTAATTTCTGAGCACTTTATTCTGTAGTTGAAATTGGTAAATGGGTGGATTCTTGTACTCAATCAATAGAACAAATGGAGTTCTAGGAATATAGCTATGATTTTAGTCAACTGCAACATTGGAATTGGCCGAAAATAGGTCTCAAATTGGGTGAAATCGCCCACTTCAAGACTGCTAACTTCGTGAGAGCATAATTCCATAAGTTTTCTATCAAATTTCATACTTTTGGTGTCATTATGATTGGAAAAAGATATTCTATCATTTCATATGATTTTTTTTTTTTTTTTTTTCAAAAAATTTTCGACCCTGAGAACGAGTTTGGGAGAGGGCCTCTCGACCCTCAAAGGGTTAAATGTGTTACTTTACTTAAATATAGACATTTCCATTAATCCAGCTATGATATTTTCTTCAAAATTATATAAGAAACACATTACATAGCATATAAACATGCCTTTGTTACTCATTCACTAAGAGTGTCCCTCTAGCCTTAACACCATAGTAATAATGCTAATACGTAATAATAATCACTCTTGGGCACATTAAATACCTTATTTTGCATTAATATAGACATTTTCATTAATCCTTCTATGGTATTTTCTTCAAAATTATATAAGAAACACGTTACATAGCATATAAACGTAATGTTTTATATGCTATAGAAGGGTGGTCGGCTGTGGAGGGAAAACATTACGTTTTCTCTGGTCCCGCATTAGAGAAAACGTGTTTGAATCAGCGTTGGCCCAGTCACCACCCTTAATACATAATGCTTTTGTTTACAATTCTAGGCATGAATTATTCATTACTTCTCCCTTTGTTTATGACTGTATCTAAAGTTAGTTGTTAGAAACGATTAAACTCGGTGAACATGGTATGTCGATGGTAATAATATGGCTGTGGGCTGCAGTGTAGGTAGCCTGTAGGTGTAGCCCAGGCAGGCTGCACCTACCAGCTACCTACACTGACTTCCTACAAATAAATACTACTCACCTCTTGCCTTACATTAAGACTACAAATATTTTAAGGTAATGAATGTACTGTGTATGTATTTAACTTTTTATTGTGTTTTTTAATGCCTAGTTTAGCGCTTCTTTTTGATTATAATAATAATAATAATAATTAATGCCTAGTTCTATTATTAACTTAATTTATTTTTTGTTAATATTTTTGGATGTCTGGAATGGATTAATTGGATTTACATTATTTATTATGGGAAATATTTCGACCTACCTTCTGGAACAGATTAATGATGAAAACTGGGGGTTCACTGTATTTAAAAGCCCTGTGGTGTGAATATTGTGCATAAGATTCGGAGCATAGAAATTAAAAGGTGATGTGGGTTTGGAGGGGTTGGAGAGAGCTAGAATGATGAAGAGGGTGTATAAATCCTGGGTGGATTTATACACTCTTATTATCCCATCTCTCCAACCCTGAAATGGTAGGAGAGATGAGATACTAACAGATGCTTTAAGTTTCAGGGGCTTGAGCATCCAGCAGGCTTGTAAGAGCATGTTAGATAAAAATGAATGGAGATAAGTGGTTTTTTAATGGATATGTGTTGGAGTGTCAACAAAGTAACATTTATGGAGGGATTCAGAAAACTGATTACCTGGAGGTGCAAAGAGCAGAGCCTGTTATCTGAAGAAGGACGTGAGGCTGTTGCAGCTGGAGGGTAATCTGAATTGTGATGTCAGAACATCTGTCATGACAACAGTTGAGTGAATGATGGTAAATGTTTCCTGTTTCAGGGTTACCCTACCTTAGTGAGATCTCAAAAAGTAAATTTTGGTTAATATTTTTTTTAATGCGTCAGCCATTTCCCACTGAGGTAGGGTGACCCAAAAAGAAAGAAAAAAACTTTCATCATCATTCAGTATTTTCATGTTCTTCAAAGCCGCCACCATGACTCACAAAATCATAACCAGATTGCAAATAAATCACAGGATGGGTAGGGCTTGAATCTATGGCAGGTGAGTCCTAAAACTTGCAGGCCAGTGCGCTAACCTCTCAGCCAGCTGGCTCTAATAAAATTCACTGCATTTGTGGTATCTGTGGTGCCCATGCTAACCTTCCTATGGTACAGTATATAGAAATATACCTAGTTGGGGTGAATCTTCTCAGAGCCAGTGGGCCGAGTGGTTTGGTTAACACACTGGTGAGTTTTAGGACTCGCCTGGTATAGCTTCAAGCCCCACCTGTTCTGTGATGTCTTTGCAATTGTTTTATCACGATTTCATGAGTCATGGTGTGAAGTTCTATTGGTGTCCCTGGAAATGAATGCGTGGATGCCAAGGCAAACACTGCTGTAAGCAAGCCCATTCTACAGTAGAGTTTTGTCTTGTGCGATTTCATGGGCCATATCCTTAGATATATCCTTGGAAAGTGGCAGGCTCTGTGGGCCCTGCAGACTGGATATAAGTTACGCAGGGTTAGGTAGGATGTTGGCATTTTGATCCGCTTCCAGCAGGAATGAGCAGTTTGAGATGAATCTCCATCTACTGAGGATCGGGCAGCCTAGATAGAACAAGTGACCTGAAGAGTGTCATCATGGGCTTGGCATCCCTAGTTTTGAAGGTTCTCATTATCCATCCTGTCATTTTTCTAGCAGATGCGATTGATACAATGTTATGGTCCTTGAAGGTGAGATCCTCCGACATGATCACTCCCAGGTCTTTGACGTTGGTGTTACGCTCTATTTTGTGGCCAGAATTTGTTTTGTACTCTGATGAAGATTTAATTTCCTCGTGTTTACCATATCTGAGTAATTGAAATTTCTCATCGTTGAACTTCATATTGTTTTCTGCAGCCCACTGAAAGATTTGGTTGATGTCCGCCTGGAGCCTTGCAGTGTCTGCAATGGAAGACACTGTCATGCAGATTCGGGTGTCATCTGCAAAGGAAGACACGGTGCTGTGGCTGACATCCTTGTCTATGTCAGATATGAGGATGAGGAATAAATGGGAGCGAGTACTGTGCCTTATGGAACAGAGCTTTTCACCGTGGCTGCCTCGGACTTTACTCTGTTGACTACTACTACTCTGTGTTCTGTTAGTGAAGAAATTATAGATCCATCGACCAACTTTTCCTGTTATTCCTTTAGCACGCATTTTGTGCTCTATTACGCCATGGTCACACTTGTCGAAGGCTTTTGCAAAGTCTGTATATATTACATCTGCATTCTTTTTGTCTTCTAGTGCATCAAGGACCTTGTCGTAGTGATCCAATAGTTGAGACAGACAGGAGCGACCTGTTCTAAACCCATGTTGCCCTGGGTTGTGTAACTGATGTGTTTCTAGATGGGTGGTTATCTTGCTTCTTAGGACCCTTTCAAAGATTTTTATGATATGGGATGTTAGTGCTATCGGTCTGTAGTTCTTTGCTGTTGCTTTACTGCCCCCTTTGTGGAGTGGGGCTATGTCTGTTGTTTTTGGTAACTGTGGGACGACCCCCGTGTCCATGCTCCCTCTCCATAGGATGGTAAAGGCTTGTGATAGGGGCTTCTTGCAGTTCTTGATGAACATGGAGTTCCATGAGTCTGGCCCTGGGGCAGAGTGCATGGGCATGTCATTTATCGCCTGTTCGAAGTCATTTGGCGTCAGGATAACATCAGATAGGCTTGTGTTAGCCAAATTCTGTGGCTCTCTCATAAAAAATTTATTTTGATCTTCGACTGATGCAACCTAGTGTTTTAGCCAGTGATGCAGCCTAGTGTTCCAGCCAGTGATTCAGCCTAGTGTTCCAGCCAGTGATGCAGCCTAGTGTTCCAGCCAGTGATTCAGCCTAGTGTTCCAGCCAGTGATGCAACCTAGTGTTCCAGTCAGTGATGCAGCCTAGTGTTCCAGCCAGTGATTCAGCCTAGTGTTCCAGCCAGTGATGCAGCCTAGTGTTCCAGCCAGTGATTCAGCCTAGTGTTCTAGTCAGTGATGCAGCCTAGTGTTCCAGCCAGTGATGCAGCCTAGTGTTCCAGCCAGTGATTCAGCCTAGTGTTCCAGTCACTGATACAGCCTAGTTTTCCAGCCAACGATGCAGCCTAGTGTTATAGCCAGTGATATAACCTAGTACTCCAGTGATGCATCCTGGTCCCTGGCCACAAGAATCATCCCTCACTACTTAAAAGACTGAATAAACTTTAACTGTGTTACCTGTTTATCATTCATCCAAACTCAAAAATTCGATTGCAGACAGCATCAGTGTTGAATAATGATATGGTAATTAAATATGAGAGCTATAATACAGTACAGAGTGCAATATTGACATTAAATATTGATGGTACTCTGGTCACTGCAAGTGATGCTGCGCATAAATGGGGGTCTTGATGCTTGGGTGGGGCTCTTGATTCAAGGAAATGGATAAATTTTCTTTTGAATCGAAAATGAATGTTTCCCAGTCCCCATGTTCTTTATAACCCCTGTTGGTTTAGAGCTACCCAATAGTAAAAGTAAGTGATTATTTTGAAGGCGCAAGTAACCTCTCCATTCTGAAGGACGAGTCCAAGTCCAGTTTGTAAACCATGATAATGTTTTAAAACAAAACCGCACAAGTGGTATAATACTCATTTTCCCAGGCGCTGTGACCCCTGGGGGTTTAGTGCTTCCCCCATGAATAATAATGCACAGCATTTTGGGCAGATTTAATCTAGGATTAAAGCCATTACTAATAAAAATATACATGGACTTGGACTGCTTTAGCTTATAAGTTTAGAGCAAAGTATTGACAGGAGAAATATTGAAAAATATATTTGAAGAATATAAGTTTTAGCCAGAGCTCCCTTCAAGGACCCCTCAAGGGAGGTTTCTTGACGCTGGTGAGGGGCTCTTGAACTAAGGAATTGGATTTGTGCTCCAGTTCCCTGAAGTGAGCCTCAATACCTTCTGTGGAAAATTTTTAATTTTCCGAAACTATAGCGCCTAATAGGTGTTTAATGTGCCGATATGAGTCAAAAATGTATTTGACAATAGGGTAGAACCAAGAGTTCCCTTTGCGCATGCGCGGATGTGTGGGGGTATAGGTGGACTCGGGCCATGGGGGAGGCGGGAGTGTTTTGAATGTGGTGAGGAGGCTGGGAAAGCATGGAACCACGAAATTGGCATTCACGGCGGCCTAAGGATTAATATAGGCCTCATTTCATAATAGGAAGTGTCGTAACTGTTCCTGGTGGAGAGTGAGGGAACGTGATTTACGGGACCACGGTAATAGAGTGGTAAAATGAGTGAATAAGGGTAGGACCGATGGTGACTGGCGCGTCACCATGGACTGTGTCCCGGGGAAAATTACCCTTGGTTTAATCATCACTCATCGGTCTCAGATCTTAATGGAGTGATCTCTAATGTGTATAATAATTATGAGAGGTTAAATCGTCTTGTGAATGGTAATGTAATCAGTGATAATAACGTTGAGTTAAGAGAATGCGGGATGTGAAATAGATCGCCCTGCTCAGAGTGAATGTGTGATTCGTACCGAGGATAATGAAGTTTTATGGAATCACGACTTCTAAACCGGGACAAACCGACGGATACCTCGTCCTGCTGGAATGAGAACCGTGTCGGTGTAGCAGAGCATCGAAATGAGATGGTGAATGGAGGAAATAAGGAGTATCAATCACCCACAGTTAAGTAACCCTTCTAGTTATAACAGACTGATGCTGGCCAGTTAGGTTATGTTGTAATTGGATAGGTTATGAGTGATCCAGCTACATCAAGTGACCACCAGAGAACATCTGGTAAGTGGCGGGATTATGTACAAATGTTTTTCCTTGATGGATGTATCCAGGTGTATCCTACCCCCCCCCTTCATTCAGCTAAACTAATATAATCTATACAGTCCACAATTACAGTGGACCCCCGCTTAACGATCACCTCCAAATGCGACCAATTATGTAAGTGTATTTATGTAAGTGCGTTTGTACGTGTATGTTTGGGGGTCTGAAATGGACTAATCTACTTCACAATATTCCTTATGGGAAAAAATTCGGTCAGTACTGGCACCTGAACATACTACTGGAATGAAAAAAGTTCGTTAACCAGGGGTCCACTGTAATTAGTAGCACCGTACTTGTGGGTGCTATCCAATCCATACTGGTCTCGGATAGATATGGATAAGATTGTGAGGTCGAAGGAACCACTTGCCGCGACCAGGGGTGGTTAAGTTTTCTCACATGTCTACACGGGGTGACTACGGTAAACAATATGGTTGTCTCCCAATGAGATTACTGGTATGTATATAATGTTGAGGTACATACAGGTAAGCACCCTAGAAAATTTTCCATACCTTCCGCCCCCCCCCCCCACAGGCGCTGTATAATCCTACGGGTTTAGCGCTCCCCAATGATTATAATAATAATAATCCCTTCAAGGAAGGGACGGTGTGAGGAGCCTTGATGCTGGTGTAGAACTCTTGACCTAAGACAGTGGTTACTGTTACCCTTCTTTTCCTTGGTGTGAATTTTTTTTTTTTAATTTTCCTGTAATTTGTGTGTGAGGATTGATGGGGATAATAATGTTTATCTGAAATTGTGCAGTTGTGTATCTTCAGTGATTTTTAAAAGATGTTCTGTGACATGAGAACTGATTGTGAAAATTTGTCTCGACTTCCTCCATGTGAGTTGCTTACCCTAGCCAACTCTGTTGACACCGAGCTCTGAGGTCGGCACCTCAGCCTCACAAGTGGCTTATAGGACAGATTTCCACAAATGACTGATGTTGCAAGAAAATCTCGCCTGCATGCACGAATAAAGGGTTAACTTACTTGGTGTTGGAGAATCTATTCCGGTCTTCAACCTCCCTAAGCTTTAGCCCCTCTGGACTTCCCCTCAGAACCACGTGCAACCGGGAGCCTTAATTCCTGCAATATTCAGTCGTTATTAGTGACCTGCCTGCACCTCAGAACTCTCTGTTTCCAAGGGGGTGTGTATCCCCTAGTATAACTATGCAGAAAGTGACACTAGCTTCTAAGGTTACACCACGAGGTGACGCCGGCACCTACCGATCAATTAGGTCGTCCAGCTGCACAAAGACCCACAGTTCAACTCACTCACAAATTCCCCCCCCCCCAGAAACTGGCCAGAAAACTGAAGGAGAAAGGGAGGTCTTGTCTTACTGTATGGGCCTGACGGAGGAGGACATCTACGGTACGTCCAGGTGCCTCCACCAGATTTCCCCAGGTCTAGTATAATAACAATAATAATATCTTTATTTACTACAAGTACATGTACATGGTATACAGGCCTAGCTGACAACAATGACATACTACTATATAGAAAGCCACTTGTTATGCTCCGCATGTCGGGCAAATTATGTCAGTGTCCCAGGATGCGACCCACACCAGTCGACTAACACCCAGGTACCCATTTTACCCATGGGGAACATAGACAACAGGTGGAAAGAAACATGCCCGGTGGTCTGATGGTGGCCCGGTGGTCTGGTGGCTAAAGCTCCCGCTTCACACACGGAGGGCCCGGGTTCGATTCCTGGCGGGTGGAAATTCCGACACGTTTCCTTACACCTATTGTCCTGTTCACCTAGCAGCAAATAGGTACCCGGGTGTTAGTCGACTGGTGTGGGTCGCATCCTGGGGGACAAGATTAAGGACCCCAATGGAAATAAGTTAGACAGTCCTCGATGACGCCCTGACTTTCTTGGGTTATCCTGGGTGGCTAACCCTCCGGGGTTAAAAATCCGAACGAAATCTTATCTTATCTTCTACTCTGGCTGGGAATCGAACCCAGGCCCTCGCCATGTGAAGCGAGAGCGTTAGCCACTAGAGCCCTTATAGTATGTGAGTATGTGAAGACACGTGGGGGCGCCGCCTGCTGATCACGGCACTTGGTCCCACGGTGTTTGGTCTTAGAAGAAAGGGCACTGCGGTCTCAAACCCGTGCCCCAGTATTCAAACTTGGGCTGCCAGTTCTCCCTTGCTAATATAACCTAGGGTATGCCTACATTATCGGCCTATTACTACCTATATTAAGGTATTAGGTCTACATTATTATTATCTACAGTTGCCTCAATAATCCTAATATTAGTGTACTAACAGTATAAACTACCTACTTCTTCCTTGAAGGGTAAATCTATCAATTAAATGTACCCTCCAACCACCTTCACCAACCCGGGTGTGTGTGTGTGTGTTTTGGGTGGGTGTAAGGGCCACCCAACCCAGCCGTTCCATCCGCGACCGGACGGGATCTTTGTATGACGTATCTACCCTGTGGAACTTTAGGACCAAATAAATTTCCACACTGATATTCTCTGTTATTTCCTTATATTCTGTAAGGAGTTGAACAAGTGAAAATTATTGCAATTTAGAAGAAATTAATATTTCAATAAAAAAAAATGTAGTACACACATGGAAGTGATATTAAATTAATTTGAAAAAATGTATTGTTAGAAAAACAAAAACATTGGGGGAGAGCAACGAAAATGGCAAAACGTATGCCTGGGGAGTGTGTTTAGCGCTTCTTTTTTATTATAAGATATAATAAGTGGAGAGTGTTGCAGAATTTGATCGTGGGTAACCGAAGCCGATAAAGAATGTATTGGCAATAACTGAGGACCATGAAATGAGTATACAAAATAGGTATCTGGAAGGGTTCATATGGTAATCTGGCCATAATAAGGCTGATAATGAAGATAATACTGGACATGTTGACCATCGTGTATACCTACAATAATTTAATCTCTCCTTAAATATGGTGTGGAAAATTGCATTTACTTGAATGTATCATTATTTACATAACAGTAAATGAACAAAGATAATTATTATTTATCAGTTAGATGTTGTGATAGAAACACAGGCCTTATCTCTAGGCTTTATTGAACATAGAATCTTCATAGTACTTCTGCAACAAAATATAATGACTAGTACATCTAATAATGGCTTCTACAGGGATGGTGATGTCTTGCATATGTCAAGAGAAAAGTTATAACTACAGGCCACATATTTAAACTCACCATGTAATCTGCATCACTAATATATATATATATATATATATATATATATATATATATATATATATATATATATATATATATATATATATATATATATATATATATATATATATATATATATATAGATAGAGGAGGAGAGAATCACACACCATGTGTTGGCGCCCATGACACACACCAAACTGTTGTTGTTGTTAAGGGCCCCAAGAGGTGGTGCAGTATTATCCTGCTGCTGCTCCCCACAGGACCAGTATCACTACAATCTCCCCCTTCTAAAATATCAGAGACAGTAATCTCCCAAACTGTTAGGTGGGCGACGTATACGTCCCGACCTTCGTAGCCCTTGAGCCTCTTCACCAGGTTCGATATTTTCCAGTGGGGTTTGATTAACTGCTAGTTAATTTAGTTTAATATGTTTATTATGCACCCCATACCCATCCTGTGGGCGGTAGTCAAAAGATTACAGAGGTACATAATTGGTCCAGGGACTGGACTCCAAAGTTTTGATAGCTGAGCAAGTTACAAAGGTAATGAACTAGATCTGGTCATAATCATGACCAAGTTACAAAGGTAATGAGCTCCAGGTTGAGCTGGTCACACTCATGAATAATTGCAAAGGTAATGAATCATAACACATTAATCATGAGAATTTACAAAGGTAATGAGCTCCAGGTAGAGCTGGTCACAATCATGACAAGTTTCAAAGGTAATGAATGATAAACACGTTATGACATGATTACAATCATAGACAAATTACAGAGTAATGAGCAGTTAACAAACATAGTAGGGAATTCATCCATTGCCCCAACAACAGATGTTGCTAGGTGCCTGTCTCTCCTCGGTAGACAGCCATTGCAAACAGCAGCAAGTTGCCCAGGGATCTGCTGCTTGTACGAGCACCATCGACCCTCCCCAAGAGGTCCAAGAAGCCAGTGACTCCGTTAGCAGCCCGATGGAGAGCTGTCCTAGGGACATGTCAGCGTCCTGGTGGACGCCATGTTGATTGAAGATCCCAGGCCCTCGTGTGCACGGATGTTGAAGCTTGAGGAACTGAGTACACACTGCCTGTGGCACACCTGGCAGCTGCCTCGCGGTTGAACTCCACGATGCTGTCCCTGTAGTGGAAGTTCCTGTGAGCCCGGCACTCCCTGTGGCTGCAGTACCATCGCTGACATCGTGGGTTAGGGGAGAAGTACCCTCTACAGATGGGGTGGCGCTGTGATTAACTGCTGGAGCAGAATCCTCTATTTCCATAGGGGTAGTCTCAAGGGGCTTTCCAGGAGAAAACGAAGCAACTTTCACATCTATTGGTGTATCTTGAGATTCCACACTAATGGGGATTTCAACTGGGGCTAAATGTCTTGTAGATACTGTAGTCTCTTCACCATTTTGGTAGCGAATGTGGGCGTAATGTGGATTAGCTTGCAGGAGCTCTACCTCTTCCACTAAAGTATCTGTCTTGTTCATCCTACGGTGACTCTTCAGGAGAATGGGTCCAGGATGACATAACCAAGTGGGCACAGAGGCTCCCGTAGAGGAACGACGTGAATAGTTGAGGAGTCTTTCATGAGGGGTTGCATTAGTAGCTGTGCACAGCAATGATCTAATAGAGTGAAGAGCATCAGGTAGGACAGTTTGCCAGTGTTGAACAGGTAGATTGCGCGACTTCAATGTCATTGTAACTGCCTTCCATATAGTACCATTGAACCGCTCCACTTGACCATTGCCTTGAGGGTTGTAGCTTGTTGTTCTGCTGCAGGCAATACCTTTGCTAGCCAAAAACTCCTGAAATTCGTTACTCATGAACGAAGATCCCCTGTCTGAATGGATATAAGCTGGCATACCAAAAATAGAGAACAACTGTGAAAGACAACTAATAACAGTTGAAGCAGCCATATTTGCACAGGGGAATACAAAGGGAAACCTTGAATATTCATCTACTATGTTAAGGAAATACCTATTCTGATTTGTGCTTGGTAGAGGTCCTTTGAAATCTATATTCAATCTTTCGAAAGGCTGGGTGGATTTTATGAGATGAGTCTTCTCTGGCTGATAAAAGTTTGGCTTGCACTCTGCACATACTCTGCATGCTCTGATCACTTGTCGCACATCTTCCACTGAGTAGGGCATGTTCTTTGATTTGACAAAATGGTACAGGCGTGTAACTCCTGGGTGACACAAAGCCTTGTGGAGCGCTGAGAGTGATTGCAAATCATGACATGCTGCTCCACAGTGGGACCTAGAGAATGCATCAGGTGAGATGTTCTCTTGACCCGGTCGGTACAGAATATCAAAGTCATAACACGATAGTTCCATCCTCCAGCGTAATATCTTGTCATTCTTTATCCTACTTTTGTGCTTCTTGTCGAACATATACATCACGGACTGTTGGTCAGTCCTTATGGTGAAATGTCTACCAGTTAAATAATGCCTCCAGTGGCGAACTGCTTCTATGATGGCCTGGGCTTCCTTTTCTACAGCAGCGTAACATTTCTCTGATCCTTGAAAAGTTCTCGAAAAAAAGGCTACTGGTCGTCCTGCCTGAGATAAGACTGCAGCAATGACAATGTCAGATGCATCTGTTTCCACTTCGAATGGTAGGGACTCATCAATGGCTTGAACTACTGAGTTTTCAATGTCCTGTTTGAGAGTATGGAAAGCGGCTTCTGCTTCCTTTGTCACAGGAAATGTGGTAGCACTCAATGGGCGGACTTTACTTGAATAGTTGTAGATCCATTGTGAGTAATAAGCAAAGAGACCAAGAGTTCTTCGGAGTGACTTTTTGTCTTGAGGCATTGGAAGTTCCCGTAGAGGTCGTAGTCGTTCAGGGTCTGGGAATATTGAACCTCCTTCCACTACATAACCAAGGATGCTAAGCCTTTTAGTTGAAAAAGTGCACTTTTCCTCATTGTAATTGATATTTTTCTTCTTGGCGGCTTCCAAAAACTTATCAAGGTTTGCATCATGTTCCTCCTGGGTCTTGCCACAAATGGTAACATTATCTAAATACGCGTAAGTTCCCATGAGTTGCTCTTCTTGAATGAGTGAATCCATAATTCGTTGGAAGCAGGCTACCCCATTGGTGACTCCAAAAGGGACTCTGGTAAACTGATACAGGCCTCAGTGTGCGCAACAAGGCCAACAGATTACTTGGATTTATCTCAAGAAGTATAAGTAACAGAAGTCCAAAAGTTATTTTACAGCTCTATACATCACTAGTGAGGCCTCATTTAGATTATGCTGCTCAGTTTTGGTCCCCTTAGTACAGGATGGACATAGACTCATTAGATTATTATTATTATTATAATCAAGGGGGAAGCGCTAAACCCGGAGGATTATACAGCGCCTGGGAGGGGGGGGATGTGGAAGGCATTCAGGCTTAATTCGGGGAACTGGAGCACAGATCCAATTCCCTAAATCAAGAGCCCCTCACCAACATCAAGGAACCTTCCTTGAGGGGATAGACTCATTAGAGAACGTACAGAGAAGAATGACTAAAATGATTTACTGTGTAAGGAACCTCCCGTATGAAGATAGACTTAAAGCCTTAAATCTCCACTCTCTGGAGAGGCGTAGAATGAGGGGAGATATCATTGAAGTGTATAAGTGGATGACGGGCATAAACAAGGGAGACATTAATAAAGTACTGAGGGTGTCGAACCAGGTAAGAACCAGGAATAATGGATTTAAGTTGGATAAATTTAGATTTAGAAAGGACATAGGTAAGTACTGGTTTTCTAACAGAGTTGTAGATGCGTGGAACAGTCTTCCCAGTGGGGTGATAGAGGTTGGGACCTTGGGTAGCTTTAAGAAGAGACTGGACAGATATATGAGTGGGAGGGGCTGGGTTTGATTGGTGTCAAGGGGTACGGGAGTTATTTCTTGAGTAGCTTTAGGTAGATGTCGTTTTGATAAGGACCTGCCTCGTATGGGCCAGTAGGCCTTCTGCAGTGTTCCTACATTCTTATGTTCTTATGTTCTTATCACTAGCCTGAAACGCTGCGTATGGTTTATCTTCATTCCTTATAGGGACTTGATGATAGGCACTCTGTAGATTAGTTGTGCTAAACACATAGTACTGAGCAATTTTGTTCACTGTATCATCAATTCGAGGTAGAGGGTACCCATCAAGAAGTGTAAATTTGTTGATTGTCTCAGAGTAATCGATAGCCAGTCTCCGTTTCCTATAACCATCTTTAACAACAACAACCTGTGCACGCCAAGGGGAATCACTCGGTTCTATAATATCCTCCTTCAGCAGCCTTTGAGTTTCTTTCTCAATGAACATCCGATCCTCATAAGAATAGCGGCGTGACTTAGCTGATATAGGATGGCAATCCGCGGTAAGATTTGCAAACAGCTTTGGTGGGTCTACCCTTAAAGTGCTAAGTCCACAGACAACAAGAGGAGGCAGTTCACCTCCATATGTTAAGGTGACACTACCATGCAGCTTCTGAAAGTCCTGACCAAGGATAACATCAGAGCACAGTTGTGGCAGAATAGCTAAATGTACATCTTGATAATCCTTTCCATTAACTCTGAGATTTACCTTACAAAACCCTAAGGTCTGAATAGAGAGAGATGTTGATGCCATGGAAACGGTACCTGATGAGTGATGTACAGTCAAGGAGTGGCGTTTAACTAAGTCAAAGTTGATGAAACTGAGCTGCCACTATCAATAAGACCATCTACTTCTGTTCCTTTGATGAATACTTTCACAACTGCCTTTGACAGTGAATTTGGAGTAGCCGCAGAAGTCACTGTTGCTAGAGTCGCATGATCACTGGAATGTGTGGAGGCACTAGCTCTTGTTGATGCATTAGCACGACATACTTTAGCAAAGTGACCTTTCTTGTGGCATTTATGGCACATTGCTTCACGAGCAGGACACTTTGGATGTGGATGTCTTGAAAAACCACTAAAGAAACACACCGTACCTGCTGCTGCTGTCACTGAGGCAGGTTCCACAGTAACTTCATTGCAAGAGTCTTGGTCAGGAATTGCAGCACTTACCACTCGAGAAGGCTGAGTGGTACTGTATACTTCAGAATTCTTCTGGGCTGAATCTAGAGCTCTTGCCTGGTCAAAGGCAGCGGCTAAGTCGAGAGTTTTATTCTCCAATAAACGCTGCCTTATTATTGGTGATTGCAGGCCACTGATAAAAGCATCCCTGATGGACTCTTCACAATACTGAGCAGCTGTCACTGCTTGGAAGTGACAGTCCTTACCTAAAATTTTCAGTGCTTGAAAGTATTCCTCTAAGGATTCATCAATCTGCTGGCGGCGAGTTGCAAGGCGATAGCGTGCAAAGATTTCATTTACAGGTTTAATATACTGAGACTTAAGGGTTTTGATAGCATCTTCGTAGGTATTATACTCAGAAATAGCCTCATATATCTTAGGTGACACAAAATTGATGAGCAGACTTAGTTTATCTAGATCTTCCTTAGGAAGGGCTCCCATGAAGTTTTCGAAAGTCTTAAACCAGTGCTTCCATTCCTGAGCAGCCGTTGATAAGCTGGGGTCAGAGTCTAGCCTCTCAGGTTTCAGTAAACGCTCCATGTTGTGATGTAGTCTAGCGCAGGATCACCACCAGGTAGCCCAGGATTCTATGTTCAATAAATTGTTGTGATAGAAACACAGGCCTTATCTCTAGGCTTTATTGAACATAGAATCTTCATAGTACTTCTGCAACAACAAAATATAATGACTAGTACATCTAATAATGGCTTCTACAGGGATGGTGATGTCTTGCATATGTCAAGAGAAAAGTTATAACTACAGGCCACATATTTAAACTCACCATGTAATCTGCATCACTAATATATATATAGATAGAGGAGAAGAGAATCACACACCATGTGTTGGCGCCCATGACACACACCAAACTGTTGTTGTTAAGGGCCCCAAGAGGTGGTGCAGTATTATCCTGCTGCTGCTCCCCACAGGACCAGTATCACTACATTAGACAAGTAGGAATTTGGGACACCTAGGTCGCAAAAAATGTCCCCCTTCGATACCTACCACTGTCATATCCACAAGTTGCTCTGGACCTATTAGTTATAAATAAAAGATACATCACCAGGAATGCTGGTAAATATATAAATTTGTGGACTGTATATTAAATTAAAAAATGATTATATATAAACACATTCACATAACAGAAGGAGAATATATCTTAATATCACTCACCAATTTGACTGGAGATTAAGGTGTATTATACCCAGAAAACCTCACTGTCTAAATTTATGAAATTACTGGCCAGAATTAAACATAAACAGACTTATCTGAGGTTCCTGGAGCTGTCTTGTCCAGTCGCCTGATACTCAAATTCTGCAGGAATGCACATCCAACAATTTCGTCTCCTATTTGAGAGGTGTCAGCCTAATTTTAACCTCTAGAGCACGAAAATTTCTTCCCATTACACTAACATTGGATCCAATTCAAAAAACCAAAATGGCGACTGACTCCCCCAGCCACAGGTTTCCCATTTTCGATATCATACTTCTTTTAAAAATACAATATAGGGCATCTATTTACCTATAAATTACTGTATTTCCGGAAAATATACGGTATTTTCCACACTGCGGCCAGGCGGAGGTCATTGCAAAACGACTCAAATTGCTGATTTGGCAACGGTGGAGGACCTGGGTACATATAGGATCTGGCATCCACACGGCGACATATTGCACAAGATTTAATCAACCCTTTTTACACTTTGCCGTCTTTGTGGAATCCAGAAAGTTTCCCTAATACAATTTAAGGTATCTTGTACCCCACCATGCATTAGATTTTTAGAACAATTAAATTTGTTAGATGATGAGTTTTGGGCAGTAAGATAGGGTGTTTAGCATAATCATCCAATTCAGCATTTTGTAACCTACCTCTGCACCTAATTACATTGTTCTCTAAATACAGCCCCAATTTCTCTATTATAGAACCTTTCACAATTTTTCTTTCCATCATCAATTTAATCTCATTTCCATAGATTTCCTCCTGTACCCTCTTTATCCAATATTCAAGAGGATGTGAAAACTTATATGATATATTCATCTTGTTTAGAAATTTAAACACAAACTTAGTTACATTGATTAGTTTGGGTAAAGAAGAATGCCTATTTATATCAATGACTAAGGAAGGACAAACAATTGGAGTGGTGGTCACAGTAATTTCAACAGGAGTAATATACGCCTTTTGTACAGGCCAATTAGCTTTATTTACCAACCAGCTAGGTCCTTTAAACCATGATACAGCATTTACAAATTTAGCATAAGATAAACCTCGAGACAAGAAATCAGCTGGATTCTCCTCACCTGGTATATGATTAAATGTTAACATATGCTGACCCAAACTATTATACTTCTCTTGCATCTGATTAATTTCAGTGACTCTGTTTTGTACGTACACAATTTTACTGTTTCCATTACGAATCCATTGTAAGAATACCTCATTATCAGACCAAATTACAGTGTCGCTAATATTTATCTCCTGCAACTTATTTCTTATATAATTAGCTAATTTGACACCTACATAAATGGCTGTTAATTCCAACTGAGGTAAGGTACATGATTTAATTGGAGACACTTTAGCCTTAGGCATAACAAGAGAAATAACACTATTACATTGAAGGTAAGCAACTGCTCCATATGCCAATTTGGAAGCATCACAAAAAATGTGGAGTACATTTTTCCCATTTTGATTGGCCACCTGGCATGGGAACTCCAACATTGGAATTTTTTCATAATCACCAATTAATTCATCCCACCTGTTAATGAATTCCTCAGGTAGAATTTCATCCCAAGCACATTTAAGTTTCCATGCTTCCTGAATTAATAATTTCCCTCTTATAGTAAGGGGTGACACTAAACCTAGTGGATCAAAACATTTGGAAACTTCAGCAAGCAAAACTCTCTTAGTTAATTTATTGGACATACTGTAATTATTAGGTTTTAATATTAACAAATCTCTCTCAGTTTCCCAATTTAAACCCAATACATTACTACATTTTGGCACTTCATCTCCAGGGTAATCTTTACTTATTTTGTCCTTTAATTTGGATGAATTACTATTCCATTCCCTCAGAGGCATATTTGCACTTTGCATTATTTTATTAGCCTCTCCATAAGTCATTAACAGTTCCTCTTCAATTTACTCTTAACATTTTTGACATTTAATAACCATTACTTGTCTAATTACCTTTACCTGTTTTAATACCACATTTACTATCTTAGATTACTCTTAATTACCTTGTACTGCCATATAACCAAATATAACTACCAGTGCAATATTGAATGAAATAAACATTACTTTTTCACTTTTTTGTAATCATTATTACTTACTAAAATTTTATTAAACACCATATTTACTACCAGTCAATTTTACTTTTGTACATTAAACATTATCTTATACTTCCCATAACATTTTGTTGCCAAATTTTCAAGTTTGTATATTCAACCCCAACCTTTATATTATCCTTTGTACCTGTGTACCTGTGTACCTGGGTACCTGTCTACCATCTTACTATCATATTATAACCAAGACATTACCATTGTTATTTTTTTACTATTATTCTTTTGGTACTTTAATTGTAAATTTTATTTTGTCAATTTAAATCTAGTTATAATCTTGATCTTGTCAACAACCTATACCAGACACTAGTGCAATTGCAAGTACCATTTCAAATTGTATTTTTATATTATAAGTTTATATTATAATTCCTACCATCTGTCCATTTAACTTTGTTTACCATTACTTAATTTTAGTCCCTTATATATTTTCTCCTTTATTTTAGCTTTATATAACTACCCTAGTTTATATATTCACAATTGTTAAAATAATCAAGGTGCTATTCTCAGGTGCTAAAGTAGAATAAGTTCACAATTTTGCCATTATATTCCAAAGCTCATTTATTTGATTACCACTTTATTGTTCACCACAACCTATATTAGTCCCTTTTATATTATAATTTTATACTATAATTCTAACTTTAAAAAATTACCTTTATAGTACTACCTACTATCATATTCCCAAGCTCCATTATTTGATCATCACTTTATTTGTATTAGTCCCTTTTATATTGTCTCCTTTATTTTAGCTTAAAAAAAAAAAAAAAAAAAACTACCTTAGCTCATTATTTTACATTTGTTAAATAATTCAGGTGCTATTTTTTAGCTTAAGACTATTTACTTTGTTTTATACTTAATTCTAACTATAGATTCACTACAAATCTTATGATTACAAGCATTGATCCTGATACCAACCTCTTATTTAATGACTTAAATGAATCAAACAGTTACTGTAATTACTACACTGCAGAACAATCAAAGGCACTTCTCAGTGCCAACAACAACATAACTATCTTTAACTACAATATCAGATCTTTAAGCAAGCATTACGATGACCTCATAGCATTACTAAATTAGTTACATGCCAATATCTCCATCATTACACTAACTGAAACCTGGCTAAAGCCTGATAGTACAGATGTCTATGCCATTCCTGGTTACACAGCCATACACAACTGTAGGCCAGACCAACAAGGGGGTGGCACAGCCATATACTACTCAGACCAACTAGAATGTATCACTAATACTTGCACAAGGGATGAACATGGGGAATATATAATAGCTAAATTCAAATCCAAATACCTACAAAAACCTCTCACATTGATAAACATCTACAGAGTTCCACAGTCAAACTTTAGCCAATTTAGTAAAAACCTAGGAAGTATGATAACTGATGCACGCATGTACAAAGATCACTTACTACTCTCAGGTGACTTCAATATAAATCTCCTGCAAGACCAGGACCCACACGTTACTGAATTCACAAACACAATGAGTAACTGTATGTTACTACCAACAGTAACAAAACCTACAAGAGTTACAGAGACTAGTGTTTCCCTACTTGACCACATCTGGACCAACACCATATCCCCTTTAAAATCAGGCATAATTACAGATAATACGACAGACCACTACCCTACTTTCCTCATAACAACTCTTGGTAAACTACCCCAAGACACTACTAAAGTCACCTTCAGACTTCACAATGAGGCAGCCATTAATAACTTCACAACAGCAGTAGCAAACATTGATTGGCACACTGAGCTAGAAATCTATACAGATTGTTGAGACTTTATTTGGCCTTACCTGCCGTGTTTATTATAAATATATAATGAACACTTAGCTGATAAATGACAGCAAATCGTCTACACAGCCGCCCCTGCAGACGAGGTCTAGAAGCTGTCGAAACCATCACAACAAGTGGGCTGTCAAGAGATACAATTTGTAAGTATAAATTACCCCTAGGGGTGTTATGTCAGCATATTTCATTCGATGATGGCTGACGAATACTTACTTGTTTGGACTCAAAAGTCCACACCTTACTGCCGATTATAGGTTGATTACAAACTCCTTGTGACTCAAGAATTGCGCAATCCCCCGATCTACAAGAAATTCGTAACATACCTTGCTCTTTGTAACGTGAGCTATGGTGTTCTCAACACCTTCGACAGATATCGGTGACTTGATAGAAGCTGAAGTGTCCTTGGATGTCCACGTCTTCCATTGTCTAGGAAACGCACACTGGTACACTATGTTCAACAAGATTCGTCTTTATTGTTCACAATGTATCACAAGAGAAGCTGATCACACTTCTCTTAAGTGTTTATTGTGTTGTGTGAGACACTTTATTCACACTAACGCACAGATCAGTGTCCTTTGCTGGTTATCCTGGCGTCAGTGTCTCGTAGTAGAGTCAAAGTTAGTCTGCCAGACGCTACAGGGCTCCATCCCGTCACTGGCCCCAGCACAAAAAAAAACGCTGACCTAGTACCTTGCATCCTTGTCACCTCCTCGATGAAGCAAAGCAGAATGTTTGTTTCTTGCTGTCTTAATCATAAACAACAATGTACACTATCTTTACTATGGTAATAAAGTGGGAGCAGGATTTTCCTTAATTGTCCTGCTAAGTAAGAGATGTACTGTCTCTTATAAAAATACACGTTGCAACACCCCTGCAAGGAGCAGAGGTCACTTGACCACGCATAGCATCTGTGATCAATTACTCACTCTAGCAGTAAACAAGACGCTCGCCCCTTCTAGTGGCCCCTCAGGGCTGAGAGGGCTGAAGGGGCTGAAGGGGGCTGATACCCCCCTCCTGGAGAAAATTTCTCCACACAGATATTGACGAATGTATTAATAATTTTCTAAAAAAGACCCAATACCTCTATAACAAGCACTGCCCTAAAAAAACTAAACAGATGACAGCTAAGAGACTGAACAGTCCCTGGCTAACACCCAGCATTCTCAAATCCATAAATACAAAACACCAATATGAAAAACAGTACAGAATGGGTCACATAACCAGAGACCAAACAAAACGTTACTCGTCAATCCTAACCAGCCTGATAAGAAGGGCAAAAAAATTGTATTATGAGAACAGATTATCCAACTTACGAGGTGATATAAAAAAGACCTGGAAAACCCTATCAGAAATTCTGGGAACAAAAAAGATATCACGAAATAGCGAAATAAAATTAGCAAAATCAGATGAACCCCAACTCCCACCAACAGAAACAGCAGACTCAATGATTTCTTCTCCACTATAGGACAAAACCTTGCCAATAAAATCCCAAGCTCAGATACCCCACCAAATGACTACCTCACCGGCAACTACCCGAACACACTGTTCCTAGCTCCGACTAACCCATACGAAGTCTCCCTTATTATCAACGCACAAAAGGCAGGAGATTTAAATACCTTACCACCCTTTATATACAAAAAACTGTCACAAGTGCTATCACCAATCATTGCAACACTCTTTAACAAATCCATAGAATCCTCCACCTTCCCTACAGTACTCAAAATAGCAAGGGTCACCCCGATCCACAAAGGAGGAGACCAAACAGAGTTGAATAACTATAGGCCAATATCCAACTTACACCCTCTCTCAAAAATCTTCGAAAAATTAATTCATAAACGAATCTACTCCTACCTTATCTCCCAAAACATACTCAACCCCTGCCAATTTGGATTCAGGCCTAATAAAAATACTAATGATGCTATTATACACATGCTAGAACATATATACACTGCAATAGAGAAAAAAGAAGTCCCACTGGGGATCTTCATTGACTTACGTAAAGCTTTTGATACAGTTGACCATGACTTGCTCCACGTAAAATTGTCACACTATGGTATAAGAGGGCACTCCCTCAACTACCTCAAGTCATACCTCAGCAACAGAAGCCAATATGTGTACGCAAATGGGGCAAACTCTTCTGCGCAACCAATTACAGTTGGTGTCCCACAGGGAAGTGTCCTTGGCCCTCTTCTCTTTCTTCTATACATAAATGACCTTCCAAATGCTTCGCAATTACTCAAACCCACACTATTTGCAGATGACACTACATACGTCTTCTCTCACCCGAGCCCAGTCACGCTAGCCAATACTGTAAATACCGAATTACAGAAAATATCTACCTGGATGAGGACTAACAAACTTACATTAAACATTGACAAAACCTACTTCATTCAGTTTGGTAACAGAGCTACAGATGTCCCTCTTAACATAATGATAAACGGATCACCTATCACAAAGCTAACAGAGGGAAAATTCTTAGGAATCCACCTTGATAATAGACTCAAATTTCATACACATATACAACAAATTTCTAAGAAAATTTCCAAGACTGTAGGCATACTATCGAAGATACGGTACTATGTTCCACAGTCAGCCCTCCTGGCCCTATATCACTCTCTTATTTACCCCTATCTCACCTATGGAATTTGTGCATGGGGCTCAACAACAATTAACCATCTCAGACCACTAATTACCCAACAAAAGGCTGCAGTTAGAATGATAACAAATTCTCACTACAGGCAGCACACTCCACCAATATTCAATACACTAAACCTACTCACCATACAAAACATCCATACTTATTACTGCACCTATTACATGCATAGAACACTTAACTCTGATATTAACCCTCCCCTCAAACATCTCCTTGCCAACCTCAACAGAACACATGACCATAATATAAGGCACAGATCACTCTTTGATGTTCCTCGTGTCCATCTCACACTATGCAAAAACTCAATGCACATAAAAGGCCCTAAAATCTGGAATTCATTACCTGTAAATATAAAAGAAACACTACCTGTTTATAAATTCAAGTCTCTACTCAAAGATCACTTACTCACCCAAAACCAAATAAATACTGAATAACTGAACCTTATAAATTGTATATCTTAAATGTTTCTCACAATTATATCACATAAATGTTAAACCTAAAACCCAATCTAACTTTATTATTTTTTAAATACACTACCTAACAGAATACTCCATACGACTGAATGTACAACAATGCATGCAACCATATGACCTGTCTTTGTAATACTCACTTGTGCTTTATAGTTATCTGTTTACAATAATGTATTATCACTGATTTCATCATTGCTTAGTTAATTTTAAGCCAGCCCGTAATGCTATGCATAGTATAAGTGGCTTTGGCATGCTGCTCTTATCTGTATTTTTTTGTACCTCTGTATGTATGCTCAAATTGTTAATAAATAAATAAATAAATAAAGGTAAATATCTGGGAAGCTGAGCAGCTGTTACAAGTTTGACCTTGAGTGGCGCCGCTTGGCCGCCTGGCAACATCAAACTAATATACCGGCCCCTAAACCGTATCTGTTGTACCAAGCCCTCCGGGTCACTATCTGGAAAAGACCCTGGCTGGGACGGGTTTAGAGCTTCACGCAGTGAATAATATTATAATACTGTCTTTATTTACTACAAGTACATGTACAAAGTATACAGGCCTAGCTGACATCAATGACATACTACTACATGTATATAGAAAGCTGCTTCTTATGTAGAGCATTTCTGGCAAATTAGGTTAGTTTTGTCCCAGGATGCGACCCACACTAATCTACTAACACTCAGGTACCCATTTTACTGATGGGTGAACATAGACAACTGGCGTAAGGAAACACGTCCAATGTTTCCACCCTTGCTGGAATACTGCTGTACACTAACGGCCTCCTTCAAGGCTGGCGACATTGCAGACCTGGAGAGTGTACAAATAACTTTCACGGCACACATAAGTACGATAAGGCACCTAAACTACTGGGAACGGTTGAAGGTCCTTGATCTGTATTCCCTCGAACGCAGGCGAGAGAGATACATGATAATACACACTTGGAAGGTCCTGGAGGGATTGGTACCAAACCTGCCCACGAAAATCACTCCCTATGAAAGCAAAAGACTCGGCAGGAGATGCAACATTCCCCTAATGAAAAGCAGGGGCGCCACGAGTATACTAAGAGACACAATAAGTGTCCGGGGCCCAAGACTGTTCAGTTGCCTCCCAGCATACATAAGAGGGATTACCAATAGACCCATGGTTGTCTTCAAGAAGTCACTGGACAGGGACGTAGAGTCAGTACCTGACCAACCGGGCTGTGGTTCGTACGTCAGCTTTCGTGCGGCCAGCAGTAACAGCCTGGTTGATCACACCCTGATCCACCATGAGGTCTGGTCTCAGACTTGGCCGAAACCCTCTCCAGGTTGCCGGGAATCGAACCCAGACCCTCAGCGTGTGAAGCGAGAGCTTTCGCCACCAGGCGACGGGCCACCGTGGATGGACCCATACTTGTTTTTTAGAATAAAATATTATGAAAGAAATGTAATTATATACTGTATAAGCAAATAGGTATGTAAGTAAGCAAGATTTATTCAGGTTAAATATAAGTACCAATGTTTTACAATCTGTTCACCTTATGAAGATACCTTGCGGCGGTGAAGGTACTCTTAATCCGAGGAACTGAACCTGCTCTCCCTTTCCATGGATCGAATCTAAATAACCTCCAACCCTCCCGTCAGAACACTAAGAGAAAAAATAAAAAGGGCCCAAGACTGTTTAACAACTTTCATTTCTGCCTCTTTGTAGAAATGAAGATTATCATTATTATTATTAAAATTATTGTTCTCGGGTGCTTTAAAATAAGTGTGTATATAGCGAAGTAAACACAAGCTAGCTAAAACTATCAGGATAACTTATGACAGGTGACACCCGTTGCTTCATACCGATATTCCCTGTATATATATATATATATATATATATATATATATATATATATATATATATATATATATATATATATATATATATATATATATATATATATATATATATATATATATATATATGTATGTATATATATATATATATATATATATATATATATATATATATATATATATATATATATATATATATATATATATATATATATATTTTTATTCGCCGGTATTCTCCCGGCCCGGGTCTTTTCCAAGTAGTGGTGACCCGGCCTTGGCTCCCTATCTGGGGAGTGTCTCGAGACTTAAGTCTCCCATGGGAGGAGGTACAGTACCTCCTCATCTTTGGGACCAAGTGTCCCCAGGCCTAGCCACATTCCCCGCCCTCACGGGGCTCGTAGGGAGAAGCTAGGCCTCTGGTCTGCCATCTACCCCGCCTCAAATGGGCTCGTGGGGATGGCAGTCTTATGAGCTGCAGATGGTAGCAAGCTCAGGCATTAAATATATATATATATATATATATATATATATATATATATATATATATATATATATATATATATATATATATATATATATATATATATATATATATATACTATATATATACATATATACACTTGTCATAAAGGACAAGCGAAAATTTGTGTATGCAATAATTTCGCCAAAATAATTCTGAACCTAATGAAAAAAATATATTTCACTGTGTTTGTTTAGTATTAAATTATTGTAAACAAATCTAAAATATATTTTGTTGGGTTAGGCTAAAATAAATTGCTCTTATTTATTTTATTTTTTTTTATTTATTTATTTTATGTCTTTGCAAACAGTACATTTAGATTTTGTATTTACAATAGTAGGTTGCAATACAAAGAGAGCCTCTATTATGCCTAGGCATTATGGGCCGACTTAACATTATTGGCTTACAGTCTACTTAATACTAAGGAGTATTTCATAGTTGTACAGTAGAATATTAATTATAAATGAATCAAAATTTGAATAATACAAAGATATAATTATATTCTAAAATGCTTTTTGTGAAAAAAATGATTCTATTATATTCCTGTCAACAATGGATAAAAGGTTCAATGTGATTGTTTCAGTTATGATGTGGGAGTACATAGGTGAGTGTGTACTGAGTATTTAGTATTTAGTCTAGGGTGATTTAAGGTTATTAATAGAATATTCAAGAGGTTGCTAGTAGAATTGCAGTAAATCAACCATTCAAATCATTATGAAGCTGTGTGTAGTCTGTGGTCAGTCAAACAAACGGGCTTCCACATGGATAAATTGTCATTTTTGTGGAAATTGGTGTCACGCTCCTTGTGCAGATATTCAAGAACTAGCTACAAGCAGTATTAAAACAGAGAAGTGTTTTTGGGTATGCCCAAATGAGGAAAATCTGTGGACTAAAATCACAAGGGTATTAAAAAAGGACAACATCAAAGCTGCTTTCATAGAAAACCTGGAAGCTTTCTACAACAGATGGGAACATAAAAAGTCTGGGCTGAATGGTACTGCCCTTGATACTGGCCATGTAGTCAGAAACTGTAAGGCTGGAGGTGATGTCCTGGTAGTCAGTAAATGTGGGGCTGATAGTGCTGTCCTGGGAGACAGTAATGGTGAAGCTGGAGGTGCTGTCCTGGGAGACAGAAATTGTGAAGCTGGAGATACTGTCCTGGGAGACAGTAATGGTGAAGCTGGAGTTTTTGTCCAGGTAGTCGGGAATTATACGCAGGAAGGAATACATATAAATGACCTCATAGGGGACAGGAGCCATAGTAGGGAAACAAGTGTAGTCAAAGATAAGATAAAACCAATATTGCAAACTAGAAATACCGCAGGAAATAGAAAACAAGAGGACTCCAATAGCAATAGTGAGGATAAATTACCAAAAACAACTGGTGGGAGCTCCATTGTTGGTGCTAGGGAGGATAGAAGTAAGACAGGGAAACATGCACCAACAGGGAATACAGCAACAGAAACCCAAGGCAAGCGGAAACCAAGCCTGTGCACATACTATGCACTTGGTATCTGCTGGCATGGGAAATCTGGAAAAACAGATGGGACATGCAACTATGACCACCCTAGAAAATGCCATGCCCATATGACAACAGAAAAATGCAAACTCCCTTCCTGTAAGCTTTTTCACCCTGAAATGTGTACCTCTTCAGTACAGGAAAGACTGTGCTATAACTTAAATTGCCAGTCATACCATCTAAAGGGGACAAAAAGATACAAAACATCCAGGCCATGGGAAAACCTGGGTAGCCACAGCCACTCAAGAGGGAGAGGTTTTTTAGTGCCAGGAAGGAAAAAAAACTGGCAGGAAATGGCAGAAATCGTACACCAAATCCAGTCATTCCTAGAGTGGAACCACAGTCGATGGCCTCCACTCCAAACCAACAGATACAGATACTAATGCCGGAAAAAAAATCCCCCCCCCCAGTACCAACAATACCACCAGTCCGATAACATTCTTCTTTGCAAATATACAGGGTCTAAAGCCAGCAACAAACAACAAAATACCTTTCATCCGTGGACTGCTTGCAGAGGCAAAAGCAATGTTCGTGGCTTTCACTGAGACCCACATAAAGGATCACTTGGACAACGAAATATGGATCCCAGGTTACAACCTATACAGATGTGACAGAGTGAACAGGCAAAAGGGGGGGGGGGGGTTGGCCTGTACATTGCAGAGTCACTTGTTTGCACAGAACTGCTAAATGCCTCAAATGATGTAGTGGAAGTTTTAGCAGTAAAGGTCGAGAACCAAAACCTAGTCATTGTGGTAGTCTACAAGCCTCCGGATGCAACATCCCAGCAATTCCAGGAACAGCTGTTAAAAATTGACCACTGTCTGGAAAATCTTCCAGCTCCTGCACCCAACATCTTGCTCCTGGGGGATTTCAACTTAAGGCACCTAAAATGGAGGAATATAGCAATTAATATTGTTGCAGTAATAACACCAGGAGGCAGCTCTGATGAAAACTCACACTCACACGAGCTTTTAAATCTCTGCACAAAATTCAATTTAAACCAGCAAATAATAGAGCCTACTAGACTGGAGAATACACTAGACCTCATCTTCACTAACAATGATGATCTGATAAGAAATGTCACCATATCAAAAACAATATACTCAGATCACAACATAATTGAGGTTCAGACATGTATGCGTGGAGCCCCAGACCGACAAAATGAGACTAGTCACGAGGGAGCATTCACCAAATTCAACTTCAATAACAAAAACATAAAGTGGGACCAAGTAAACCAAGTCCTAACCGATATAAGCTGGGAAGATATACTAAGCAACACAGACCCCAACTTATGCCTAGAACAGATTAACTCGGTGGCACTCGATGTATGCACAAGGCTTATTCCTCTAAGAAAAAGGAGGAGTAGATGTAAAATAGAAAGAGACAGGCGCTCCCTTTACAGGCGACGGAAAAGAATAACAGAGCGGCTAAAAGAGGTCAATATATCTGAAATGCGTAGGGAGACACTGGTCAGAGAAATAGCAAGCATCGAACTTAAGCTAAAAGAATCCTTTAGGAGTCAGGAATCGCGGGAAGAACTAAAAGCCATAAATGAAATCGAAAGAAACCCAAAGTATTTCTTCTCCTATGCCAAATCAAAATCGAGAACAACGTCCAGTATTGGGCCCCTACTTAAACAAGATGGGTCCTACACAGATGACAGCAAGGAAATGAGTGAGCTACTCAAGTCCCAATATGACTCAGTTTTTAGCAAGCCGCTAACCAGACTGAGAGTCGAAGATCAAAATGAATTTTTTATGAGAGCCACAAAATTTGATTAACACAAGCCTATCCGATGTTATCCTGACGCCAAATGACTTCGAACAGGCGATAAATGACATGCCCATGCACTCTGCCCCAGGGCCAGACTCATGGAACTCTGTGTTCATCAAGAACTGCAAGAAGCCCCTATCACGAGTCTTTTCCATCCTATGGAGAGGGAGCATGGACACGGGGGTCGTCCCTCAGTTACTAAAAACAACAGACATAGCCCCACTCCACAAAGGGGGCAGTAAAGCAACAGCAAAGAACTACAGACCAATAGCACTAACATCTCATATCATAAAAATCTTTGAAAGGGTCCTAAGAAGCAAGATCACCACCCATCTAGAAACCCATCAGTTACACAACCCAGGGCAACATGGGTTTAGAACAGGTCGCTCCTGTCTGTCTCAACTATTGGATTACTACGACACGACAAGGTCCTAAATGCACTAGAAGACAAAAAGAATGCAGATGTAATATATATAAAGACTTTGCAAAAGCCTTCGACAAGTGTGACCACGGCGTAATAGCGCACAAAATGCGTGCTAAAGGAATAACAGGAAAAGTCGGTCGATGGATCTATAATTTCCTCACTAACAGAACACAGAGAGTAGTCGTCAACAGAGTAAAGTCCGAGGCAGCTACGGTGAAAAGCTCTGTTCCACAAGGCACAGTACTAGCTCCCATCTTGTTCCTCATCCTCATATCCGACATAGACAAGGATGTCAGCCACAGCACCGTGTCTTCCTTTGCAGATGACACCCGAATCTGCATGACAGTGTCTTCCATTGCAGACACTGCAAGGCTCCAGGCGGACATCAACCAAATCTTTCAGTGGGCTGCAGAAAACAATATGAAGTTCAACGATGAGAAATTTCAATTACTCAGATATGGTAAACATGAGGAAATTAAATCTTCATCAGAGTACAAAAATTCTGGCCACAAAATAGAGCGAAATACCAACGTCAAAGACCTGGGAGTGATTATGTCGGAGGATCTCACCTTCAAGGACCATAACATTGTATCAATCGCATCTGCTAGAAAAATGACAGGATGGATAATGAGAACCTTCAAAACTAGGGAGGCCAAGCCCATGATGACACTCTTCAGGTCACTTGTTCTATCTAGGCTGGAATATTGCTGCACTCTAACAGCACCTTTCAAGGCAGGTGAAATTGCCGACCTAGAAAATGTACAGAGAACTTTCACGGCGCGCATAACGGAGATAAAACACCTCAATTACTGGGAGTGCTTGAGGTTCCTAAACCTGTATTCCCTGGAACGCAGGAGGGAGAGATACATGATTATATACACCTGGAAAATCCTAGAGGGACTAGTACCGAACTTGCACACGAAAATCACTCACTACGAAAGCAAAAGACTTGGCAGACGATGCAACATACCCCCAATGAAAAGCAGGGGTGTCACTAGCACGTTAAGAGACCATACAATAAGTGTCAGGGGCCCGAGACTGTTCAACTGCCTCCCAGCACACATAAGGGGGATTACCAACAGACCCCTGGCAGTCTTCAAGCTGGCACTGGACAAGCACCTAAAATCAGTTCCTGATCAGCCGGGCTGTGGCTCGTACGTTGGTTTGCGTGCAGCCAGCAGCAACAGCCTGGTTGATCAGGCGCTGATCCACCAGGAGGCCTGGTCACAGACCGGGCCGCGGGGGCGTTGACCCCCGAAACTCTCTCCAGGTAAACTCCAGGATTAAGTGGCTTTTGAGAAGAGTCTTATACTGGTTTTCAGACTGGATTACTTTAATATCTTCTGGTAATGAATTCCATGTTTTGGTTCCCTTTATGTGCATAAAGTTTTTACACAGTGTGATATGGACACGAGGTATATCAAAGAGAGATCTGTGTCTTGTGTTGTGGTCATGTGTCCTGTTTAGGTTAGGTAAGTTTTCTAAGATTCTTTTGGTGCAAAATTAAAATTTTTTACATTAACATTAATGAAAAAAGTATATCTTTAAAAGTATAAGAGAAAATTTCAAAAAGGACTTAATTTTAAATGAGTTCTTGCTAATTGACCAGTTTTACATATTCGGCACGACACACACACACACACACACACACACACACACACACACACACATATATATATATATATATATATATATATATATATATATATATATATATATATATATATATATATATATATATATGTATATATATATGTATATATATATGTATATATATATATATATATATATATATATATATATATATATATATATATATATATATATATATATATATATATATATATATATATATATATATATATATATATGTATATATATATATATATATATATATATATATATATATATATATATATATATATATATATATTATATATATATATATATTACTTATGACTGTAAAAAAGATTAACATATGAATGTTAGAATGGACTCTAGGTAGTATATACTACTGTGAGGGAGGGGCGAGCGTAGTCAGTGTGGCACCAGCTACCACAGTGAGAGTAACGTTATGGAGAACACCTTCCCTGTGCTCCATGGTCTGGCTGACCTGCGTCTGGCAAGTACAATTACTATGTTCATTATATTTATTTAGGCTCATTGTATTACCTATGTGATCAAGGAACCGGAGCTACTCTCACTTTCTTATTTAAAATATGATAACCTCATATTTCCTAGGTGCTGTATAATTCCCACGGGTTTAGCTCTTTCATATAAATATCGTAACAATAATAATTATAAATTTGATGCTGGTACATAGGAACACAGCATGAGAACCTGTTACTCAAGTGAACTATTGTAGATTCTATAGCAGAAGACACTGAAAAATTACACGAAGATATAAGCAGTGTTTTCCAGTGGGCAGTGGAGAACAACATGACGTTCACTGGTGATAACATCCAACTGCTTAGTTATGGAAAGAATGATGAACTTAGAAGGAACACTGTATACAAAACTCAAGAGGATCGTCAAATAGAACGAAAGGAACACTTAAAAGACTTGGAAATAATTGTGCCAGTTGACCTTTCTTTCAATGAACACAAGAAGACAAAAGTCACGACAGCCAGGACGATGACGGGGTGGGTAATAAGAACTTTCAAAATAAGGGAAATAATGCCAGTTGTGACACTTTTCAATCGGTAGTGCTCCCTCATTTGGAATATTGTTGTGTCGATGGTCCCATTCAAGGCTAGAAAATACCAGCGGGAACAAATACCGATATCGTTTACGGCCAGCATAGAGCCAGTAAAGCAATTAAATTACTGGGAACGCCTTGAAGTCTTAAATCTGTGCTCACTGAAGTGTGCAGATTTGGTCCCAAATCTGCACACTGCCGTAACATCATACTGGAATGAGAAATATGGGAACAAGTGCAAAATGAACCAGGGGTGCGGTGGGCACAATAAGGGAACACTGTATCAACATCCGTGGCCCCAGATTATTCAGCATCTTACTAGACACGGCTGGAACAAGTGTAGAGTAGAAGTCTTCAAGAGGAAATTGCACAGGTATCTTCCTCGGGTGTCAGATCAAACAGGCTGTGAGGGATATGTGGAGCAGCTGGCCTCCAGCAGCAACATCCTAGTTAACCAAGCTAGCACCAGACGAACCTGGCCCATGGCTGGGCTCCGGGAGTAGAAATACTCTCGATACTCATCAAAGGTAAAGGGACTCTTAACCTTTTTACTATTACAGACCCCCTTTGAATTGCCCAATATATCCCCATACCCCCTTCGCCAGACTGTCGATATTATCACCACCACCACCACCATATGTTCTTAATATTAGGTACCATATACTTCAAAAGATGTCAGTAGTTCGGTTTTACTTTACATATGGATAGCTAGCAACAGCACAGCTGAAAGAATATCAAAAGGATTTTATCACATTTATTTATAGAAAAATGGCAAATTGTTCAGAGATCGAGTCCCATATCCCCATTGTTTTGGTTCCCATACCCTTAAGGGAAATGGATACCCCAGGTTTACAACCTGTGTGTCAGAGAGACGGAGCAGCGCCTCCAGTATGGTAACAAATTGATTGCCTTATTGGTGCAGTGTTTTGCCTCATATTCATATTAAAGTATATCCTTTATCAAGTGTTTGATAAATCAAAAGTATCGAAACGTTGTAACAATATAGACTCGTCAGTAATCAGGAACTTGGGTAGATGAGATGCAAACAGTACGGGATGTTGTGTACCCGAAAGGTTTCGTTGTGACTATAATAATACTAAGACGAAGAAGAAAAAGAAGAATAAAAAATTATGGCAATCAGAAAATGCTTAAAATAACGTGAGAATAACTGAAATCTTGATTACCTGTTGGATTTAAGCATTATATTAAGCTCGAAAAATTTGTGCACTCATATATGTGTGAGTGCTTGTGCTCGTGTGTATGCATATTCGTGTGTACTCACCTATATGTGGTTGCAGGGGTCGAGTCATAGCTCCTAGCCCTGCCTCTTCACTGGTCGATACTAATTCACTCTCTCCCTGCTCCATGATATTTGTCATACCTCTTCTTAAAGTTATTTATGGAACTTGCTTCCACTACTTCACTCTCCAGATTATTCCAATTCCTGACACTCTAAGACTAAAGACATACTTCCTAACATCCCTATGACTCATCTGGGTTTTCACTTTCCAATTGTGTCCCCTTGTTTCTGTATCCCATCTCTGAAACATTCGATCCTTGTCCACCTTGTCAATGCCTCTTAGTATTTTATACGTTGTTATCATGTCCCCTCTATCCCTCCTATCCTCTAGTTTCATCAGGTTGAGTTCCCTTAACCTCTCCTCATAATACATACCCCTCAGTTCCGGGACTAATCGTGTTGCAAATTTTTGCACTTTCTCCAATTTCGTGACGTGTTTGACTAAGTGAGGGTTCCATACTGGCGCTGCATATTCCAGTATAGGCCTTACGTACACTGTGTACAATGTCGTGAATGACTCCTTACTCAGATGTCTAAACGCCAATCTCAGGTTTGCCAATCTCCCATATGCTGCAGCAGTTATTTGATTAATGTGTGCCACAGGGGACATGTTCGTTATAATGCTTACCCTAAGATCCTTTTCTTTAACTGACGTTTGCAGCTGTTGGTTTCCTAACCTGTACTCCGTCTGTGGTCTTCTGTGTCCTTCCCCAATCTTCATGACCTTACACTTACTGGGGTTAAACTCCAGGAGCCATTTGTCGGACCATACTTGTAGTTTGTCCAGATCCCCTTGTAATCTTAACTGATCCTCGCCCACTTGTATTCTCCTCATCAGTTTCACATCATTAGCGAACAGTGACACTTCTGAATCTATTCCATCCACCATGTCATTCACGTATACAAGAAACAGCACCGGGCCTAGGACTGAACCTTGTGTAACCCCACTCGACACATTCGCCACTCCGACACTTCAGCACATACCAACACACGTTGTTTCCTTCCTGTCAGGTATTCCCTGATCCATTGCAGCACTTTCCCTGTTATTCCTGTCTGCTCCTCTAATTTTTGCACCAGTCTGTTGTGTGGTACTGTGTCAAAAGCCTTCTTGCAATCTAAAAAGATGCAATCTACCCATCCCTCTCTCTCCTGTCTTACTTCTGTTACCTTATCGTAGAACTCAAGTAAATTTGTGACACAGGATTTCTCATCTCTGGAACCGTGCTGACTGTTATGTATGACCCCAATCTTTTCAATGTGTTCCACTACTTTTCTCCTGATAATCTTTTCCATGACTTTACATACTATACAAGTCAGTGACACTGGTCTGTAGTTTAATGCTGCCTGTCTGTCCCCTTTCTTAAAAATTGGAACTACATGTGCTGTCTTCCACGCCTCAGGCAACTGCCCTGTTTCGACAGATTTACTGAAGATTGCTGCTAATGGCACACACAGTTCCTCTGCTCCCTCTCTCAGTATCCATGGAGATATGTTATCTGGGCCCACCGCATTTGAGGTATCGAGTTCGTCTAGCAGTTTCTTCACCTCTACCTTGGTTATGTGTATTGTGTCCAGTGCCTGCTGGTGCACCCTACCTCCACAGTTTGCTGGAAGCATTCCTGACTCTATTGTGAATACTTCTCTAAATCTTTTGTTTAGTTCATCACATACTTCTTGGTCACTTTTGTGAGCTCCCCTCCTTCTTTCCTCAGCCTGATTACCTGGTCCTTGACTGTTGTTTTTCTCCTAATGTGACTGTATAACAACTTTGGTTCAGATTTGGCTTTTGATGCTATGTCGTTCTCGTATTGCCTCTGGGCCTCTCTCCTTATCCTTGCATATTCGTTTCTGGTTCTTCTGCTCAGCTCCTTGTTTTCTTGAGTCCTTTGCCTTCTGTACCTTTTCCATGCTCTATCACACTTGGCTTTGGCCTCTTTACACCTCCAATTAAACCATGGGCTCACTCTGGTCTTACCATTTTTTCTGTTGCCCTTTGGTATGAACCTTTCCTCTGCCTCCCTGCACTTAGTGGTTACTATTTCCATCATTTCATTTACTGTCTTTCCATCTAGTTCTCTTTCCCACTGCACTTCATGCAAGAAACATCTCATTCCTATGTAGTCCCCTTTTTTGAAGTTTGGTTTCTCTCTTTGTTCTCGTGCTTGTGCATTCTCCACTTTTAACTCAACAAGATATTCAAAACTCAGGACATCATGATCACTAGCGCCAAGGGGTCTTTCGTGGGTGATATCTCTTATGTCTGAACTATTCAAGGTGAATATGAGATCCAGCCTTGCTGCAACATCCACTCCTCTCTCTCTGGTTGTATCATTAACATGTTGATGCATGAAATTCTCCAATGCAGCCTCCATCTTAGCCCTCCATGTTTCTGGTCCCCCATGTGGCTCTAGGTTTTCCCAGTCAATCACTTTATGATTGAAATCCCCCATTATAAGCAATTTTGTCCTACCCATATGAGCCCTCCTGGCCACTTCAGCTAGTGTATCCACCATTGCCCTTTTGCTCACATCATACTCTTCTCTTGTTCTCCTGCTGTTAAGTGGTGGGTTATACATCACTGCTATCATCACCTTTGGACCACCAGTCTGAAGTGTTCCTACAATGAAGTCGTCTGTTTCCCTTCTTTTCATTCCTCCCATCTCCTCAAAACTCCACTGGCTTTTTATGAGCAATGCTACTCCTCCCCCTCCTCTGTTCTCTCTGTCTTTCCTCATAATCTGATATCCAGGTGGAAAAACTGCATCTGTTATCATCCCTGTAAGTTTTGTCTCTGTTAGTGCTATGATGTCAGGTGATGCATCAATGATGCATTTTTGCCACTCTTCACTCTTATTTGTTATTCCATCTGCATTGGCATACCATACATTTAGCTTCCTTTCCATTACTGTATTTTGGGAGATGAAAGAGGAAGGTACAGGCTGGGAGGGTGGGAGGCAGGGCACAATATTATGGGAGGCTGCTGTGATTGTGGAATTAGTGCTTGGGAAGGGGGGTGGCTATGGAGTGAGGTTCGTTTCTGTTTACTGTGTTTAGTTGATATGTGGTGACAGGGGTTGAGAGGTTTCTGCAAGCATTTGTGTTTGATGTTCCCCCAAAGGCTGAGTTTTCCTGTCTGTCGTTGCCTGTCCTGTCTCTCTTTCTTTCCACTGGTTTTGTCTTGCTCTCATTTTCAGTCTCAATTTAGGAACACTTTTTGATAATCTGGAGTCCTTTAACAGTGGTTTCTGTTGTAGTATCCTGTTCCTTACCACATCTTGAATGTCAATCTGATTGGTCGATTTATCAGTAGTAGTAACCAGTTACCAGTAACCACTGTGCCAGTTGACTCACGACCAACCGTCTCTGCCTGAGTCACTGTCTATTCATATTGAGCTGACCTGGCATTAAGACCCTCATATGGGTACGTGGGCGGCCAGTCAGTCAGTGTTACGAGTGTGAGCAAGGAGATAGGTACGGCTGCAAGGGCGTTACACACATTATCTGTAATTATACGTACTACCAGCCTACATGAGTATTTCTTACCTAATCCACGTGTCGAACTCCCACATGATAAATGGTGACAGCGGTGGGATAATAAGTTCGTTATACCCATCTTCTCACCTGGTAAAGCAATGGCTTTACGACGTTTGTTCAACAGAGTCAACAAACGCTTGACTTCATCTGGGAAGTCAGTGGGAGCTAAGTCTTTCTCCTCAACTGGTGGAACAGATTGATCCAGTGAAGTGGATGAGGTCTCCCCGGCAGAAATAGCACCGACCCACTGGTCAGGTGACAACTCATCCTCTACCTGAACAGGATAAGGATAGTGAACAAGGTCAACAAGATTGGTATTTGCCCTGAGGCGAACACTGTGACCAGAAGTGTTGGCCAGGAAGAAATGGATCTTACTATCTCTTACAACATGTAAGGATGGTTCAACAAATAGACCTTTTACTTTGCAAGAATCACTGTCAACTAGGACGTTATCACCATCTGGAACACTAGGAACAACAACAGACACTCTAGTGAGACCACTAGCCGCAACAGAGACGTCTTTCTGCAGACGGCATGTGACATCAACAAGAGATGGCATTACTAGTTGCAAGTAATTGTTTTCCGACAAGGCGTCCCCTGTGGAGAAACTACTACTCGAACTAGCAGGCATTGCAGGGATAGGTTGTGCACTCAAGGCAATCTGAGCGTCCTCGGACACTTGAGGCATCGGACTATCCTGCAAGTCTGAAGGTATAGGTGGAACACTGATGGGAGTGACAGAATTACCAGTGCCTGACCGCTTGGGTACGCTACTGGAGAATGCATTAGCTTGTAAGGACTTAATCCGTACATCATACTCTGCAGCAGTATAACAGATTTCTGATCCAAGCTGGTAACCCCAGAATGGAACGATCAAGTCGTCAATTTGGGCATGCCATCGATAAGGGTCGAGCACAATGCGTAAGTCTCGCATGGAAGCAAAGCCCAGTAGAAGGTCACCAGGGAAAGTAATCTGGTCGACAACAAGGAAGGAAGCAGTGAAGTCTCCACCTTTTTGTTTGCACATAACTTCCAATGCAACCATAGGCCCTATAGTGCAAGCATCTGTTTATAATGCGCCCGTTCATTTGTTCATGGACTCTGGTGCGCAAGTCAATATTATTAGGTCTAGTTTGTTTAAGGATAAGCAGTTACGACATGTCCTTCTCGTAGAACCGACTCATGTGTCCTCCCTTAGTGGAGTATCTGGTTCTCACCTGCGTGTCCGAGGTCGGACTTCCCTAACCTTTTCTATCCAAGGTAGAGACTTCAAGTAGTAGTAACCAGTTACCAGTAACCACTGTGCCAGTTGACTCACGACCAACCGTCTCTGCCTGAGTCACTGTCTATTCATATTGAGCTGACCTGGCATTAAGACCCTCATATGGGTACGTGGGCGGCCAGTCAGTCAGTGTTACGAGTGTGAGCAAGGAGATAGGTACGGCTGCAAGGGCGTTACACACATTATCTGTAATTATACGTACTACCAGCCTACGTGAGTATTTCTTACCTAATCCACGTGTCGAACTCCCACATGATAGATTTTTTTCCCCTCGAATACCCCACAAGTCTGTGAAAATTTTCTACCTGAGACATGTCCCTCTCTCCTGTTATTGCAATGATGTTCTTAATCTCTGTTTTCTCCCAATGCTTTCTTTCAGTCTCCTGAAGCCCATGAATAATTATTGACCTCTCCCTCTCCTCTTTCCATTTCTTTTCCCTCTGTATCTCTGGATCTGATTTAAGCATCTCCTTTGCTGTTTCCCTAATCATCTCCCAGACACCATGATTGATGGCCTGATATTACTCCTCGCTGTCTGCTGATGTTCCCATTTCAGTCATCTTGCTCCTTTCGGACCTCATCTTGAGATCCTGCTTCAGCACATCCATTTCTTCCTCCAATCTCTGTATCTTTGCCTCAGCTACTACAGCTCATGATTCCCACTACTTGCTCTCTGCAGATATTTGCTCTAACACGTTATTGCAAAGCTCGTTTAACCTTTTCTCCCATTGTTGTTCCATTTTGTTCTTGAGCCGTTCTACCCATTCTTCCTTTTCTGACCAGCCATCATCGGTTCCCTTGCCTTTACGTCCTCCCTTTTGAGAGCCCATTTTGTTTTTATCCTGTTGGGATGTTCTAGCTGCTTCAGCTTATTGTAAAAATGTGTGTGTGATGGGGGGAATTATGAGCTAATGTGTTAGGTTAGGCTTGTGTGTGTGTGTGTGTGTGTACTCACCTATTTTTGGTTGCAGGGATCGAGTCATAGCTCCTGGCCCTGCCTCTTCGCTGATTGCTACTAGGTCCTCTCTCTCCCTGCCCTATGAGCTTTATCATATCTCACCTTAAAACTATGTATGGTTCCTGCCTCCACTATGTCACTTTCTAGGCTATTCCACGGCCTGACTACTCTATGACTGAAGAAATACTTCCTAACATCCCTTTGATTCATCTGAGTCTTCAACTTCCAATTGTGACCTCGTGTCTGTGTCCCTTCTCTAGAACATCCCGTCTTTGTCCACCTTGTCTATTCCGTGCAGTATTTTATATGTCGTTATCATGTCTCCCCTGACCCTCCTGTCCTCCAGTGTCGTCAGACCGATTTCCCTCAACCTTTCTTCGTAGGACAATCCCCGTAGCTCTGGGACTAGTCTTGTTGCAAACCTTTGCACTTTCTCTAATTTTTTGACGTGCTTGACTAGGTGTGGATTCCAAACTGGTGCTGCATACTCCAGTATGGGCCTGACGTAAATGGTATACAGAGTCTTGAATGAATCCTTACTGAGGTATCGGAACGCTATCCGTAGGTTTGCCAGGCGCCCGTATGCTGCAGCAGTTATCTGATTGATGTGCGCCTCAGGAGATATGCTCGGTGTTATACTCACCCCCAGATCTTTTTCCTTGAGTGAGGTTTTCAGTCTTTGGCCATCTAAACTATATTGTGTCTGCAGTCTTCTTTGCCCTTCCCCAATCTTCATGACTTTGCATTTGGCAGGGTTAAACTCAAGGAGCCAGTTGCTGGACCAGGCTTGTAGCCTGTCCAGGTCTCTTTGTAGTCCTGCCTGATCCTCAAGGACATCTGCAAAGAAGGACACTTCTGAGTCTATCCCTTCCGTTATGTCGTTCACATATACCAAGAATAGCACAGGTCCTAGGACTGACCCCTGTGGAACCCCGCTTGTCATAGGCGCCCACTCTGACACTTCGTCACGTACCATGACTCGTTGTTGCCTCCCTGTTAGGTATTCTCTTATCCATTGCAGTGCCTTTCCTGTTATGTGTGCAAAGAAGGCCTGATCCCTCTAGCTTTACCAAGAATGCAGTACTGACCTGTCTTGTGAGGATGACTGTGTATTCTCTTATCCATTGCAAGGCCTTGCAGTCCAAAAAAATGAAGTCGATCCACCCCTCTCTCTCTTGTCTTACTTCTGTCACCTTGTCATAAAACTCTAGTAAGTTTGTGACACAGGATTTTCCTTCCCTGAAACCGTGCTGGTTGTCAATTATACACTTGTTTCTTTCCAGGTGTGTGTGTATGTGTGTGTGTGTGTGTGTATGTGTATGTATATGTGTGTGTGTATGTATATATGTGTGTGTGTGTGTGTGTGTGTGTGTGTGTGTGTGTGTGTGTGTGTGTGTGTGTGTGTGTGTGTGTGTGTGTGTGTGTGTGTGTGTGTGTGTGTGTGTGTGTGTGTGTGTGTGTATAGGTGTGTATGTGTGTGCTCGTGCGCGTGCTACTCTTTTGAATACTATTATAAAAAAAATTTCACAATCAATTCCTTATGAATATACACTAATATATACTATATAATATTTACTGTGTACACTTGTGTTTGTGTGAGTGTGTATTTACTAGCTTGTACTTTGAAAAAGAGGGAAGGGGGGGGGGGTCACGTTAACACTATTGTTATTGTTGTTGGTTCACCGGTACTCTCCCGGCCCGGATCTTTGCACACTAGGCTACGTTACTTTTTGAAGATTATAGGATTATTTCTCACTCAATTCCTTATTAATATATACCAATATTTATTATAACAATAATTACTGGTGAACACGTGTGTTTGTATGTACGTACTTGTTTACTAGCTTGTCGCTGTCAGAAAGACGGGGGGGGGGGGGCACTAGGCTACACAACTATTCTGAAGGTATTTAGATAATTTACTAAACATTATCAGGGTTACCACTATCTATCTCCTGGTACTGAAATAGGGAGAGAGTGATGGTATAGCATACAACCAGCAGGGCGAGACACTGACACTTTAGACACTAACCAAAATTAACCACAAATAGGCAAGTGATGTCGTCTGCACAACAATGGAGGTTCCTGCTGGTTGGCTGCTATCAATTCCTTCACTTTTGTAACTCCTTCAGGAACTTTATCATGCATTCAAGTTTTTATTTTATTTTTATTTTAAGACTTGGTATTCATTCTTTTTTCTTTAGTACAGTATTATGGTCATACAAATCTGATGATATTAACTACATTCACAACAACAGCTGGGGATTGACTAATATTTTCTTACTTCCAGTACTTACTTAATCACTCGTTTATGACCTTATAACTACACTGCTGCTATAACAACCAATATCTGCATTTGTTAATATTTCAGATCACACTGTTAACCCAATTAATATGTTTGTATAGTTTGTGTCCACACTGGTGCCAGCAGCGTCATCAGCTGACTGCTACCCTCCCTCACTCAACATTCATTCAAATTTAAATTGTAAAATTCTTGATCTTATCACATTATTCGCACTCTTGAAAGCTGTTACACTCTTTGTAGGTATGTTCACTGATTCACTCACGTACGATGACCGCTAATAATATCTTAGAACAGCCACTAGAACGCTAAATCCTGGGAGCACTATTTAGCGATACTGCTTCACGTGTACTCACCTATTTGTGGTTGCAGGGGTCGAGTCCTAGCTCCTGGCCCCGCCTCTTCAACGGTTGCTACTGGGTCCTCTCTCTCCCCGCTCCATGAGCTTTATCATACCTCGTCTTAAAACTATGTATGGTTCCTGCCTCCACTACATCACTTTCTAGGCTATTCCACTGCCTTACAACTCTATGACTGAAGAAATACTTCCTAATATCTCTCTGACTCATCTGTGTCTTCAACTTCCAATTCTGACCTTTTGTTTCTGTGTCCCCTCCCTGGAACATCCTGTCTTTGTCCACCTTGTCTATTCCGTGCAGTATTTTATATGTCGTTATCATGTCTCCCCTGACCCTCCTGTCCTCTAGTGTCGTCAGGCCGATTTCCCTTAACCTTTCTTCATAAGACATTCCCCTTAGCTGTGGAACTAACCTTGTCGCAAACCTTTGCACTTTCTCTAGTTTCTTGACGTGCTTTATCAAGTGCGGGTTCCAAACAGGTGCTGCATACTCCAGTATGGGCCTGACATACACGGTGTACAGTGTCTTGAACGATTCCTTATTAAGGTATCGGAACGCTGTTCTCAGGTTTGCCAGAAGCCCATATGCTGCAGCAGTTACCTGGTTGATGTGTGCTTCCGGAAACATGCTCGGTGTTATACTCACTCCAAGATCTTTCTCCTTGAGCGGGTTTGCAGTCTTTGGCCACCTAGCCTATACTCTGTCTGCGGTCTTCTTTGCCCTTCCCCTATCTTCATGGCTTTGCATTTTGCGGGATTAAATTCCCGTGTGTGTGTGTGTGTGTGTGTGTGTGTGTGTGTGTGTGTGTGTGTGTGTGTGTGTGTGTGTGTGTACTCACCTAGTTGTACTTACCTAGTTGAGGTTGCGGGGGTCGAGTCCGAGCTCCTGGCCCCGCCTCTTCACTGATCGCTACTAGGTCACTCTCCCTGAGCCGTGAGCTTTATCATACCTCTGCTTAAAGCTATGTATGGATCCTGCCTCCACTACATCGCTTCCCAAACTATTCCACTTACTGACTACTCTGTGGCTGAAGAAATACTTCCTAACATCCCTGTGATTCATCTGTGTCTTCAGCTTCCAACTGTGTCCCCTTGTTACTGTGTCCAATCTCTGGAACTTCCTGTCTTTGTCCACCTTGTCAATTCCTCTCAGTATTTTGTATGTCGTTATCATGTCCCCCCTATCTCTCCTGTCCTCCAGTGTCGTCAGGTTGATTTCCCTTAACCTCTCCTCGTAGGACATGTGTGTGTGTGTGTGTGTGTGTGTGTGTGTGTGTGTGTGTGTGTGTGTGTGTGTGTGTGTGTGTGTGTGTGTGTGTGTGTGTGTGTATGTGTGTGTGTGTGTGTGTACTCACCTAGTTGAGGTTGCAGGGGTCGAGTCCAAGCTCCTGGCTCCGCCTCTTCACTGGTCGCTACTAGGTCACTCTCCCTGAACCGTGAGCTTTATCATATCTCTGCTTAAAGCTATGTATGGATCCTGCCTCCACTACATCACTTGCCAAACTATTCCACTTCCTGACTACTCTGTGGCTGAAGAAATACTTCCTAACATCCCTGTGATTCATCTGTGTCTTCAACTTCCAACTGTGTCTCCTTGTTGCTGTGTCCCATCTCTGGAACATCCTGTCTTTGTCCACCTTGTCAATTCCTCTCAGTATTTTGTATGTCGTTATCATGTCCCCCCTGTCTCTCCTGTCCTCCAGTGTCGTCAGGTTTATTTCCTCGTAGGACATACCTCTTAGCTCTGGGACTAATCTTGTTGGAAACCTTTGGACTTTCTCTAGTTTCTTTACGTGCTTGGCTAGGTGTGGGTTCCAAACTGGTGCCGTATACTCCAATATGGGCCTAACGTACACGGTGTACAGGGTCCTGAACGATTCCTTTTTAAGATGTCGGAATGCTGTTCTGAGGTTTGCTAGGCGCCCACATGCTGCAGCAGTTATTTGGTTGATGTGCGCTTCAGGAGATGTGCCTGGTGTTATACTCACCCCAAGATCTTTCTCCTTGAGTGAGGTTTGTAGTCTCTGGCCCCCTAGACTGTACTCTGTCTGCGGTCTTCTTTGTCCTTCCCCAATCTTCATGACTTTGCACTTGGTGGGGTTGAACTCCAGGAGCCAATTGCTGGACCAGATCTGCAGCCTGTCCAGATCCCTTTGTAGTTCTGCCTGGTCTTCGATCGAATGAATTCTTCTCATCAACTTCACGTCATCTGCAAACAGGGACACTTCGGAATCTATTCCTTCCGTCATGTCGTTCACAAATACCAGAAACAGCACTGGTCCTAGGACTGACCCCTGTGGGACCCCGCTTGTGTGTGTGTGTGTACTCACCTATTTGTGGTTGCAGGGGTCGATTCTTAGCTCCTGGCCCCGCCTCTTCACCGGTTGCTACTGGGCCCTCTCTCTCCCCGCTCCATGAGCTTTATCAAACCTCGTCTTAAAACTGTGTATGGTTCCTGCCTCCACTGCATCATTTTCCAGGCTGTTCCACTGCCTGACAACTCTGTGACTGAAGAAATACTTCCTAATATCTCTCTGACTCATTTGTGTCTTCAACTTCCAATTGTGGCCTCTTGTTTCTGTGTCCCCTCCCTGGAACATCCTGTCTTTGTCCACCTTGTCTTTTCCACGCAGAATTTTATATGTCGTTATCATGTCTCCCCTGACCCTCCTGTCCTCCAGTGTCGTCAGACCGATTTCCCTTAATCTTTCTTCATAGGACATTCCCCTTAGTTCTGGAACTAACCTTGTCGCAAACCTTTGTACTTTCTCTAGTTTCTTGACGTGTTTTATCAAGTGCGGGTTCCAAACAGGTGCTGCATACTCCAGTATGGGCCTGACATACACGGTGTAGTGTCTTGAACGATTCCTTACTATGGTATCGGAATGCTGTTCTCAGGTTTGCCAGGCGCCCATATGCTGCAACAGTTATCTGATTGATGTGTGCTTCCGGAGACATGCTCGGTGTTATACTCACCCCAAGATCTTTCTCCTTGAGTGAGGTTTGCAGTCTTTGGCCACCTAGCCTATACTCTGTCTGTGGTCTTCTGTGCCCTTCCCCTATCTTCATGACTTTGCATTTGGCTGGATTAAATTCGAGAAGCCATTTGCTGGACCAGGTGTCCAGTCTGTCCAGGTCTCTTTGGAGTTCTGCCTGGTCTTCATCTGATTTAATTCTCCTCATTAACTTCACATCATCTGCAAACAGGGACACTTCTGAGTCTAACCCTTCCATCATGTCGTTCACATATACCAAAAATAGCACTGGTCCTAGGACCGACCCCTGTGGGACCCTGCTCGTCACAGGTGCCCACTGTGATACATCATTACGTACCATGACTCGTTGTTGCCTCCCTGTCAGGTATTCTCTGATCCATTGCAGTGCCCTTCCTGTTATATGCGCCTGATGCTCTAGCTTCTTCACTAATCTCTTGTGAGGAACTGTGTCAAAGGCTTTCTTGCAGTCCAAGAAGATACAATCAACCCACCCCTCTCTCTCGTGTCTTACTTCTGTTATTTTATCATAAAACTCCAGAAGGTTTGTGACACAGGATTTGCCTTCCATGAATCCGTGCTGGTTGGCATTTATACTCTTGTTCCATTCCAGGTGCTCCACCACTCTCCTCCTGATAATCTTCTCCATAACTTTGCATACTATACACGTCAATGACACAGGTCTATAGTTTAGTGCCTCTTTTCTGTCTCCTTTTTTAAAAATGGGAACTACATTTGCCGTCTTCCATACCTCAGGTAGTTGCCCAGTTTCCAGGGACGTGTTGAAGATTGTAGTAAGTGGCACACACAACATATCTGCTCCTTCTCTAAGGACCCACGGGGAGATGTTGTCTGGTCCCATTGCCTTTGAGGTATCGATGTCCCTTAGCAGTTTCTTCACCTCCTCCTCATCTGTATGTGTGTCGTCCAACACTTGTTGGTGTATTCCTTGCTGGTGTCCCCATCTGGTCTGTCCCCCCAGAGTCCTTCCTGTCTCTACTGTAAATACTTCCTTAAATCTCGTGTTGAGCTCCTCACATACCTCTTGATCGTTTCTTGTGAGTTCTCCACCTTCTTTCCTCAGCCTTATCACCTGGTCCTTGACTGTTGTCTTCCTCCTAATGTGGCTATACAGCAGTTTCGGGTCAAATTTGATTTTCGATGCTATGTCGTTTTCATACTGTCGCTGGGCCTCCCTCCTTATCTGTGCATACTCGTTTCTGGCTCTTCTACTAATCTCCTTGTTTTCCTGGGTCCTATGCCTCCTGTACCTTTTCCATTCTCTGTTGCAGTTAGGTTTTGCCTCCCTACACCTTCGGGTAAACCAAGGACTCGTTTTGGTCTTCCTATTATTTCTGTTTCCCTTGGGAACAAACCTTTCCTCTGCCTTCTTGCACTTTGTTGCCACATATTCCATCATCTCGTTTACTGATTTTCCTACCATTTCTCTGTCCCACTGAACCTCCTGCAGGAAATTTCTTATACCTGTGTAGTCCCCCCTTTTATAGTTTGGCCTGTCCCCTTCAGTTCCTGTTACCTTCTCCACTTGTAACTCTACTATATAATCAAAACTCAGAACCACGTGATCGCTAGCTCCAAGGGGCCTCTCGTAAGTGATGTCCTCAATGTCTGAAGTGCTCAGGGTGAACACAAGATCCAGTCTTGCTGGCTCATCCTCCCCTCTCTCTCTGGTTGTGTCCCTGACATGTTGATGCATGAGGTTTTCAAGTACCACATCCATCATCTTGGCTCTCCATGTTTCGGGACCCCAATGTGGCTCCAGGTTTTCCCAGTCGATCTCCCTGTGGTTGAAATCGCCCATTACCAGTAACTTTGCTCTGCTCGAGTGAGCTCTTCTTGCCACCTCAGCCAGTGTGTCCACCATCACCCTGTTGTTTTCTTCGTACTCCTCTCTTGGCCTCCTGCAGTTCTGTGGTGGGTTATACATCACTCCAATGACTACTTTATGTTCTCCGGACTGAATTGTACCTACAATGTAGTCTCTTTCTCCAGTCATGTCCATGCCTTCCATTTCCTCAAATCCGCATCGGTGTTTTATGAGCAGTGCAACCCCTCCTCCCCCTCTACTCCTTCTATCTTTCCTCAGGATCTGATATCCCATTGGGAAGATTGTGTCTGTTATTGTCTCAGCAAGTTTTGTTTCTGTGACTGCTATGATGTCTGGGGATTTTTCAATGATTCACTGATTGTGCGTGTGTGTGTGTGTGAGACCCAACAATTAATATTTGCACCAATAACCAATTACAGTTGTGACCGGGTGTGGACATGTGAATTGCTCATTACTCTATAATTTGTTCATGATTGTAGCCATGTATAAACGTAAGTAAGTAAATTTACTTACATGATTCATTACTTTTGTACCTTGTTCAGCTATCAAAAATTTGAGGCCCAGTCCCTGGACCCATTATGTACCTCTGTAATCTTTTGAATACCGCTCACACAATGGGTATGGGGTGCATAATAAACATTAAATTAACTAAACCCTAAATTTTACCTCTCAAGACTTACACATTCATTACAATTTTGTACCATTATAGACAGGATATATACCCTGAGGGGTGTATTTCTCTCAGAATATATATAGCTGGCGCTGTATGACCCCCTACGAGATTAGCGCTTCTACGTAATTGTAATAATATATACGGTAGTTTTAGATGTGTTTACTCTTGATTATCTTATAACCCAATTTATAATTTACTTATTTCTTCGATTAACTGAATTCCTCCAGTTAATGCACAATTAACTGTATGATTCTATTTCCAGGAGACGCATCCCATCCCACCTCTCAACCCAAATGGTAAGTGCTAGTCTACCACTCTATTAATAATAGGGCTTGTGATAATAAATACATTCTTTTTCTTTTTCTTCTTCTTTCCATATTCATTAAACCAAGGAGCTGTATTTTGGTGGTAGTGCAGGTGAGGGAGTAGAGGTGGTAGAGCAGGTGGTGGTACAGGTGAGGGAGTAGAGGTGGTAGAGCAGGTGGTGGTACAGGTGAGGGAGTACAGGTGGTAGAGCAGGTGGTGGTGCAGGTGAGGGAGTACAGGTGGTAGAGCAGGTGGTGGTACAGGTGAGGGAGTACAGGTGGTAGAGCAGGTGGTGGTGCAGGTGAGGGAGTACAGGTGGTAGAGCAGGTGGTGGTACAGGTGAGGGAGTACAGGTGGTAGAGCAGGTGGTGGTGCAGGTGAGGGAGTACAGGTGGTAGAGCAGGTGGTGGTACAGGTGAGGGAGTACAGGTGGTAGAGCAGGTGGTGGTACAGGTGAGGGATTACAGGTGGTAGAGGAGGTGGTGGTACAGGTGAGGGAGCACAGGTGGTAGAGCAGGTGGTGGTACAGGTGAGGGAGTACAGGTGGTAGAGCAGGTGGTGGTACAGGTGAGGGAGCACAGGTGGTAGAGCAAGTGGTGGTACAGGTGAGGGAGTACAGGTGGTAGAGCAGGTGGTGGTACAGGTGAGGGAGCACAGGTGGTAGAGCAAGTGGTGGTACAGGTGAGGGAGTACAGGTGAGGGAGTACAGGTGGTAGAGCAGGTGGTGGTACAGGTGAGGGAGTACAGATGGTAGAGCAGGTGGTGGTACAGGTGAGGGAGTACAGGTGGTAGAGCAGGTGGTGGTACAGGTGAGGGAGTACAGGTGGTAGAGCAGGTGGTGGTACAGGTGAGGGAGTACAGGTGAGGGAGTACAGGTGAGGGAGTACAGGTGGTAGAGCAGGTGGTGGTACAGGTGAGGGAGTACAGGTGGTAGAGCAGGTGGTGGTACAGGTGAGGGAGTACAGGTGGTAGAGGAGGTGGTGGTACAGGTGAGGGAGTACAGGTGGTAGAGCAGGTGGTGGTACAGGTGAGGGAGTACAGGTGGTAGAGCAGGTGGTGGTACAGGTGAGGGAGTACAGGTGGTAGAGCAGGTGGTGGTACAGGTGAGGGAGTACAGGTGGTAGAGGAGGTGGTGGTACAGGTGAGGGAGTACAGGTGGTAGAGCAGGTGGTGGTACAGGTGAGGGAGTACAGGTGGTAGAGGAGGTGGTGGTACAGGTGAGGGAGTACAGGTGGTAGAGCAGGTGGTGGTACAGGTGAGGGAGTACAGGTGGTAGAGCAGGTGGTGGTACAGGTGAGGGAGTACAGGTGGTAGAGCAGGTGGTGGTACTGGTGAGGGAGTACAGGGGGTCGAGCAGGTACAGGTGAGGGAGTACAGGTGAGGGAGTACAGGTGGTAGAGCAGGTGGTGGTACAGGTGAGGGAGTACAGGTGGTAGAGCAGGTGGTGGTACAGGTGAGGGAGTACAGGTGGTAGAGCAGGTGGTGGTACAGGTGAGGGAGTACAGGTGGTAGAGCAGGTGGTGGTACAGGTGAGGGAGTACAGGTGAGGGAGTACAGGTGGTAGAGCAGGTGGTGGTACAGGTGAGGGAGTACAGGTGGTAGAGCAGGTGGTGGTACAGGTGAGGGAGTACAGGTGGTAGAGCAGGTGGTGGTACAGGTGAGGGAGTACATGTGGTAGAGCAGGTGGTGGTACAGGTGAGGGAGTACAGGTGGTAGAGCAGGTGGTGGTACAGGTGAGGGAGTACAGGTGGTAGAGCAGGTGGTGGTACAGGTGAGGGAGTACAGATGGTAGAGCAGGTGGTGGTACAGGTGAGGGAGTACAGATGGTAGAGCAGGTGGTGGTACAGGTGAGGGAGTACAGATGGTAGAGCAGGTGGTGGTACAGGTGAGGGAGTACAGGTGAGGGAGTACAGGTGGTAGAGCAGGTGGTGGTACAGGTGAGGGAGTACAGGTGGTAGAGCAGGTGGTGGTACAGGTGAGGGAGCACAGGTGGTAGAGGAGGTGGTGGTACAGGTGAGGGAGTACAGGTGGTAGAGCAGGTGGTGGTACAGGTGAGGGAGTACAGGTGAGGGAGTACAGGTGGTAGAGCAGGTGGTGGTACAGGTGAGGGAGCACAGGTGGTAGAGCAGGTGGTGGTACAGGTGAGGGAGTACAGGTGAGGGAGTACAGGTGGTAGAGCAGGTGGTGGTACAGGTGAGGGAGCACAGGTGGTAGAGGAGGTGGTGGTACAGGTGAGGGAGTACAGGTGGTAGAGCAGGTGGTGGTACAGGTGAGGGAGTACAGGTGAGGGAGTACAGGTGGTAGAGGAGGTGGTGGTACAGGTGAGGGAGTACAGGTGGTAGAGCAGGTGGTGGTACAGGTGAGGGAGTACAGGTGAGGGAGTACAGGTGGTAGAGCAGGTGGTGGTACAGGTGAGGGAGCACAGGTGGTAGAGCAGGTGGTGGTGGTACAGGTGAGGGAGCACAGGTGGTAGAGCAGGTGGTGGTACAGGTGAGGGAGCACAGGTGGTAGAGCAGGTGGTGGTACAGGTGAGGGAGTACAGGTGGTAGAGCAGGTGGTGGTACAGGTGAGGGAGTACAGGTGGTAGAGCAGGTGGTGGTACAGGTGAGGGAGCACAGGTGGTAGAGCAGATGGTGGTACAGGTGAGGGAGTACAGGTGGTAGAGCAGGTGGTGGTACAGGTGAGGGAGTACAGGTGGTAGAGCAGGTGGTGGTACAGGTGAGGGAGTACAGGTGGTAGAGCAGGTGGTGGTACAGGTGAGGGAGTACAGGTGGTAGAGCAGGTGGTGGTACAGGTGAGGGAGTACAGGTGGTAGAGCAGGTGGTGGTACAGGTGAGGGAGTACAGGTGGTAGAGCAGGTGGTGGTACAGGTGAGGGAGTACAGGTGGTAGAGCAGGTGGCGGTACAGGTGAGGGAGTACAGGTGGTAGAGGAGGTGGTGGTACAGGTGAGGGAGTGCAGGTGGTAGAGCAGGTGGTGGTACAGGTGAGGGAGTGCAGGTGGTAGAGCAGGTGGCGGTACAGGTGAGGGAGTACAGGTGGTACAGAGAGCAGGTGGTGGTACAGGTGAGGGAGTAGCAGGTGGAGAGGAGGCAGGTGGTAGAGCAGGTGGTGGTACAGGTGAGGGAGTACAGGTGAGGGAGTACAGGTGGTAGAGCAGGTGGTGGTACAGGTGAGGGAGTACAGGTGAGGGAGTACAGGTGGTAGAGCAGGTGGTGGTACAGGTGAGGGAGTACAGGTGGTAGAGCAGGTGGTGGTACAGGTGAGGGAGTACAGGTGGTAGAGCAGGTGGTGGTACAGGTGAGGGAGTACAGGTGGTAGAGCAGGTGGTGGTACAGGTGAGGGAGTACAGGTGGTAGAGCAGGTGGTGGTACAGGTGAGGGAGTACAGGTGGTAGAGCAGGTGGTGGTACAGGTGAGGGAGTACAGGTGGTAGAGCAGGTGGTGGTACAGGTGAGGGAGTGCAGGTGGTAGAGCAGGTGGTGGTACAGGTGAGGGAGTACAGGTGGTAGAGCAGGTGGTGGTACAGGTGAGGGAGTGCAGGTGGTAGAGCAGGTGGTGGTACAGGTGAGGGAGTACAGGTGGTAGAGCAGGAGGTGGTACAGGTGTAGGGACAGGTGTACAGGGAGTACAGGTGAGGGAGTACAGGTGGTAGAGCAGGTGGTGGTACAGGTGAGGGAGTACAGGTGAGGGAGTACAGGTGGTAGAGCAGGTGGTGGTACAGGTGAGGGAGTACAGGTGGTAGAGCAGGTGGTGGTACAGGTGAGGGAGTGCAGGTGGTAGAGCAGGTGGTGGTACAGGTGAGGGAGTACAGGTGAGGGAGTACAGGTGGTAGAGCAGGTGGTGGTACAGGTGAGGGAGTACAGGTGAGGGAGTACAGGTGGTAGAGCAGGTGGTGGTACAGGTGAGGGAGTACAGGTGGTAGAGCAGGTGGTGGTACAGGTGAGGGAGTGCAGGTGGTAGAGCAGGTGGTGGTACAGGTGAGGGAGTACAGGTGGTAGAGCAGGTGGTTGTACAGGTGAGGGAGTACAGGTGGTAAAGCAGGTGGTGGTACAGGTGAGGGAGTACAGGTGGTAGAGCAGGTGGCGGTACAGGTGAGGGAGTACAGGTGGTAGAGCAGGTGGTTGTACAGGTGAGGGAGTACAGGTGGTAGAGCAGGTGGCGGTACAGGTGAGGGAGTACAGGTGAGGGAGTACAGGTGGTAGAGCAGGTGGTTGTACAGGTGAGGGAGTACAGGTGGTAGAGCAGGTGGTGGTACAGGTGAGGGAGTACAGGTGGTAGAGCAGGTGGTTGTACAGGTGAGGGAGTACAGGTGGTAGAGCAGGTGGTGGTACAGGTGAGGGAGTACAGGTGGTAGAGCAGGTGGTGGTACAGGTGAGGGAGTACAGGTGGTAGAGCAGGTGGTGGTACAGGTGAGGGAGTACAGGTGGTAGAGCAGGTGGTGGTACAGGTGAGGGAGTACAGGTGGTAGAGCAGGTGGTGGTACAGGTGAGGGAGTACAGGTGGTAGAGCAGGTGGTGGTACAGGTGAGGGAGTACAGGTGGTAGAGCAGGTAGAGCAGGTGGTGGTACAGGTGAAGGAGTACAGGTGGTAGAGCAGGTGGTGGTACAGGTGAGGGAGTACAGGTGGTAGAGCAGGTGGTGGTACAGGTGAGGGAGTACAGGTGGTAGAGCAGGTGGTGGTACAGGTGAGGGAGTACAGGTGGTAGAGCAGGTGGTGGTACAGGTGAGGGAGTACAGGTGGTAGAGCAGGTGGCAGTACAGGTGAGGGAGTACAGGTGGTAGAGCAGGTGGTTGTACAGGTGAGGGAGTACAGGTGGTAGAGCAGGTGGTTGTACAGGTGAGGGAGTACAGGTGGTAGAGCAGGTGGTTGTACAGGTGAGGGAGTACAGGTGGTAGAGCAGGTGGTGGTACAGGTGAGGGAGTACAGGTGGTAGAGCAGGTGGTGGTACAGGTGAGGGAGTACAGGTGGTAGAGCAGGTGGTGGTACAGGTGAGGGAGTACAGGTGGTAGAGCAGGTGGTGGTACAGGTGAGGGAGTACAGGTGGTAGAGCAGGTGGTGGTACAGGTGAGGGAGTACAGGTGGTAGAGCAGGTGGTGGTACAGGTGAGGGAGTACAGGTGGTAGAGCAGGTGGCGGTACAGGTGAGGGAGTACAGGTGGTAGAGCAGGTGGTTGTACAGGTGAGGGAGTACAGGTGGTAGAGCAGGTGGTGGTACAGGTGAGGGAGTACAGGTGGTAGAGCAGGTGGTTGTACAGGTGAGGGAGTACAGGTGGTAAAGCAGGTGGTGGTACAGGTGAGGGAGTACAGGTGGTAGAGCAGGTGGCGGTACAGGTGAGGGAGTACAGGTGGTAGAGCAGGTGGTTGTACAGGTGAGGGAGTACAGGTGGTAGAGCAGGTGGTGGTACAGGTGAGGGAGTGCAGGTGGTAGAGCAGGTGGCGGTACAGGTGAGGGAGTACAGGTGGTAGAGCAGGTGGTTGTACAGGTGAGGGAGTACAGGTGGTAGAGCAGGTGGTGGTACAGGTGAGGGAGTACAGGTGAGGGAGTACAGGTGAGGGAGTACAGGTGAGGGAGTACAGGTGAGGGAGTACAGGTGAGGGAGTACAGGTGGTAGAGCAGGTGGTGGTACAGGTGAGGGAGTACAGGTGGTAGAGCAGGTGGTGGTACAGGTGAGGGAGTACAGGTGGTAGAGCAGGTGGTGGTACAGGTGAGGGAGTACAGGTGGTAGAGCAGGTGGTGGTACAGGTGAGGGAGTACAGGTGGTAGAGCAGGTGGTGGTACAGGTGAGGGAGTACAGGTGGTAGAGCAGGTGGTGAGTACAGGTGAGGGTACAGTACAGGTGGTAGAGCAGGTGGTGGTACAGGTGAGGGAGTACAGGTGGTAGAGCAGGTGGTGGTACAGGTGAGGGAGTACAGGTGGTAGAGCAGGTGGTGGTACAGGTGAGGGAGTACAGGTGGTAGAGCAGGTGGTGGTACAGGTGAGGGAGTACAGGTGGTAGAGCAGGTGGTGGTACAGGTGAGGGAGTACAGGTGGTAGAGCAGGTGGTGGTACAGGTGAGGGAGTACAGGTGGTAGAGCAGGTGGTGGTACAGGTGGTAGAGCAGGTGGTGGTACAGGTGAGGGAGTACAGGTGGTAGAGCAGGTGGTGGTACAGGTGAGGGAGTACAGGTGGTAGAGCAGGTGGTGGTACAGGTGAGGGAGTACAGGTGAGGGAGTACAGGTGGTAGAGCAGGTGGTGGTACAGGTGAGGGAGTACAGGTGAGGGAGTACAGGTGGTAGAGCAGGTGGTGGTACAGGTGAGGGAGTACAGGTGGTAGAGCAGGTGGTGGTACAGGTGAGGGAGTGCAGGTGGTAGAGCAGGTGGTGGTACAGGTGAGGGAGTACAGGTGGTAGAGCAGGTGGTTGTACAGGTGAGGGAGTACAGGTGGTAAAGCAGGTGGTGGTACAGGTGAGGGAGTACAGGTGGTAGAGCAGGTGGCGGTACAGGTGAGGGAGTGCAGGTGGTAGAGCAGGTGGTGGTACAGGTGAGGGAGTACAGGTGGTAGAGCAGGTGGCGGTACAGGTGAGGGAGTACAGGTGAGGGAGTACAGGTGGTAGAGCAGGTGGTTGTACAGGTGAGGGAGTACAGGTGGTAGAGCAGGTGGTGGTACAGGTGAGGGAGTACAGGTGGTAGAGCAGGTGGTTGTACAGGTGAGGGAGTACAGGTGGTAGAGCAGGTGGTGGTACAGGTGAGGGAGTACAGGTGGTAGAGCAGGTGGTGGTACAGGTGAGGGAGTACAGGTGGTAGAGCAGGTGGTGGTACAGGTGAGGGAGTACAGGTGGTAGAGCAGGTGGTGGTACAGGTGAGGGAGTACAGGTGGTAGAGCAGGTGGTGGTACAGGTGAGGGAGTACAGGTGGTAGAGCAGGTGGTGGTACAGGTGAGGGAGTACAGGTGGTAGAGCAGGTGGTTGTACAGGTGAGGGAGTACAGGTGGTAGAGCAGGTGGTGGTACAGGTGAGGGAGTACAGGTGGTAGAGCAGGTGGTGGTACAGGTGAGGGAGTACAGGTGGTAGAGCAGGTGGTGGTACAGGTGAGGGAGTACAGGTGGTAGAGCAGGTGGTGGTACAGGTGAGGGAGTACAGGTGGTAGAGCAGGTGGCAGTACAGGTGAGGGAGTACAGGTGGTAGAGCAGGTGGTTGGTACAGGTGAGGGAGTACAGGTGGTAGAGCAGGTGGTTGTACAGGTGAGGGAGTACAGGTGGTAGAGCAGGTGGTGGTACAGGTGAGGGAGTACAGGTGGTAGAGCAGGTGGTGGTACAGGTGAGGGAGTACAGGTGGTAGAGCAGGTGGTGGTACAGGTGAGGGAGTACAGGTGGTAGAGCAGGTGGTGGTACAGGTGAGGGAGTACAGGTGGTAGAGCAGGTGGTGGTACAGGTGAGGGAGTACAGGTGGTAGAGCAGGTGGTGGTACAGGTGAGGGAGTACAGGTGGTAGAGCAGGTGGTGGTACAGGTGAGGGAGTACAGGTGGTAGAGCAGGTGGTGGTACAGGTGAGGGAGTACAGGTGGTAGAGCAGGTGGTGGTACAGGTGAGGGAGTACAGGTGGTAGAGCAGGTGGTGGTACAGGTGAGGGAGTACAGGTGGTAGAGCAGGTGGTGGTACAGGTGAGGGAGTACAGGTGGTAGAGCAGGTGGAGGTACAGGTGAGGGAGTACAGGTGGTAGAGCAGGTGGCGGTACAGGTGAGGGAGTACAGGTGGTAGAGCAGGTGGTGGTACAGGTGAGGGAGTACAGGTGGTAGAGCAGGTGGTGGTACAGGTGAGGGAGTACAGGTGGTAGAGCAGGTGGCGGTACAGGTGAGGGAGTACAGGTGGTAGAGCAGGTGGTGGTACAGGTGAGGGAGTACAGGTGGTAGAGCAGGTGGTGGTACAGGTGAGGGAGTACAGGTGAGGGAGTACAGGTGGTAGAGCAGGTGGTGGTACAGGTGAGGGAGTACAGGTGGTAGAGCAGGTGGTGGTACAGGTGAGGGAGTACAGGTGGTAGAGCAGGTGGTGGTACAGGTGAGGGAGTACAGGTGGTAGAGCAGGTGGTGGTACAGGTGAGGGAGTGCAGGTGGTAGAGCAGGTGGTGGTACAGGTGAGGGAGTGCAGGTGGTAGAGCAGGTGGTGGTACAGGTGAGGGAGTACAGGTGGTAGAGCAGGTGGTGGTACAGGTGAGGGAGTACAGGTGGTAGAGCAGGTGGTGGTACAGGTGAGGGAGTACAGGTGGTAGAGCAGGTGGTGGTACAGGTGAGGGAGTACAGGTGGTAGAGCAGGTGGTGGTACAGGTGAGGGAGTACAGGTGGTAGAGCAGGTGGTGGTACAGGTGAGGGAGTACAGGTGGTAGAGCAGGTGGTGGTACAGGTGAGGGAGTGAGGGAGTACAGGTGGTAGAGCAGGTGGTGGTACAGGTGAGGGAGTGCAGGTGGTAGAGCAGGTGGTGGTACAGGTGAGGGAGTGTGAGGGAGTACAGGTGGTAGAGCAGGTGGTGGTACAGGTGAGGGAGTACAGGTGGTAGAGCAGGTGGTGGTACAGGTGAGGGAGTACAGGTGGTAGAGCAGGTGGTGGTACAGGTGAGGGAGTACAGGTGGTAGAGCAGGTGGTGGTACAGGTGAGGGAGTGCAGGTGGTAGAGCAGGTGATGGTACAGGTGAGGGAGTACAGGTGATGAAGTTGGAGCCATCTGTGGGCCAGAATTTTCATTTGATCAACTGACTTTATCTCGTTGACATCATAATGTTGTACGAATGTTCCAGACTCGAGTCATCCTGGGGATAAATGATTTCAGATGAAGTGATGTTCTGGAGAAGGGTACAGCCAGAGTGAAGTTGCTGCTTTCTGCCCGTCTTGTGGTATAGAAGCTTGCTTCTCGCTGCCCTCGAAGTGGATCCAAGTGTGGTACTTTGACAATGTTGGCCTTGTACATAACAGTAAGGCCACCCACATCCCTCCTGTGTTGAAGGCTCTGCTGAAATGACAGATATATCCAGGATGGGTCCAGGCGAAAGATGAGACGTCTTGCTCTGTTCTTTATTCTGCCAAGCAACCGCAGATGAGAGGTGGGGGCAGGCATACCATGAAAGTGGAGTATACTCAAGGTGTAAGCGTACTTGTGCCTCATACAGAATCTTGCAACCCCTACTGTCAAGCAGATGCGAGATACGTTGAAATGGTGTTTGCAAGATTTACAACGTGGTTCTTCATGGTCAGTTTGGAGTCAAATTTCACCCCAAGGATATCAACTTCTTCCACAGGTACCAAGACTCTCCCATTCATACTCTCTCTCTCTCTCTCTCTCACTCTCTCTCTCTCTCTCTCTCTCTCTCTCTCTCTCTCTCTCTCTCTCTCTCTCTCTCTCTCTCTCTCTCTCTCTCTCTCTCTCTCTCACACACACACACACACAGCGAGTAACATGGCTATTGCCCAGAGGAGATATAGCATCTGATGCTGGTACACCCCTACTTAGCAATTAGCTCAACAGAAAGGAAGGAGACATAACTTACGCTAAGGCCCTATCAGCCCACCAAGCAGGGCCGAGGAATGAAGGGGGAGAGTAGTTGGGAGCAGGGATAGTAGTAAGGGAAGGGGGAAATGGAGAGGGGGGATAGGTCACATGCACAGGCACGACCATGCCACCAAGAGCTACAGGAAAAAAATAAGGGAGACAATGGCCATGTACAAACATGAACCAGAAACACAGAGGGAAAGGCAATGGGAGGAGAGGGAGAAGTCAGTGTTTACTCATGGTCTTCAGGAGAGCAAAGGGAGGACACACAATGAAAGACGGCAGGAAGAAAAATAGGAGACTGAAAACATCATCAAAGAAACAGGCGAGGAGGACATGACTGAGTTAGTAAATTTTCAGAGAATAGGGAAGTACTTGAAGGGGAGAAATCGGCCGGTTAAGCTGATTTTCATAACAGAAGCAGTGCAGAACAGGATCCCGGAAGAGAAACCACAGCTGAAGGAATTATCAACATACAAGAGGGTGTTCCTAGACCGAGACAGAACAAAAACAGAATGACAGCAGCTGAGGGAGAGAACACAGAAGTGAAAGGGGCTAGGAAGAGAGACAAGGACAGAATCAGCAGAGGACAACCAGAGCAGGGCAGAGTAACAAGAGCAAGCACATACAGAACCACCCTCAGAACCCCACAACCAAACATCCTATCCCAACACAAACTACAATCCACACAGCCCCCACCCTACACTATGCTGTAGAATCCCACAGCAAACTGCCAGGTCCCCCACCACACAGTGTTGGAGAGGAAACTGAAGGTATGGTGCACCAACACTGATGGAATACGAATAAGTTGGAGAAGTGGCACAAAAGAGTCAAAGAGGCATCACTGGACATCATAGCTCTCACAGAAACCAAGCTCACAGGAATGATAGCAGATGCCATCTTTCCAATGGGATATCAGATTCTGAGGAAAGACAGACGGAACAGACGGGGTGGAGGAGTGGCACTGCTCTTCAAAACCCAATGAGATTTTGATGAGCTGGAGAGAGGAGACAGAGGAGAAGCAAGAGATTACATATAAAAACACTTTAGTCTGGAGGTCCCAAGGATGTATAACCCACCGCAGAACATTAGGAGGCCAAGGCAAGAGTATGATGAGAGTAATAGAGCGATGGTTGACACTGCCTGAAGTGGCCAGAAGGGCTCATGCGAGCAGGGCAAAGCTGCTGATAATGGTTGATTTCAACCACAAGGAAATCGACTGGGAGAACCTGGAGGCCACATGGGGGCCCAGAAACTTGGAGGGCTAAAATGATGGAAGTGGTACTGGAAAACCTCATGTACCAACACGTAAGGGACACTACCAGAGACAGAGGAGAGGATGAATCAGCTAAACTGGACCTAGCATTAACCTTCGGTAGTGCAGATATTGAGGACAACACATATGAAAGACCCCTCGGGACCAGTGTTCGCGTGGTTCTTAGCTCTGAATACATAATAGAGTTACAAGTGGAGAGGGAACCAGGAAAGGCAGGACGAATGAAGCCAAACTACAAGAAAGGGGACTACGAAGGTATCAAGAATTTCCTGCACGGAGTTCAGTGGGACTGAGCACTGGTGGGGAAGTCAGTAAATGAGATGATGGAATATGTGACAACAATATATAAGGAAGCTGAGGAGAGATTTGTAATAACGAGAAGGCCAGGATAAGCCCTTGGTTTACCCAAGGGTGTAGAGAGGCGAAAACCAAGTGTGCTAGAAAATGGAAGAAGTATAGAAAGCGAAGGACCCAGGAGAATAAAGAGAGCAGTAAAGACGAAGGTAAAGACGTTTCGCTCTTGTGGAGCTCAGAAAGAACGAAACGTTGTTCCAGTAAAAGTTTCTACGAGGCCTGGAAGCAATAAGAACAACCTCATGAGAACGAGAAAAGTTTGTTCTGCGTCTTACTTTTTTTTTAGCAGTACATTATTTTATCCATGTATTACAGTATTATAATTTTAATTAATCGATAATGACGATCATTATTTTTATATATTATTCCATTTGCTTTGCTTTTCGCACAGATGTGTTGATCCGCATGTCCCAGGTGGGGCTGTGTGGGTCAGACCTCTCCTTTGTATACAAGGGATATCTGGGGGACTGTGTGATGGAGCCACCCGTAGGTGTTGGTCATGAGTGTTCTGGAGTAGTCACCAAATGTGGCCCCGCCGTCAAGAACTTCAAACCAGGTGAGGACAAGAATAAGATTACAGTGTACCATGCATGGTACACTGTACCATGTATGATGCACTGTGCCATAAACATTATCTCGGTCCAGAAGTCAGTACCTGACCAGCCGGGCTGTGGTTCATACGTCGGGTTGCGTGAGGCCAACAGTAACAGCCTGGTTGATCAGGCTTTGATCCACCATGAGACCTGGTCACAGACCGGGCCGCGGGAGCGTTTACCCCCGAAACCCTCTCCAGGTATACTCCAGGTATAAGAGCATTCGAACCTATGAACTCTGCGTGCACGGTACATACGCCACACAGCCAGACCTCAAGGTAAGTATGGGTGTCAAGTGTGGTTCCATACCCTGGAACACCAGGCTTGTGATAATTTTTTTCATCTGATCCTGTCACATACACGAACTTCGAAATGCAAAGTGCACAGGTTCGGCTCCCGTTCTGTACTGAAAGATAATGTCTGCATATAATTCCGTTCGTTTGCTTGTTGTTTTGTTAAGCCGAATCGCTGAGTTTAATTAACCTATTCAGCAAAAGTTTTCTTTGCCGATTTAGCAGAATAAAAATTGGTTTTTGGCATAAATCAGCAGCAATCAATCTGAGCATAAAGAAAAAATATATAACATTGATTTGAAGCAATATTAAATAAGCTTAAACTGACCAGTGCTATACACAGAATTTAGCTAAAAAAAAAAATTCGCTTGTTTAAGTTAGGTTATGTGAGGCTTCTTAGTTATGTTTGGTCCAAAAATAAAACATTATATATCATTGTCAGTGAAAAAAAATATATCTGTCCACCTGTATACATATATATATATATATATATATATATATATATATATATATATATATATATATATATATATATATATATATATATATATATATATATATATTGAACTCTGATCGCGGGTTCTATCCCTGCCCGTGCTATGGTTTGTGTCATAGTATACTTTGTTCTCAGATAAAGCACTCCACTGTTAACACAAATAGCCAGGTCTTTCCTCCTCTCGTGTCTTGTGCAACGATGAGAAGAATGTGGCTGCTGTGGTTCCAGTAATGTTTTATTAATCACTAAGATAAGATAAGATAAGATTTGTTCTGATTTTTAACCCGGATGGTTAGTTACCAAGGATAAACCAAGAAAGTCAGTGCCTTATTTCCATTGGGGACCTTTAATCTTGTCCCCCAGGATGCCACCCACGCTAGTCGACTAACACCCAGGTACCTACTGAATGCTAGGTGAGCAGGGACATGTGTAAGGAAAAATGCCCAACGTTTCCACCCATGTCCGGGATTAATTAAACCACGGACACTCAGTTATTATTATTATTATTATTATTATTAAAGATTAGTCGGTATTCTCCCGGCCCGGGCCTTTTTCAAGTGGTGGCCCGGCCTTGGCTCCCTTTTTAGGGAGTGTCTGAGACCTAAATCTCCCATGGGAGGAGGCACAAGTACCTCCTCATCTTTGGGACCAACTGTCCCCAGGCCTAGCCTCAAGCTAGGCCTCTCTGGTCTGCCATCCCCGCCCCAAGGGGGCAAATGGGAATGACAGTCTTATGAGCTAAAGGCTCGGGCTCAGGCACCTACCCTACCCTGGAAGGGTTAGGCATGGTGTCGATCGGACACTCAGTGTGTGAGGAGAGTGTTGCCTACCCGTAACTACCTAATATTAATGTCATGAAATTATTATGAAAATTCTAATATTATATTACGATGATTCAAAACCTCCCTGAATTATTAATAAAGCTTAAATCCACTGAAATATTTAAGGGTTCGTTAAGGATGTTTGGTTTAATTGTTCGTTAAGAATGTTAGAATAACTACTCTGTTATAGACATGCAACTTAAGATACTAAATGTTTAATATTTATTAGCTAGTGGGGGATTTGGGTGTATGCACGCAAATTTTCACATAATTGTTGACATAAAATTAAACCCAATGACACTGCGCCATATCACAGAGCCTTTTTCGTTATAGATGATAATTTCTTAACTGCAGGTGACCGGGTTACCATAGAACCAGGTGGTCCGTGTCGCACCTGTGACTTGTGCATTCTTGGCAAGTACAACGTGTGTGACCAGGCCAGCTTCCACTCGTCCGTGGCGCTCTACCCGGGCTGCCTCGCTCGGTACTACGTTCAGGATGCTGACCTCTGCTTCAAGTAAAGTCTTATCAGAAGCATGTTTTTAATACTGATGACAATGACTTAGTTCCCTAAGTCATTGTCATCATATATGTTTGTGTAGATTTCGCCTGCTCTTGCGAATTCCTTGCATTGTTAAAATCTCTAGTAAGGCTGATGCATGCAGGGAATGAGATGAAAAGCTGTAAGCCTTCTCCCTGAAAGCTGGCTGCCTTGGATCAAACGTGTAGCGCAAGACGCCAAGGTATTGTCCAGTGTGGGTAGATTGATAAAGCACTGCGTATCTTGTTCTAAGGTTCGTAGGCTCGAGTCTCCTTCAGCCAGAGATCAGTGTTTGTGTATATTTCGCCTGCTCTTGCGAATTCCTTGCGTTTATATATATATATATATATATATATATATATATATATATATATATATATATATATATATACATATATATATATATGTCGTGCCGAATAGGCAGAACTTGCGATCTTGGCTTAAATAGCAACGCTCATCTTGCCATATAGGACAAGTGAAAATTTGTGTATGCAATAATTTCGCCAAAATCATTCTGAACCTAACGAAAAAAATATATTTCACTGTGTTTGTTTAGTATTAAATTATTATAAACAAATCTAAAATATATTTAGTTGGGTTAGGCTAAAATAAATTGTTCTTGTTATAATAAGGTTAGGTAAGTTTTCTAAGATTCTTTTGGAGCAAAATTAAAATTTTTTTTATTAACATTAATGAAAAAAATATATCTTTAAACGTATAAGAGAAATTTTTAGAAAGGACTTAATTTTAAATGAGTTCTTGCTAATTGACCAGTTTTACATATTCGGCACGACATATATATATATATATATATATATATATATATATATATATATATATATATATATATATATATATATATATATATATATATATATATATATATATATATATATATGTAGGTAGGTAGTAGGTTGGTAGACAGCAACCGTCCAGGGAGGTACTACTGTCCTGCCAAGTGCGTGTAAAACGAAAGCCTGTAATTGTTTTGCATGATGATAGGATTGCTGGTGTCCATTTTTCTGTCTCATAAACATGCAAGGTTTTGGTACGTCTTGCTACTTCTACTTACACTTAGGTCACACTACACATACATGTACAAGCATATATATATACACACTAACCCCTCTGGGTTTTCTTCTATTTTCTTACTAGTTTTTGTTCTTGGAACAGAAGTGGAACAGAATTCTTCTTCCGTAAGCCATGCCGGGAGCAAGGGGCTAGTAACCCCTTCTCCTGTATATATTACTAAATTTAAAAGGAGAAACTTTCGTTTGTCCTTTTGGGCCACCCCACGTCAGTGGGATACGGCTGGTGTGTTGAAAGAAAGATATATATATATATATATATATATATATATATATATATATATATATATATATATATATATATTCTTCTTTCTTTCAACAAACCGGCCATATCCCACTGAGGCAGGGTGGCCCTAAAGGAAAAACGAAAGTTACTAGCCCCTTGCTCCCGGCATTTTAGTCACCTCTTACAACACGCATGGCTTACGGAGGAAGAATTCTGTTCCACTTCCCCATGGAGATAAGAGGAAATAAACAAGAATAAGAACTAGAAAGAAAATAGAAGAAAACCCAGAGGGATGTGTATATATGTGCTTGTACATGTATGTGTAGTGTGACCTAAGTGTAAGTAGAAGTAGCAAGACGTACCTGAATTGCATGTTTATGAGACAGAAAAAGGACACCAGCAATCCTCCATCACGTAAAACAATTACAGGCTTTCGTTTCACACTCATTTGGCAGGATGGTAGTACCCCCCAGGGTGGTTGCTGTCTACCAACCTTCTACCTACCTACATATATATATATATATATATATATATATATATATATATATATATATATATATATATATATATATATATATATATATATGTCGTGCCGAATAGGCAGAACTTGCGATCTTGGCTTAAATAGCAACGCTCATCTTGCCATATAGGACAAGTGAAAATTTGAGTATGTAATAATTTCGCCAAAATCATTCTGAACCTAACGAAAAAAATATGTTTCACTGTGTTTGTTTAGTATTAAATTATTGTAAACAAATCTAAAATATATTTAGTTGGGTTAGGCTAAAATAAATTGTTCTTGTTATAATAAGGTTAGGTAAGTTTTCTAAGTTCCTTTTGGTGCAAAATTATAAATTTTTACATCAACATTAATGAAAAAAATATATCTTTAAAAGTATAAGAGAAAATTTTAGAAAGGACTTAATTTTAAATGAGTTCTTGCTAAATGACCAGTTTTACATATTCGGCACGACACACACACACACACACACACACACACACACACACACACATATATATGTATATATATATATATATATATATATATATATATATATATATATATATATATATATATATATATATATATATATATATGAGTACGCAGATCCTCCCAGATTGCTCTACCAGCTTTCCTATCCTCTTCCATAGCATCAAACGAGCTGATAAGACAAATTCTTCCTGATAACCTCAGTGACTCAGCAGGAATACAGAACCCTAGCTATGCCAGTGCCATCACTGAATGGGAGACTCTTGCTGCTCCAACACCAAACCCTCAGTGCAGCACTGGCTCACAAACAGTCAAGCTGGGATGGCCCGATTGCTGAAAAGGTGCTTGCCAACATGCTCAGGGCTGCAACAACAGATAGGGAGACTGCCCGTCTCCAGGCTGTGAGCGCACATCACTCCGGGGACTTCCTCCAAACAGTTCCCATATCGGCAATGGGAACGCGACTCGACCCTAAGACCCTTCGTATTGCAGTGGCTTTGTGCCTTGATACTCCAATTCACACAGAATATACGTGTATTTGCGGCGAAGCACAAGCACACCAATACAGTCTACATGGTCTTAACTGTTCCAAAACCAAGGGCTGGTATGCAAGACACAATGAGCCTTACTACAGCTGGATGCCCAGCCGAGAGGGAGCCCCGATCACTAGCAACCAACAATACCCACAACCCAGCAAACTGCCCCGATGGGATCACCATCTATCCTTGGAAGAATGGCAAGCTCTAAGCATGGGACTATACCTGTGTGTCCACACTGGCTGACACCTATATCCATCACAGTGTTGGGCGACAGGGAGGAGCTGCTGACCACAGGGAGGAGTACAAGATCAACAAGTACAGGGACATAAGCCAACAGTATCAATTTGTTCCAGTGGGATCAGCGACCTTGGGATCGTGGGGAAAAAATGCCACACGTTTCCTTAAAGAATTGGGTTCTAGACTCATCGACGTCACCAGGGACCCAAGGGCACCCACTTTCATGTCTTAGCGCCTCAGCATGGCCATCCAGAGGGGAAATGCTTGCTGCATACTTGGCTCGCGTCCGGCTTCGGAGGAGCTGGAGGAAATTCATGATCCCTAATACATTGTACCACTGTATTCGTGTTTGTGTTTTTCTGTAAATGTATTTTGTTTATTAATAAATGTTTACATAGAATATAAAATATAGGGGGTGGTAGAAGAAAATATTCAAACAGCTCCGGGGAGAACCTTGAGTTTTCCCTGAGGTACGTTTATTGTCTTCTCTGAGGATGAGGGTCCCCATTCCAGATATATATATATATATATATATATATATATATATATATATATATATATATATATATATATATATATATATATATATATATATAACAACCACGGGAGAAGTAGAATGTATCGCTTGGTTTGCGATATTTGCATTATATATATATATATATATATATATATATATATATATATATATATATATATATATATATATATATATTATATTATATTATTGTACCCACGAAACGAGTGGTATTGATCACTGACAACACTGCACTAGCCAAGGAGTCGAACCCATGCTGCTTTGGCCGTCTCAGGGTGAGCGAAAACGCATGGCGCTTTAGACCACACACACCTTAGCAATGGCGCATCCAGCCAAGCTAGATGTTGTACCTGCCATCGAAGGACATACGGTGGTGTGGACGCCTCTTGGCTAATTTCATTCTACTCCCTGTTTGTGTACTAGCCCTACAAGCAGTATATTATATTATTTTACACACGAGACGAGTGCTTATTGATCAATAACAACACTGCACTAGCCAAGGAGTAGAACCCATGCTGTTTTGGCCTGCCTCATGGTGAGCGAAAACGCATGACTCTTTAGACCACTAGACCACACAGTCCTTAACAACGGCGCATCCAGCCAAGCTAGATGTTGTACCCGTTTGGCTGGATGCGCCATTGTTAAGGATTATATGGGAATGCTCAAGAATGCATCTTACTATGAGTGTTGCTCCTGCTAGTTCACTTGTCCGTTTCACTCTCTGTCCCAGTTTAAGCAGTAGTATGGAGACATTTACTGTCGGAAGGTGAGATGCAGTTCACTAGTAGAAGAAAGAAGGTAATCATTGAGAGGGCACGTGCCTCTCAAATCCATCCCTTCTCACATGAAAAAGTTGTCAAAGGCGTTTTCTGTACCAAGATACCGTTCTGTTGCAGTGTCTGACAGTGAATATGAATTTAAATGGCATAAAATACCGACAAGTTGATAAGACACATGCATCAGTTAGGTAACTTTATTCCGAAACGTTTCGCCTACACAGTAGGCTTCTTCAATCGAATACAGAAGAGTTTAGCAGAAGCAATAGAGATGTGAAGACGAAGCAATCAGTCCATCACCCTTGAAGACGTAGTTTTGAGGTGGTCAGTCCCTCAGCCTGGAGAAGGACTGACCACCATAGTCTGGAACAGTGTGAAGTTTAAGCAGCAGTATGGAGTTTACTTGTAGTCGCTTCCAGAGGTCACCGCCCCTGCAGCCCGGTCCCAGACCAGGCCGTCTCGTTGTGTCAGAAATTTGAAAAAAAAAACAAATCCTTTGGTACTTTTGTAAGTTTTGTTTACATACAAATCTTAAGAGCAGTGTGACATCAAATGAAAGAAATACAAAACATTATTGTATATACAAAGATTAGGTGAGATAATTACATTATGTCGGGTCACATTTTATTAATTTGTCACAAATCTTAAAAACAAAGCAAAATTACAAATGACAATTCCTTGTATAAAGATTGCCTTAAGTCTGTGACTCTTAGGATGCTAGGTCACCGTTTTTTAATTTATAAACTTAATTTATAAACGGGTACTTAATAATTTCAGTAATATATCATCTGTTTTGAAATTTCCTTATATTCATATTAATGTACTTTACGTTTTATGTGTAAAATTGTTATTGCTTCTTTAATAATCAATAATTTGAGGTTAAAGAAGATGTAAATAATAAAAATAGTATAATATAATTTGTGAAAAAACAGTCAAAAATCGTGACAGACTTCCTGACAACGTGAGTGACGAGGTGGGCGCCATCATTGAACCTCTGGCTGTTGCTGTCCATGCATGTCGCAGGGCTAGTGTTGAGCTGGGTTCATCTGTACTCATATGTGGTGCTGGTCCCATTGGTCTCCTCTGCCTCTTGACTGCTAAGGCTATGGGCGCCACCAACATCCTAGTTACTGGTAATGTTATCGAGGACTGTTGTGACTCATGATTAATAATATCTTTATTTCTACAAGTACATGTACAAGGTATACAGTCCTAGCTGACATCAATGACATACTACTATATAGAAAGCCCCTTGTTATGCAGAGCATTTCGGGCAAATTAGGTCAGTTTTGTTCCAGGATGCGATCAACACCAGTCCACTAACATCCAGGTACCCATTTTACTGATGGGTGAACATGGACAACAGGTGTAAGGAAACACGCCCAATGTTTTCACCCTTGCCGGGAATCGAACCCGGACACTCAGCATGTGAAGCGAAAGCTTTGCCTACCAGGCCACGAGCCATGGATGGTGTTACAGATATTGTAATAAATATATAGATGGGGTTCCAGAAGTTGTGAACATCTTCAGTTATAGCCTATCAAGTTAGCATAACTATGCCTTGAAGACCAAATTCATATATGTTTCCAAGCAAGGTGTCATTGCAGTATTTCAGCCCATTTCATATTTTGTATTCGGTGCAAAATTATTTACATGAATTGTTGAATAACAGAAATGTCTGCCTGACCTTTTTCTTTTGTCTTCATGCAATTTTTACTTCGCTCACAAGTCGAGAATGCCTCATCCAGTCGGCTTCAAATTTTCAATGCTTGTATACTGCAACAAAGACCAGATTCTTGGAGCACTTGGCATATTCATGTGCTCTATGACCAAAGTTCTTGAGCCCATTCCTGGCATCCTGGAATGGCTTAGATAACTTCCAGTGGTTTAGCTTTAAACCTTCAAAAACGGTGCCTCATAATTTGAAGATAACAGAGAGTGAAATTAAAGTGTGTAGCTGCACACTTTTGTGTGTAAATTTGTGTGAAATTTCTATTCCCGTTAAATCACTTGAATTAAATTCAAGTTTACCTCTTCTTACTGGCTTCAGTATTTAATAAATAACGCATCAACTAGCCACTTCGGTGGCAAAATCTAATCTTAGGGACAGGATAGCAGTCATTAAGTTTGGTTTGCTTGCAAGCAAATATATTGATGTAGTAAAATAAAAAAAAATATAGAACTGTTGGAGTCCATCCCTTAACTGGAGAATGAT